>NC_137838.1:17690000-18152500 GCF_948465745.1 Chenopodium album
GGATGCGGTGTTGGTGGTGGTGGTGTTTGGGTGAATGTAGGTATTTTCCTTTTTTTCCTTTTTTTTAAAACCAATCGTATAACAACACGTGGAAACGTGAACCCCATTTAAAAGAATATTTTTGGAATCTGATAAGTTGTGGTAAAATCAATTTTCTTAAAAAAGTTTTGGTGTTGAATAATTTTTTTGTGTTAAAAACCGTTATCGGGTTTTTTCGGGTGTTAATCTAAAATTTCCCAAAAAATTAATCTTGATTTTGTAGACACCTAAAAATGTCTCCCCAAAACCAAACCCGATGATGAACAACCTTTTACCGCCATTATTGGTCGAGTTGAGTATTTAATCTTTGGAGTGCTTAAATCCATATTCAAATCCATATTTTAATTCCATAAACCAACCCAATTCCTATCCCATTTCCCCAAACCATAACTTATTTTCCTCTTTTCGTGCCTTTAAACCCAAAATAATTCATTTCGTGTTCATTAAAATCATTCATTTCGTGTCCTTTTTATAAAAATGTTTAATCCAGTTTATTTTGGTCCATAATCTGGGTCCAATGATTGAATAGTTGGATGGGGTTTGAAAAAATCTTTCCAACGATATATTATAAGCCCAAATCCGAGTTATAACGAATAAGTTATGGCCAAAATATTAAACTGAGCCCAAACCGAACCTAAGCCCACCTTACCTACGACCCAATGATCATGTGGAGGGTCCAAATTATTTAATACCATTCCTAAACCAATTAGGATTAATTAGAAGCTTCTATAAGTTTCTAAAAGATCTTGATTATCTTTTTTGAAAAGGTAAGATTAACGAGTTTGAAATTGAATAAAACTCCTTTTTTTGAAAGTCCTAATTTTATCCGAATTTAAAGACATTAAAAAATAGTCAGATATTATTTTCGTGCCTCATATTTTTTATCCAAATTTTATATGGTTGGATATCCCTTGAAATTATCTTTCCAATGATATATTATAATATCAATTCCGAGCTATAACGGAAAAGATATGAATAAAATGTCAAACTCTATCCAAAACTGACACCGTCTCACTATTTCGTCCATATCTTTTATTCTATAAAATATTTTAATCTGATTCTAATTGTATTAGAAAGTAGACTTCAAGAGATTTCCAACCATATCTTATTCATCTTATTCCGATTTCTGGATCAAAAGATATGATAAAAACAAAAACCGCAAAAATTGCTGTCTATCGCAAGAGTTTTATCCGATTCGAATTCTTATCTTTTCTTGATTCTTCGACCCTCTTTTTTCTCTATAAATAGAGGTCATATCACCCCTTTTCCAATCACCAACAAGCTTGATCATAAAATAATTCTCTTCTCCCTTTTTAGCCTAAATACTAGCCATCCTATTTTCTCAAAATACTTTCCCTAATTAAGCACTCCAAGGAGTTCATACAATACCCAAAGTTCTATACTTAAACCAAGGCGTGAAAGGTATAATTAACTGAGGGTTTGGACCAAATCAACTCTAATTTAATTTTATTTCCATTTACTTTATATTTTTATTGAAGTTACTAACAATTTATTCATGATGTAGCACTTTAAAGGAACGCGTGGAATGTGAGTAATTAATTAATTTAATTACTCATATTTTATTTTCTTATTGCTAGTATCATGATTAGGTTATTTTATATTTAATTTGAATAACGCTATTATTGTTGAATTGCTTCCAATATTAATGTTTTTTTTTTTTTATTATTTTTTATGATCACCATATTGCATGTTAAAGGGAATATGTAATTGAAAATCACGCCTAATAAGATAATTTGGACAACCGGTTTAGGATCCTTTTTAATCTTGTTGTTTAATCAAGTGATCACAATATTTTAGAATTATGTGTTGCATTAATATTAAACCAATTTAGCTTAATAATAGTTTGGAGCAAATTGAATCTCTGTTTGTATGCCTTTGAGATCGCAGGAATCGCTTTTCACTATAAGAATCGAGTAGAGGCCAATACGGGCGAATGTGACTCCATGACTCACTTCGTACCATCATCCTCGATCCTCCTTTCGTGGTTCCGAACCATATGGAGTTAGTAATCTCATGGATTATGAATGGGGTGTAACCTTCACGGGTCAATCGTTGTTGCCTTCGTTGTCCCTTATTCGTGGTTGCCTTTTATGATCCGTGAACGGTTTACAAGTTCCTTAAAAACTTGTTGGCGGCTCCCTACTTTCCTTGTCCCTAATCGTGTCCCTTATCGTATATGTCAATTCCCACTTCCTATGAGTGCCAAGCATATTCACCACATGCTTTAACGTAGGCGCACTTCAAACGACGTCTACAGATTTGCGTCAGTATAAAAATTTATTCCACCCAACATTCGTTAACTTTATTTAGCAAAGAACTACTAACAGTGATAGCGCTTCTTTTAATTAAATCTAACTCTTTTTTTTTTGTCATATTTGGCTGAAATCGGTTTTGCCATATTTGGCTGAAATTGGAGATAGATAGTTGAAATTATCTCTTTCCAAAAAAGAATAATGAGGTAGCTGGTCGTATGAAATCTATATTTTTTTTGTCATTTAATTGTAGTAAGGGATCGAATATAATAAGTAACCTTTTTTTTTCTTTTTTTTTTGGTCATATAGATCTCCAAGTTCTTGCTCTAAGTGTATATTTACACATATTAAGGAAAAAATTAACGGGATAAGAAACTAATTTAAAAAAGGATTCTACTTATTCATCTATCATAGGTAATTAATAGTATCATACATCACACGGTGTGGTGAAATAGGTTTAAAATATAAAGGGTAAAAAGGTACCAACCTGTACCAATTGACCCTATTGACCAGATGCCGACCCACAAGTAAAGTTTCATTACAGTAGATCAAGTGACATGGGCAAGGTCCTCTACTCTTAGATTATCATATTACACTAGAATTGTATTATATATATATATATATATATATATATATATATATATATATATATATATATATATATATATATATATTAAAACTCAATGGAAAGACATGAGCCCGCCACGTGTCATCATGACTAGGCAGATAATGTAGCGTCATGTTGTAGGGAATATTTCAAGCGTTAAACCCCTAGCTTGAACCCCACTGTGATCATACACTAAAGTATGGTGGCGTCCAAAGGGAAAGAAGATAGAGTAAAAGAGTCGCCAACAAGTTTTAGGAACTTGTAAACCGTTCACAGGGTGAAGGTTACACCCCTTAACGATCCAAGAGATCGTCAACTCCATAAGGTCTAGAACCAAATAAGGGTTCGGGGATGAAGGTACAAATCCAACCTAAAAGAGATTGAACCTGCCCTAATAATAGGCCTCTACTTTATTCTGATCGTATTCATGTGCGCTTTTTAATTAACATGCAATCAATAAGTTTAACCCTAAACCTGTTTATCTATGTTGGTTGAATATAATGCACAAATAAACTATTATTGGCGATCACTTGAATTATAATCACATTAACCCTAAACAAAATTATTAATTATCTTATTAAGCGTGATTACAAGTACAAATTCCCTTTAAACATGCATAAAAGGTGTGATCAAGCAATAACAATAAATAACCAAGCAACATAAATATCATGACAATAAAATTATAATCATAATAATAATAATAATCAAAATAATAATAATAATATTCATAATCATCATAAATTATAACAATTATAATCATAATCATGTTCATGTTAATATTAAAGCATAATAATAATAGCAAGATCCTAGGCATGATACTAACAAGATTAATAACAAACCCTAGCATGCCACTAAGCAATAAAAATCAAATCTTTAACCCTAACATGATACTAGCAATCACAAATATTAGGAAGAAAATAGGAAGCATCACGACAATCATATTTAGTATTAAAGTTACCCTAGACATGATACTAGGAATATCATAATAACAATTTAAACATGATTTCTAGATCATAACATCAATTAAAATCATTAAAGCACTTACTTTGATGCCTCGTACCTCTTTCTAATTACAAAATACACACGTTAGTAACTTCAAGGAAAATAATAAACAAACAATTAAATTAAATAATTGAAATAGAGATTTGGGACCAAACCCTCATAAATTAAACCTTTCACGTCTAGGGCGAAGGCAACTTTGAATATGGCTAGGTGTTTCTAGATCTTGTGAATGCGGAATTTTGTATGTGAAAACAAAGTTTTGAAAAAGAAAGAGAGAGATGAATGAATTAAGAGAGAATTAGAGAATCAATGATTGCGAATGAAAACTAATTGTAGATGAGAATTCCTGAGAATTGGTGAATGAAAACGGAGTTTTTAATACGTTATTTATAGAGAAATCAGCCAAAAAGATAAAATAAACAAAACAGAGTCTGACGCACAAAAAACAGAGCTGGCGCAAACCCTGGCTAACTGGCGCCAGGCACCAACACTAGCGCCAATGCCTGGAGTCAGGCGCCAAGCCTGGTTTTAACGCGTTTTCGAAAATCAGATAAGTTTGTCGTACTGGAGGATAAAATCATATATTTTCCTCGAAAATGCTATTTGATTTCAATTAAAACTCTGAAAAGTCAACAAAAGTCAATTTATCAATGCTAATTGAATTAGGAATGAAAAGAACCTTCTAGAAGAATCTAGAAGACTAAAACCATTCCTAATTGCATTAGGAATGATAAATCATATTAGGCCCTCCACTAGATCATTGGGCCGCATATAAGGCTCAAAACGGGCCCAGTTCAGTAATTTGGCCATAACTTCCTCAATATTCATCGGAATTGGGCTTATAATATATCGTTGGAAAGCTCTTGTGAAGCCCCATCCAACTACGCTACTATTGGACCCATATCATGGACCAACCAAACTGGATTGGCTACTTTCCTTAAAATAAGTTTTCAAAAACAGAGAGAAGAGAAAAGAAATTAAAACTATCCGTAACACTAGACTTTTCACACTTTCGCTTCATTCGATTATGATTCGACGTGAAAGGTACTCATCACTGGGTTTGGTTTTTGGGGAGACACAAATGGGTGTCTACACATGTCATTTCTTAAGTAATTCTTATAACCCCTAATTTAAGAGGATGTTTAAGGTGACTAATCACCGTAATTATTCTCTTGATAAGTAACTCTCATAAACCCCCATTTAAGAGGATGTTTAAGGTGGTTATTCATCAATTCCTTGATGTTTGGGATATCTCTACTACGTTCCCATTTCTTTATAACTAGATCCAAAAAGCCTTTTTATTTTATTTTATTTATTTATCTCATTTTCTTTTATTTCCTAATTTTTTTAGAAAATAACACCACAAAATAGCCAAATTTTTTATTATAACACTACAAATTTTAAAACTTTTATTATAACACCACAAAAAACCAAAAAAAATTTGATTTCACCACCACTTAAGGGTTTTTGGATGGAATCTGTTAAGTGGGGGTTCACATTGCCACATGTCACCGTATTATTGGTTAAAAAAATTAAAAAAAAACCCCAAAGCTAAACCCAGGCCCACCACCACCACTGCCACTGCCGACATCCCAACCGTAGTCACTAGCGCTCATTTCCTCTCCTACCCCAGCCGTCGGTGCTCCACCCTAGCCTACACGCGCCTACGCACAACCTTAGCCCAAACACCATCGCTCCCTTCCCTACATACCCCGGCCACAACTGCGTAAAACCACCCCCTTTCCCCACCCTTAAAAACGGTCAAATCGACCATGGAAATCAGATTCTGGGTTTCCATGGTCGATTCCGACCATTTTGAGGGTGGAAGGGTAAAAAATTGGTGGTTTTCAGGCTTTCGACCGTTAGGGCCGTGGTTGGGCTGGCGTGTTTAACGGTTAGGGTGTTTCAAGGTGGATGGTTTTTTTTCGTGGTTGGCTGGGATATTTTAAGCGCCGGTTGGGCTTAGTGGCTGGGCTCAGGTGAGGATGTTTCACCGGTGATGGCGGGAGGCTGGATTAGTGAGGCTTGGTTGGGCTTGCGGCTGTGAGGCTTGCGGTAGAGGAGTAGGGCTGGTTTTGTCAGTCCGGGGTGGTCGTCTGGGGAGCCGACATTCGGGAATGGAGTGACGACGGTGGAGACAGGGAAGAACAACGCCGGTGGTGAGGGTGGTGGCTAGGGTTAGGAGTTGTGGTTTTTTCTTTTTTTTCTTTGTTTTAATCAACTAGTTAATTGACACGTGTAAAGTGTAGTGCCCACTAATGGTTTTTTGGATGGCCTTAGAAAGTGGTGGTGAAATCAATTTTTTTTGGTTTTTTTATGGTGTTATAATAAAAGTTTGAAAATTTGTGGTGTTATAATCAAATTTTTTATTATTGTATGGTGTTATTTTCTAAAAAATCCTTCTTATAACCCCCAATTTAAAGAGGATGCTTAAGGTGATTAATCAACGCCATTATTCTCTTGATAAGTAACTCTCATAACCCCCCATTTAAGAGGATATTTAAGGTGATTATTTATCTTCCTTGATGTTTGGGATTCTTCTGCTACCTTCCTGTTTCTTTATAAACAGATTGAAGAAGCCATTTTTTATTTTATTTTATTTTATTTCCTAATTTTCGTACACTTGAAAAATACATCAAGTACAATAGTCTAAACACATTCTCTGTTGGGTATAAGTTACTCGACTCAAACCTTTCACCCAAAAGTGTTTTTGAGTGGAAGTGGTGTGTCAACATTAAGGTTCGTGCCGGCAAATACAATTGAACACCTTGGTTGCGTCGGAAATTCATTTCCAAGTCAGTTATTTGCATCACAATGCACCGATATTGTTCCATTGTTTGTGAAATTATCTTTTTTATCTTACTTAATATTTTGATATTGTTTGTATTAGATTACTCCTTTATTTACAACAAATGTAACTAATTTAATCTATATTTGCATTTTATCACATAATTTTTATTATAAAACCTCATTTATAATCTACATATATTGACCCGGGGCATTGCCCGGGCCAAAAACTAGTTTAATGTATAAAAGCGCTAACGGTGTTTGCGGTTTTAATGTATAGAACCACTATCACCGTTAGGGCTAGCGGTTCTTTACTGAACCAGAATTTTAAAAAATAATAACAAAGCTTCCTCCAATCCTATCTGGACATTAAAGTGGGAATAAGTTTTTAAAATGATGAATTTTTTTTTTGTGTTTTTCAACGGAAATTTCAAAGGTCATTTAGCGAGAGAGCCAGGGTTAATGAGTAACCTTTTTTTTTTTTTAATGTTCATCAACCTCCGTAATTTTTCCATATTCTTCAACCTTTTCTTCCATACTCATCATCAATGGCAGACAAACCCCAACAACCACAACAAACACTATGCCTAACACCACAACAAACCCCAATCCCAACACTACCATTTCCTAGTGGCAAAGTAATGAAAAACCCAAAGAAAATTATATAAATTTAGGGCATGTTTAACCCCAAATGGTTGATGTTTGTATTGCCTTCCTCCATTGATTTCGTGTACCTCCATTGAAAAATATAATTAAGCTCCATTATTAAAGAATTTCAAGATCGCTTCCTTAATCCACCGGGAGCAAATCCTGGCCTTTGCTTAACTCACGTTAACGTCCTTTACCCACCGTTATGGCGTCTACTATAGTAAAACCCGACGTGAAATTACCCTTATCTTTGATAGGAAAATGACCGACGTGTCGATTGAGTAACAAGCCAGATTACTCAAATTGAGTAACTTGGATTTACTCGTCGTTTGACACATATATATCCCTCAACGGATTCAACTCTTCAAAGACAATGTTTTTTTTTTTTTTTTTTTTTTTTGTCCCTACTTTATCACAAAGATACTTAAAAAAGGGAAAATTGAATTAAATAATCTAAGCTTGGGGGTCTTTAATTTTGTTAGGCCAAATCATTCACCAAACTATAATATCAGGTCATCTTACCACGTGTCACATTATAATTCCTCTAATATATTTTACATTTACGAAAAAATAATTTTTTTTACTTTCCCTTTTTTTCCTGCCTTTTTTTCTTTCTTTTCCCCCCCTTCCATTAAATCGACCCCTTACCCCTCCACCTCCATTGAATATTTGAATCCAATGGAAAACCCTTATCCACCCGTCCTCCACCTCCATTAAACAAGCGACAACAACTCCTTCCCTTAAATTTGATAAAAACTCATTTAAGCGGCTGATTGAAAAAAAAAAAAAAAAAACTTATTTGAGTGGAATTAGCTGGCTACTAGTCCCACACTCCCACTACACTTCAATTGGCTTATTATATTGGTCAATTAGCTAAAATATATTACGTATCAAATTGACTAATTTAATTTTGCCTCAATTAGCTTCCCACCAAACACTCTTTATTATTATCACACGCTTATTACTCATTTACTTTTAAGTATCAAGTCATAATTAATAACATTTACACTTTGTTTGGATGGAAAAAAATAGAAGGAAAAGAAGAGAAGAGAAAGAAAGGAGGACAAATTCTCTTGTTTGAGTAAGGGATTAGAGGATGGAAGGGAAAGAAGAGGGAGAGATCCATTTCCCCTCTCTCTTTAATAAGCATAATCTCTCCAAAATCAAAGAGATTTGGAGGGAAAATTGAGCTCATATCCCCTTCTCTTTCTTTTGCCTTCCCTTCCACCTTTTTCCCTCCCCTTCTTTTCCTCCCTTCTTTGCCAAACAAAGTGTTATGTGGGATCTTGATAGATTATTTAACATGTAGTTTTATAACATTATACGGACTACATAATACGTACGCGTAATTAATAAATTATACAAAATGGAGTAATAAATCCATAATAAATTATACAAAGTATAGAGTACAATATAAGAGCATCAATACTCGGGGTATAATTTTATACCATAGTGTAAAAACTCATCAAAAACCTACACTTTTTTTACTACATTGGTGGTATAAAATTATACCATTTGATGGTATATACCATCCCATGGTAAACATTTGCTTTTTCCCCGTGAAACATGAACCAATCAGGTCATGCCATGTGGCCTGATTATCATGTATCTTTTTTTTTTTCAATTGCATTTTAAGAAAAAATTATAAAGTTAAAAATTATGAAAAAATTATCATTATTCATAATGACACTTGTATTGATGCAGTTTTATATATTTTTTTGAATTCACTTTTTACTACCTTAATTGTTTATTTTATTTAATTAACTTTACAAACATTAATTAGTTATTTCCAATAATAAAATGAAATATAAATATAATTAAATTAAGTGTATTTTTTTTTTTTGAGGGAAAGGTAGTACGAGCTTTTATTAAATTAAATCCAATTCCGCAAGAGTAATGATCCTCTGCGGGAAAGGTCCAGTACAAACAAGTTCATCACAAGATTCGGTATCCCATCTAGCTATGTGATGGGCAACCGTATTACAAGCTCGTCTAACATGAGAAAAAACACAAGCATCGAAAAAAGCTCTATCATGCCTAAGATCCTCGTACACTAGGTGGATTGGGGTAAGGCCATTGTTCTTGTCATAAGCACCTTTTATAACGCTAGTAGCATCGCTCTCCACATGAATAATGCTGAAACCAAATCTTCTTGCGAGGAGTAAACCATACCGAGCAGCCAGACCTTCAGCTATTGCAAGACTTGTATAGGGGATGCGTTTTGTTCCAGCAACTAAGAGCTTCCCTGTCTCATCTCTAGCCACTGCCCCCAGTCCCACAAAGCTGCCTGCACATACATAGGTATCGACATTTATTTTCACCACGCCATTAGGTGGGTAGAACCAAGAAATAACACTACTTGCTGCCATGTCAATACGTCCCATAGCAGGTAGACATCCCACCTTCTTCGTATACTCACAGTACTCATCAACCAAGCTCGCAAAACCAGCAGCAACAAGGACCACATTTTCCCTCTTATTGCTAAAGACCACCTTATTTCTGCAGAACCAGCCAGCCCATATTAAAGCCCCCATCGATCTCAGCTCTTTCGTTTTCACTCTGCTGGCTAACCAACTCCATCTCTCCTTAAAAGAATCAGTAGGTGCTCCTACTAGTAAATTCACCAAGTTGCTATGTCTCCAAATTTCAGCAGCAACCTCACAATGAAAGAGTGCATGAATTATCGTTTCATTTCTAACACCACATACCTGGCAGGTTCCATCTTCAATGACATGTATGTGCATAAGACGTTCTTTCACAGCCAAATTACCCCTGCACGCACTCCATATAAAATGCTGCAACTTTGGGGGAGCTCTCAAGTGCCATAAGCCTCTCCACAGTTTAGCATTTTCTGCATTAGAGTCACTTTGTTTCAATCCACCAGTACTTGCAAGCCAATAACACGATTTGGCATTAAAGACTCCATCCTTCGTATGGATCCAGAATAGTGAATCCCCTGGGCTTCTACTAGATAAGGGGGTGGCAAGAATTGCTGCACTAATGTCATTAGGGAACAAATTATTAATTAGTTCCCTATCCCACGCCCCACCCCCTTCCACCATCAGCTCACTAACCCTCAACCCCAAATCACTTGTGCTATTTGGAGTAGGATACACAACTTTTCGATCATAAAAAATCCAAGGATCTGTCCATACTTTAATGTCATGCCATGTGCCTACTCTCCAACCCAGACCATCCGGTAACACAGACTTTGCTCCCCAAATGCTTCTCCAAGAGTAGCTTGGGTTATGGCCTCTATTAGCTTCAATGACAGTTGACCTTTTATAAGATCTCGCTTTCAAAGTTTGGTGCACAAGAGTATTGCCTCCCTTTAAAAGCCTCCAGGCTTGCTTCGCCAACAGTGCTTGATTGAAGCTTTTCAGATCACGAAAACCCAAACCCCCCATCGCCTTTGGAAGACATAATTTTTCCCAACTCTGCCAATGTAGCTTCTTAGCATCTTCTCTCGACCCCCACCAAAATCTACAAAGAAGAGTATGGATTTCATCAATTAATCCATCTGGTATCTTAAAAATGCTCATCATATATGTCGGAATCGCTTGAGCCACTGCTTTGATGAGCACTTCCTTACCCGGTCTAGACATAAATTTCTCCTTCCACCCATTTAATTTTTTTCCAGATTCGTTCCTTTAGGCACAAAAAGACGGCTTTTTTAATTTACCAATGACATTCGGAAGCCCCAAATATTTCTCATGTCTGTCAACCTCCCTTACCCCCCAAAGTCTCAACAATCTCCATCCTTCGATCCAGCGGCACACATTTGCTAAAAGTTACATCTGTCTTATCTAAATTGTAGGGCTGAGCAAAACTATCTGAAGATCCGAAAATCCGATGATCCGATCCACATCCGATTCGAAAATTATGGATACCCGATCCGAATTTGATTTCGGATCGGATATCCGATCCGGATAAATCGGATATCGGATCGGGTATCAAAAATTTAAATTTCGGATATCCGATATCCGAAAAAAAGTCGGATATTGGATATCCGATCCGATATCCGAAATGCTACCCAAAAATTGCTACATCTAGCATACCAGCAAACCCAAATACCCTCAGAAGCCCAAATACCCCCCAAAGGCCCAAATACCCTAACAAGAAACCCTAAATTCCTAAACCATTCCTTCAACCCACCTCACCGCCCTTTTCTCTCTCCTCTCTTCTCCTTCTTTGATATTTCATTCTCCATTTCTCCTCTCTCCTCTATTCTCGTTCAACAACCTTCCCCAGTAGTTCCCCCTCCTCCCGGTGGTCAACTCCTACCCCTACTGCCGTACTGCGTCGCCCTTTCCCACCAGGCACCAGCAACAGTAACCCAAATCGACGGTAATCCTCATTGCGCTCCTAAATCGACGACGTCTCCTCTCAGATCTCAGTCCCAAATCGACGGTGGCTTCTCCAATTTGATGGTGGTAGCGGGACTAGCGGCGGCTACTCTCTTCACCTCATAGCTTCTTCCACTTTTCGCTCCTCTCACAATTTCATTTTTTTGTTCTTCATTCTTGTCTGTTGATTTCAATAAGTGTATTTTAAGTATAAATATTAGGCTGATTATTTTTTTGCCTTATATTGTTGATTTTAATTAGTTGATTCTAAGTTATTACTCATCAATTTCTAGTTGTCTTTAGATTCTGAATTTTGTATGTTGAAATTTGATTTTTGTGGTTTAATATTTTGTTATTTGTGGTTAATATTCTGCAAAAGAAAGGATCAATACTAATGAAAGGATCGGATACTAGATATCCGACGTATCCGATCCAAAAATTTTGGATATCAAAATTTCGGATATCCGAAGCTTTCGGATCGGATATCGGATATCAAATATCCTAATTTTCGGATACAGATATCCGATCCGTGCTCACCCCTACTAAATTGACTTTTTGACCAGGTGCTCTTTCATAAATACTGATAATATCAGCAACAACCGAGCATTCCTGCAGAGTAGCTTTTGCAAACAATAAGCTATCATCGGCAAAAAACAAATGTGAGACTCTAGGCGCCCCAATACAGATACTGGCCCCTTTTATTCTATTTTCCCTCGCAACACGGGATAAAAGTGAGGAGAAAGCATCCGCACACAGTAGGAACAAGTATGGTGAAATAGGATCTCCCTGTCGAAGACCCCTAGAGGGATGAACTTCACCCGAAATCACACCATTCACCTTAAAAGAAAAAAAGACACTAGCCAAGAAATCCATAATTCTTTTTATCCATAGCACAGAAAAACCGAGCTTTGCCATCATCTTCTCCAAAAAAACCCATTCAACTCTATCATATGCTTTCATCATGTCAAGCTTAAGAGCAATGGACCTATCTTTCCCTTCCCCCCTTTTTTCATAGCATGGAAAATCTCAAAAGCAACCAATGCATTATCTGTTATCAGATGCCCCGGGACAAAAGCACTTTGATTGACCGATACAATATCATTCAACAAAGGTTTCAGTTTGTTAGCCAATGTTTTTGATATTATCTTGTATAACACATTGCAGCAACTTATCGGTCTAAATTCTTTCATCCGTTTAGGCTCATTACATTTTGGAATTAAAACAATGCATGTTTTATTAATTTCTGACAAATCCACCCCACCATTCCACCATTTTTTCACAAAAGCAATAATATCGGTCCCAACAATATGCCAAAATTTCTGAAAAAATAAAGCATGCATACCATCCGGTCCGGGTGCTTTGTTTGGGTGCATTTGAAAGAGCATTTCTTTTATTTCCTCACCACTCGGTTCAGCTTCAAGCCTGGCATTATTCTCCTCCGACACCATGGTGTTTAAACCTGCAAGAGCCTCATTAAAATTTGACGGGTGCTCCGTTTCAAATAATTCAGCAAAGTAATCCGATACAACAGATTGCAGCTTCTCATGTTCTTCCTGCCAAACGCCGTGCTTATCAAAGAGACCAATTATGTAGTTTCTTTTCTTCCTCTGACTTGCTTTTCGATGAAAATAAGACGTATTTTTATCACATCTCGTAAATCATTTGCCCTTGATCTAGCAAACCAATATGATTCTTCAAGGCGTCTTAATTCATCAAGCTCTGCGAATAACCTTGTGCAGTTCTGTAGCATCTGAGTATCAACTCTCCCTGCTTGAGCCTCTCCTAAAGCCTGCTCAACCTTTCGGATTTTTTTTCTTTAAGGAGCCAAAAGTCGAAGCAGCCCACTTGGTTAAATCCTTAGCACAACTCATGATACGGACGTGAGGATCAGCCCCCTCATTACCCCTCCATGCATTTGCAACCACCTCACCACACTCCTCCCTTGATAACCACAGTGCTTCAAACCGAAATAATTTCTCCTTCTTACCCCTTTCGAAATAATTCCCTGCCTTTAATAATAATGGTGCATGGTCAGAGTTTTGAATGGGTAGATGTTTCACAGTATAATTCGGCAGCAAATTACACCACCCATCTTCAGCAAGAAATCTATCAAGTCGTTCTCGAACCATGGTTTCCGGATTTAGACCACGCTTCCAAGTAAAGATGTTCCCAGAGAAGCCCAAATCACGCAACCCGCATCGGTCGATAGTCTCACGAAAACCATCCATACATCTCTCTCTACGAATAGCACCCCATCCTTCTCACTCATGCTAATAATCTCGTTGAAATCTCCAAACATCAAGCAAGGGGTTGTACCCTACCTATGTAGATTTTCCAACATAGTCCAGGTTTTATATTTATTTTCAGCTTCCGGCCAACCATAGATACCAAAGGCTCTCCACATTGTATTTCCCTCACCATCCAAAATATTAGCCGCAATATGATTTTTTGAGAAAGATAGCAGCTCCACCTCCATGTCACGCCACCAAAACCCCATCCCCCCCAGATCTTCCATCACTACTTAGGCAAATACCATGATCAAAGCCACAACGCCTTTTTATTCTCTCCAAAACACTACTACACACCTTTGTCTCCAAAGTGAAGACAATATTTGGCCTCTCCTTCCAACATAAGTCACAAAGAGAGCGTACCGTCCATGGGTTGCCAAGGCCAAAGACGTTCCAACTTAAGAGTTTCATTGTCGTTCGAGGGCTTGGTTATCCCCAAGTCCCTCTACTCTAGAGTTGTTTGCCACAACAGATTTTGCTACTCCACTCTTTTGTTTTTTTGTAACATTTGTACCATCCCCACTTAACTCATCTTCTATGTCTTCCCTCATACACCTTTTTAGAGAACCCCTTGCTACATTTATGTCACAAGTATCCCCTAAATTACTCTCCCTCATACTCACATCATCCCCTCTCATCATTCTTTTCCAACTCTTTCCACCACCTCTCACCTCTGTCCCCACATTCCCCATCTTTTTCACAACTCCCTGATCCCCACTATTACCAATTCCAACAAAGAAATTAGAGGAGAGTTTTTCCCCAATATCCCCCTTGTCCTTTCCCCCACCCACCGTATTATATACCTCCTCCCCTGTACTTCCAATTTTTGCCACCACAACCAAATCACGACTTGCATTATGAGCAACATTGTCCTGCTCACTTCCATTATTATTTTTTCCTTCACTCTCCTCCACCACATTACCTTCTTTCATACTCTGAATCTGACGAGGCCTGAAAACAAGCTTCTTTGACTGTTCATTCATCATAACAGCCAACTGTACTTCTCTCTCCTTGGGTGGAGACACACCCATATCAGCACTTGGGGAAGCAAATTTGAGTTTACGAGCCACACCCACAGGACCAAGTTTCACTACATTTGGATCATTATAGTTTAAACATCGATTGCCACTCCCTGTAGTCACCTTCTCCATAATTTTCTTCTCCTTCTCTAAGTTATCAAGCGCAGACTTTGATGATTTTAGCGGTGACGCTCTTAGCCATGGCCCATATTGATACACAACATCACTACCTCCCTCCCCCTCTTCTTCCTTCTTCTCACATTCTCTATCTATATAGTCTAGCACACCACAGTAAAAGCAAAAATCGGCAAGTCTTTCATACTTAATGTCAATCCACTTCGACTTCGAAACCCCAACTGCAATGAACAGGCCCCTTCAGATAGGCTTGTATACATTAAACATGGCTTTGATCCGCATGAACTCTCCCTATCCAAGAGAATTAGCATTATCTATCTCAAGGAAACCCCCTAACACATACCCAATTTCCTTCATAACAGAGGGATCTCTTCTATTGAATGGCACATCAAAAAGACGAATCCACATAGGAATGCTATCGAAGGTTACTTCAGAAGGTTGTTCCTCTCCTTTGATCACCTTTAGCAGTAGGATTTTTCCATCAAAAGACCAGGGCATACCATCAAGAACTCTTTTCCTATCTTCCTCGTTAACAAATTGAAAGATGAACAAATTTGTGTCAATTGTTTTTATCACAATGTTATTCTCCAATCTCCACACCGACGTAAGGGTTTTTGTCATCGCCTCAATATTGAAAGGTTTCACAGTGAGCAGTTTTCCCACAAGAGCCATGGTTAGGTGACCCGTCAAAACCCCTTCAGCATCATCATCAATCTTCCCAATAACAGAGTTTTCCTCATCCGTTAACCGAAATTTCTCCCAGTCTTTGATCAATTCATCCGCCATTGAGAACACAGGAACAAAAGAACGTTCAAATTGTAGTAGAATCAGTTAAGAATTCGCCAGAAAAGCTTCGTACGGTAAAACCCTAGCGCAAGGACCACTCACCCTACTCGAGGGACTTCAAATTAAGTGTATTATTAATACAAATAAGAGAGAGAAAGTGTGGTGGTAATTTTTTTTGTATTTCATGGGTGAGATGATTTTTGAAGAAAGTATATTATTTTGTGGTATAAATAATGTGAAAGAGTGAGAAAGTGATAGAGAGGGATTTTATAAATTTTTATACCATGAGTCCATTAGTCCGCCTGACGAGGTCTAACCGTCAAGGGGCCAATATCTTACCGATTTCCCGCTAGATACCAACTAAGAATGAAGTAGTACTAGTACCACAAATCAAATTGATAAGCTTTTACTCAATTATCATTATCAGTCTATTCACACCTTTCCTTCTCACTCGTTAGTCAATACAACTATGTTTGGTATTCAACAATCTATCAGCAGTCATATCATTCAATCGTAGAGCCTCGTCCACCATTGAAGCTCAGTTAAGTTAGTAACTCTTTCCCCATTCTTATATTCCTTTCAATTTATTAATATATACTCCGGTAATGGGTTTCATTTTTTTTGGTTTAATTTGTCATTAATTCATGATTTTATCAGCTAATTATTGACATGATTAATCGGTTTCAGTTCAAAGTAACGGGGTAGAGAAACATGAGCGAGTGGTCAAGGGCCCATATTTGCCAATGTTTAAACCGCCTTCTAACACTCCGGCGTAATTCAACGGTGACTATTGCCGACGAACGGCGGAAGTCAGGCGAGCAGTTTGTTGAAAGCGTGTTGAGTCTTGCTCATAAGCTCAGCCAATTGGGTGTTTGCCGTGGTCACATTGTTGCAATTTGTGCTTTCAACAGGTTTCATTTCTATCATCTTTATTTGTCATTTATGTTCCTCTCGTGTTCATGATATCTTATCCGTTTTGACTGTGTATGTTTGTTGACATAAGACTTAAAAAATATAATCCCAATATTCCCAATCTTCGTTTTTAAATATTTGCTACAATTGTTTTTTGTCGTTTGTTTTACAACACATTTTTTTTTAATTAAGCAGAGTATACACGGTGTTTTCAATTCACCTGATTTTCACTATTTTAAACTTATTAGGATTTATTTTAATGGTAGTTTGTACTTATATAACCGTTATTTGAATTCATCTAAACTTATTATTTACCAAATGAAGTAAAAAACCGGGTGAACATAACAAGACATTGTTTTATTGTTTCACAATCAATCAATGATAACTTGTGTATTAGTTTATTCATTTTCCATGCACTAGACATAATCTTTCTTAAAACTACATGCAAAATCTAGTGTTACAAGTATTTAGGAACAAAAGGTGTGTACAAGTTAACAAGTATGTGGTTTGTGGCTGGTTTTCTAAATTGTGTGGTGATGACCAAAATTTCATTCTTGTGACTGTTTAGTGATTGGTATCTGGAATGGCTGCTTGCTGTTGCATATATAGGGGGGATTATTGCTCCTCTTAATTATCGCTGGGTACGTATAATGTTTTAGTTTTTGTCCTTTGATCAACTCTTCTTTCATAAAATGAATTGTGAAGTGTTTTAATTAAAGGCAGACAGTTGTGCATTAGGAGTAGCATTGTTACTCTTCAATTTTATTAATCTTTCATGGGTATTAAGTGCAATCAGATGACTTCTTAGTTCACCAATTTGGAACAGAAAATATTCTTGAGTTTCAAGGTGGTAGGAGCCATAAGGGTTTGGTTCGATTGTTAGCTTTGAATAGACCTGTTTCTTCTTTAGCTTTCTGTACCGCTAATGTCAGATATTACACCATTATAAGGCTAACAGTTTCTGTTACTTAGTTTTAGTTTTGAAAGTATAAACTGATTGCAAATTATGTGAGGATATGTTTTAACATATGCTTGTTTGTGTTTAATAAGTTTGGTGGTATAAGTGAGGTTTACAATCTAAGGTCTGCGGAGTTTGGAATTATAGAAATTTGTGAAACTATATGCTGACTGACTGTTTCGTTTATTAGATGGTGTAAATGGCATCTGACATATTAGCATCTTCAACAATTTGAAGCAATATCTAATTATCTATTATACGGTCTATTTTGATAGCTTCAATAATTTTTTAACCACCAGAGCTTGGAGGAGTCAAAAGTGGCGCTGGAAGTTATCCAACCAGCAATGATTGTCACCGATGATTGTTGCACATGGTTGTCGGAATTGCAAAATGGTACCATGTTTCGTCCAAGATGGCATGTTAGTATGGGATTTCATTATTGGAGTTCAAATGGTATGAAAGCTGCCTCCAAATCCATGCTTGACATTTATATCTACATTGGGATTTATGTGTGAAGTGGCATCTTCAATGATCATGTCTGAAAACTTTTATCCTTCATCCTGTAATACTACGTCAGGTGTACAAAAATTTGAGGGGCTGTCCCGAAATCTTGAATCTATCAAATATTGTTGGGCACCTGAAGATGTGGTTATTATATGTTTCACTTCAGGTACTATTGTGCTCCAATCTAATTTTCTGACATATTAACTTGTAAACATATGGGAATTAAATTAGTTCCATACTAAAGTTAATGCATTTTTATTAGTTATGATGTACATGCAAAGTAGGAACAACCTTAGATTTGTAATTGCAGTATTCTCATAACAGGGAAAGTAGGAACAACATTAAATTTGTAACTGCAGTATTGACGTTTTGTATCTCCAATTCAAACCCCTCATTACTGTAAAGCTCATCAATAGACTGATTATCTTTGACTGTATGAATTTTCTATATATGTACATGAAATAGAAATGAAAAATATAATCATGCTTAGGCCTACTCATGCTAATGCCTTATAATTGTATAAGCTATTCAATTTCCTCTATTAAAATGCACCTTCATAAACCTAAAAAAGTAAAAAGTATTTCAGTGAGGTACTGAGTTTCAGATTAATCACAGCAAGTTACGGGAGAGCCTAATGCTATCATAAAAGACCAAGTTACATACACGTATGACATAGAAATTCTGTAATACATGTACTAGTTACGGCCTTGCCAAAATCACAACCTCTCCCCACATCAAATTCCATTCCCACCTTTCACAAAACAACCTTTTCCCATATCAAGATTTCACCACCTCCATTGAAAGGTATAGCTAGTCCTTACACTATTTCACATATTTTTTAAAGGTGATTTTTCATCTGTTATTTGATTACTATGTGAATTTACACAACCTACATTTTTTTGGTAACAACTCAACTTTTAGCATTATGTTTACATTTGATTCTTTTTTAGCATTCTAAATTAGTTTAAATACTTTTTTCTTTATAGGGTCTACTGGCAAACCAAAAGGAGTTACCATAAGCCATGGTTCATTAATAGTGCAATCCTTGGCAAAAATTGCTATTGTGGGTTACACAGAAGACGATGTAAGTCTCTTTCCATGGTCCCTCTATTTTGTAATAAAATTTCATCATGAGATAGCAAGAAATATGAAAGCAAAAGGTACTCTCCCTTCCTTCTTTTGGCATTAGAAAAGAGCAAGATATTTGTTGAAGAATGCATGATTTCATTTGCCATATTTAAGACCTTTATTGGTACCTTGAAATGAAATTGAAAAGAAAGAAAAACATTGATGATCTTTTTACATTTTGTTCTTCTTTTTCTTAGGTATATTTGCATACTGCCCCACTGTGCCACATAGGTGGGATATCCTCATGCTTGGCTATGCTAATGGTAGGAGGTTGTCATGTATTGTTACCCAAGTTTGAAGTTAAAATGGCTGTGAAAGCTATAGAGGAATATCATGTGACTTCATTCATAACTGTGCCAACAATGCTAGCTTCTCTGGTTTTTATGATAAGGTAATTTCCGATTACATGTAATTGACCTTTTTTTTTTCCTATTAAAAATTGAGTGAAGTATGCATAGAGTAAAACACATGATTGTCACTAATTGGTTTCTAAAGTTGCTCCTCTCTTTGGTGATTGGTAAGGAGTGCTAGTTGATGCATAATCTTACTCCTGATTTCAGTGGTAGTAACTTTGTGTGAAAAATCATTTCTTAGAAGTTTCTCACTTTCCATGATACCCTTTTTTTGGGGTGGATTCGTGGGAATCAATGAAAATACAAGTAAAAGATACAATCTTGATTCCCACAATTAGCATACTGTATGTTTGCAAAGTAGGGTTACTGTGTACACTATATATTTTGAATAGTAATGCTAAGGCTCCTTAGGGAGTAGACGAGTAGTACATATTCTGACATGGAATCAACTATCAAGAAACACCCTTGTAATCAAACTCTACAATTCTTGTTCTCTTCCATTTTTTTTTTTAATTTTTTTTTTTTGTTAAAAGGACACCTTTTCTTCCTCTTCTGACATGGCATGGCAGATGGGGAAACCCCTCATACCATTACAATAACCATGCCTATCATTCAACCTTGAATGTACATCAAAGCCTTGGTTCCTTTTATTCAATCTTGACTAGAAAAAGGTTAGTATGCTACAGGAGTTACTCTCTTCTGCAACACAGCTAAGGTCTTAATGTTTCGAGTAAAATTACATATGTTCCCTTGAAATGATTTTGTCACCAAAATTACACCGTTATACCTTCAAATGTAAAATGTTTAGGTGTCTGAAGGGCCTCACATAAATATGATAAGAGACCTTTGACAAACATCATAATTGGAGTGCTAACTTTTTTTTTATGAAAGTTGGGTTTTTCATTTTTCATTTTTGTGTATACTAAACAAGATTTGATGATAGGCTTTTGGTACCACCTCTAAGACTTTTAATAAGTAAACTAGTTGGCATCTACTATATTTTACTATTTGTGCTATCAATTTGTTTTACATATTTCCTTTTCTAGGCACAATGAATCGAGGAAATTGGATCTAAGTGTAAAGAAAATATTGAATGGTGGCGGGAGTCTTTCTATCCAACTTGTTGAAGATGCTATAAGATGTTTTCCAACAGCCAAGCTTTTATCTGCTTATGGTATTTACCGCTTGTCTTATTTTCAATGGTTTTCTTGTATTTACTATAGATTTAATTCAAGCAACGTTCTTGGTCACTGAGGAAAAAACATGTCTGGAAATTTCTGGCTCCTTTTTTTAAGTTACTATTACTGTCTTATGCATCCCTCCTCAAAGTGGGGAAGTTTAGGTATGTACCACAATACTATTATGTAAATTTGAAGCATATGTATATGTGAGACTCTATTGCTATGCCCTCTATTATATCATATTTTGGTTTAATAATCAGGTGGGTCAACATGTTATTGGCATAGAAATTTATGAGTTAGACTCAAGTGAATGCAGATTTTGGATTGATATTCCATATTCCATTTGCAAAATATTTGGTAACGTACCAACTTTGTTTTCAGGTCCAGCCGTCTAGGCCATATATTGCCATGATTATCTGTGTGCTAATAATGTAGTGTTATCTTGGTGTTAATACTTAGCATTGACTTGAATAGGTGTGTGTTGATCATTATGGGTTAGACATTCATGCCATAATATGTACTCCTTTAGGCGGGGTGGGGTTGGGGGTGGGGCCGTGGGGGGATACTGTACGTGGGTGACTGTTGTATTGATTCCGTTGCTTATGCTCAAGTTAAATAACATTGTTCTTAGTTCATACCAAAAGGCCAATTTTCAATAATGTACATGAACTTCCATCCATTTTTCTAATAGTTGGTACATTTTGGACTTCTTAAGCTTAGTTGAGCTTTTTAACCTTTAGCTCTTACTCTACCTTTTATACTGGCTTGCCCTTCATTCGGATCCAGGAATAAGGATTTTAGGTATTCAGTGAAGCTTGAACAATACTGCCTGTCAGTAATTGAAAACCTGGAATGAAGTTCGATTAATATTAGCGCCATGACAATATAATTACACTTGATCTTGGGAGAAAAATTGATAATTTGCCAAACTACAGAGCTGAATTTTTTCACAATAAGAATTAGTTCTATCTTTACACATCTAATGTTTTTGTACTCATGAGTATAAAATTGATCTGCCCCACTTTTTACATTTGTTATTTTGGTAAACCCTCTTCTTATTTCTGATATTGACTGCAGGCATGACAGAGACCTGTTCTTCTCTCACCTTCATCACCATCCATGATCCAACTGTTAATAATTCAAACCAGCACCCAAAGAAAACAAGTGGAATTATTTCCAACTCTGTGCACCCAGCAGGAGGTATCTGTGTTGGGAAGCCAGCACCTCATGTCGAGATACTGATAATAAAAGAGGAATCTACTCATGTGGGGAGAATTATGACTCGGGGACCTCATGTCATGATGCGCTATTGGAGTCAAATTAGTGCTGCAGTAATTGACTCCGGAGGAAATTGGTTTGACACTGGTGATAGTGGGCACATTGATGCTCATGGAAACCTGTGGCTTGTTGGTCGTAGAAATTGTCGTATCAAAAGTGGTGGGGAGAATGTGTATCCTGAAGAGGTAAGGAAAACCATTAATCTCTATTATTCATTTTGCTTTTGCAGTGGAATATCCAGGAATGAATTGTTTCTTTGTTGTGTTACAATTACAAACAGAAGGGTTGTACGACTTGTCCCCTCTCCTAGCTAATGTTGTTGGCCTTATATTGTTACTACATTGGTGACACAGGTGGAGGTTGTGTTGTCACAACATCCTGCAATTACAACTGTGGTAGTCATTGGACTCCCACATCCACACTTAGGTGAAATGGTTGTTGCTTGTGTTCAAATTAGAGAAAGCTGGATATGGACCGACTTGAAGGTTGGTGAGTTGCCAAGCAATGTGGAATGTCACTTATCAACCAGCTTGCTCAAGGATTATTGTCGACAGAAAAGCTTGACCGGGTCTTTTTCTAATCCTGTCCCCCTCCCCTCTCGTCTCCCCCTTTCTGAAACAAATGAAAACAGAATCCCTGTCTGTACAAATTTCCTTGGGAGTGATTATATTTATTTTTTAACTGACAATTTTCTGTAATATTATGCTTGTAGGTTTAAGATACCAAAAGCTTTTATGGTTTGGAGGCAGCCTTTCCCGCTTACAAGCACCGGAAAAATTAAAAGAGACCAAGTTGAGGCAGAGGCTAAATTGCGTTTACAACCTTTACTTTCTAATCTTTAACGCAATTGTTAAATACAACTTCATTTTTAACAACATTTTACATAACATTTTTTTCATTCAAGGTATAGTTATTTTATATTTTTTAAAGGGTTTTTTTTTCCCTCCCCTGGTAGTCTTTATAGAGTACTGAAAAGTTGAATTTGTGCTCTTTATAGACTGCCAGATTCCTAATTTTTTTATTTGGTTGAATGTTGAGTTTTTGTTAGATTAGTTTGACAACGAGAAACAAACAATTAAAGGAAGAGATAATAATAATATTCTAAACTAAAATATGCTCGTACACTATTACAGCAGATATTTTTAAAGAAATTTTCTGTTTCATACTGTTATATTTTACTCCCCCCCTCTGATTAAAAGTCTGGTAGCGAATTAAAAAATAAAGGGGCTTACTTGATTAAAAGTGAAAGAATTACCATGTAAATCTTGAGACTTGAATTTAATGTATTTCAAATGAGACAAATAAAAAGAACTAGGGTAGTTCTAAATAATATAATTACGAGTTTACAACATCATATTATGCCATTGGGTATGCAACTACGCATGCATATTCTATGCTTGTTTCAACATCTTTCTGTCCATAAATATAATGAAAGAAAAAAGTTGCCTATCCTCTACAATTATCAACAAAAAAGCCTAGATTAGAGCTGTCTAAAGGTCATCTTCTCCTTGAAGCTTGAATTACCAAGTTGTACCAACTGTATGGTACATTACCTTTAATCCTTCATAAAATTAGATCATATAGTCACTTTCTTATTTGGTCATTAAAGCAAATATATATGTTTGACTGTTTGTTCCAATCTTACTCAAGACAAAAGCTAAAAAGGTGAAACAAACATCATTATAACATTCACCATGTTTATCTTCCTCTTTTTCTTTTGTGAAGTTCTTTCATCATATGATAAAAATGTTAGTGCATAATTTCTAGTCCTACCAAACAAAAATCACAATGCCTAAAAAAACAAGCAAATCAAGCATTTTGGCTCTTCTAAAGTGCATATCCACATGCCAAGATCACACCAATGGCGATTCGAGACAAGGCACAAGGGTATGGAACTTAAGTGACAGGACAATAGAGTTGCAAATAAGGGTAGGATCAATACTCAGGAAGGTACACACGTTGAAGCCGGGATCATCTAAGCGACTCAAGAGCAAGAGTATCTATAAAGCTTATATGCCTCAAGGTAATGATCAAAATAACGGTGATGATAATGGGAAAGGTAATATAGTTGTGAAGAGGTATGCATACTATTATGATGAAACATGTATGCCATATATATGGATACATGATGCAGGAGGAAGTTTTTCAAGGATGGTTAAACAACAGTATATTAGTCTTGAAGATCTAAGAGATTGTTCTGAAATCAAGATTTTTAGAGACCACCAAAAAGGGTGTATTGCTGCTAGAAAAAAATTCAGGGCTGATTTCTGCTGATCTGACCTGCTACCACTAATTTTACAGAACGGGTCATATAAACTAGTACTACAGTTGTAAAAAAAAATTGGGATTGTTTTTGTGTTTATGATTTTGTTTTTAGTATGTTTAATATCAAATCTGTTGTATTTTGATGTATGTGGTTTGATATACGAGTATTGTTCAAGATTTGGATTTTTTTTTTTTTTTTTTTTTTTTTTGGGAGAAAAAAAAAATGCAAAGTAATGTCTTTTCTCAAGATTGTAAGTTCAAGATTTGGAATCAACATGATATTTTTTAATGCTTGTGTCGATTGGCTTTTGAGTGATTTTTATGGATATTATTAGTTATAAATTCCATTATTATGCCATATTTTTTTTTGTTAATATTCCCTGCATAGGGCATAACGTCCATGTCACGCGCCATAAAAATCAAACTATTTTCTTTTAAAAAAAGTAAACAAACAGAGGGTTTTTTCGTGATTGTTTTCTGTTTTACAAAAGTTTTTTTTTCAACTTTCTATTTTTTTAAATTAAAAACCAAAAACAAGAAATTAGAAAAAGTTATTTTCACTTTTTTGTTGTTAGTTTCAAAAATTATCATAATTTTAATAAGTTTGACTAATTGTTTAATTCATTATATGATATATAAGAGATTGAGTCACACCCACTTAGGTCGTGTTCTTTAGAGCTACTCTGCTGAGTTTTGTTCTGCTGTGCTTTGCTTAAAATTAATAATTAATTTTGAATTATTATAATAATAATAATTAATATTTAATAATAATAATAAATAAATAAATAATATTTAATAATTATAATTAATATTAATAATAATAATGGTAATAATAATAATAAGTAAGTAACAATTAATAGTAATAAATATTTATTAATAATAATAATAATAATAATAATAATAATAATAATAAAATCTACTATGCTCGGCTCGGCTCTGTGACTCTTGTCTGCCCAGAAGCTCAAAAGAACAGAGTCTTAATCTCCTTGAGAGTAAATTGGTCATTTCTTCAACAAAATGAAGGCTAATTTTGTCATTCTTTCCATCTTCTTCCTCCTTCCGTCATTTTATCATTCACCTACTGTCATCTACTTCCTCCTCTTCCACCAATCTTCATCTTCCTCTTCCTTCACCGGCTTCACCCACCCACCGTCATCTACTTCCATTCCTGACACCACCATTTCAAACATCGGCACACCGACACCTTCATCTTCTTCGTCTTTACCGATACCAACTCCACTATTTCCGGTGGCTTTTTTGCCATTTAAATGAAAACCCTAAGTAAAAGGGGAGAAATACATGGCATGGTAACCCTTAAGGATAGGTGAGTTTATTTAATTCCCTTCTACTTGTGATCTTTCTCGGTGAAGCAAGAACTTTGCCATCTATTTTTGTCGTTACTTCAGCCAAACGGTAAGAAACGATAGGCAAATGTTGCTTTCATGCAAGTAGCTAAAAGTAAAAGTACAACTGGCAAATTAATTGTTAAAATAATAAACAATATTCATTTACCAATTTGCCACTGGATTAACAAAATCCATTAATCTTGGTGATCAACTTGGATGTTCTCCATTATAAAAGATTTCCTAAAAAAATATGATATATAAGAGAGCCAGTGCCAAAGGCCATAGTACGGAATAAGAGAGCTAGTGATCGCCGCATTATACTTAAATGAGAAATTGACTCCAGACAAGCTACTAAAATGCTTTGAACCCAACTCATCCAAAACCCCATTTTAATAATCACTCTCCAAAAAACATTATTCAACTCTATCCTATGCCTTGCTCATATCTAATTTCACCACCATCATACCCTCTCTAACCCCACCCTATCACTTCATAACATAAAAATTTTAAAAGCAATTAGAGCATCATCCATAATAAGTCTTTTTGGGATAAAAGTACTATGTTCAATCAAAATAATCGATACTACAATATATAAACTGATAGGCCAGAATTCAAACATTCTCTTCAAATTATTACATTTTGGGATAAGAACTATACATGTAGAATTAACGTCACTTAGATCAACCTCACCCTTACATCACCCCTTAACAAAATGACATACATCCTTCCCAAGAATCCCAACTATACCTCAATTATTTTGGAAAAATATAGCATGCATACCATCTAATCTAGGGGCCTTGTTTGGGTGCATTTGAAAAAGAGCAGAACGAATTTCCTCGTCATTGGATTCCGCATCAAACAAATCATTCATATCCTCTAAAACTAGAGCCTCGATACCAGTCAACACATCATTCTTGTTTACGGGTTACTTATAGAGGAGTAGAGAACAAATCCCCTTAAAAACTAGCGATGGTATCATCAACTTCCTTTGACGACTCCTTTCAGTCCCCTTGATCGCCAATTTAGTCGTTATTATTTTTGATGAAAAATCGATGAAATGTCATATTATTCCTAATAATTTTTTGGGAAATTCTCATTGGTACACCCGTGGTTTTGACTTTTCCCATTGATACACTCCAAAAATTTTGCCTTCCCATCGGTACACCCATGGTTTAGTCTTTTTCCCAACCGTGACTAACACCGTTAAAAAGTATTTCATTAAGTTAAAATAATTCAGAAAAAGACTATAATACCCCTTTTAAATATCTAATGTCTCGATTTACGTGTCGAAAAGTGTTCGATAGTTTTGGAAGTCATGTTAGTCCTTAAGGATCCAAACCTCAAAATTAGCAAAAAAAAAATAACGCAAATGTCTCATGTGCGTGTTAAAAAATGTCTCGGTTTGCGTGCTATTATTTTTTTGTGATAGTAATTGTTCGGTTAATGTTTTAGGGGTCATTTTAAACCTTTAAGGAACTAAATTGAACTCGAAATTGTCAAAAAATTAACAAAAATGTCTCGTTTTGCGTCTCATGACAAAACAAAAAAGAAATATCATGACGTGCAAAATGAGATATTTTTGTTAATTTTTTGACAATTTTGAGTTCGATTTAGATCCCTAAAGAGTCAAAATGACTCCTAAAACCTTAACCGAACAATTATTATCACAAAAAAGCAATGACACGCAAATCGAGACATTTTTTGACACGCATATGAGACATTTGCGTTATTTTTTTTTGCTAATTTCGAGGTTAATTTGGATCCTTAACGACTAGGACTCTCAAAACTTTAATCCGAACAATTTTCGACACGCAAATCAAGACATTAGATGTTTAAAAGGGGTATTATAGTCTTTTCCTTAATTATTTTAACTTAATGAAATACCTTTTAACGGTGTTAGTCACGGTTGGGAAAAAGACCAAATTATGGGTGTACCGATGGGAAGACAAAAATTTTGGAGTGTATCAATGGGAAAAGTCAAAACCAGGGTGTACCAATGGGAATTTCCCTAATTTTTTCCTACTTTAAATTTTAAAAACAAAAAAGTATAAATAAACAAAAAAAACCAAACAAGAAGACATTTGTGATCACGGACATTTCACAAGACTTTTGTTCCTTGAATATCAAATACTCAATCCTTACTCCCAAAGAAACCCGACAACAAGTAGCGACAATTCGTCTACGCGGAGCACCTCACCAATTTTCTAACGCAATTAGATCATTTCCCTAATCCTATACTTAGGAGAGAGAAAATCCTGGGAATTCGGCAATTTCTTCTGCACTTTCCGATCTCCATTTCCTACAACAGTCAGCTAATAGCCTAATACAAATACCCACAATTTTGAAAGAGATGTTTTGAATTTTGATGGGGTTTAATTTTGTTGTTATTACTTCTTAAGGCCATAATTGTTGAGGAGTAATTTAGGGTTTGTTTGGAATTTCTGGGTTTTCATTTTCATGGAGTTTTCATGGCTGAATTGTTTTCGAATTACCCTTCTTTTGCTCCTCATCGTCGCCATTGCTACAGCTTGTTTCACGCTTCCCATTGAAAAGGTCGTGTTTTTTTTACCCCCTTTTGATTTTTTCTTTATTGATGTTGTTTTGATTAGGGTTTGAATAATTTGGATATATGTTATGTATGGTGAGTGATTTTGATCCACTAATGGAGTAATTGATTTATGAGCTATGATTTTTGAATGTTAAAGGTTGCAACTTTCTGTTTTCTTAATAGAGTAATTTCATTTGAATTTGGTTTTGATTGATTTGTGGGAAATGTTGCTTATTGACAAAATGGTGATTAATAATTCATTTCATGAACTAAAATTGAATTTTGAGTTATACATACAATATAAACATGACGTATGAGTTTTGAATTTAGCTTGGATTGATCAAAGCCTAATCATTCTTACCATAAGTTTGTCAAAGTCCGTATTGAGTTCTGCTGTGAAATTATACTTTTAGATTTCTCTTAGCTCTTAGTATTACTTGCTAGTTGAACTTTGGCATTGTAATATGAAGAATTGATTGAATTAATAGTTGAACTTGATAAGAATTGATAACAAACGCTGATGTGACTTATCATGTAAATTTGCTTTCATTTGAAGACAAAAGTTCGCTATGTTGTGTAGGATATAAGAACAGATTAACTTTGGGCTTCAAAGTTCTTCTGTTTTTGTTATCTTATTGGTTTTGTAGCATTTGCAACTTTTTTTCATGTCAAGTTAAGTGTGCTGTATTGTTGTCTCTGCTTGCAGATATTAAGAAACTTTCTCTTGTGGGTGGATCAAAACCTTGGAAATTGGGGGCCTCTAGTCTTGTAAGTCATTTGATTTTGTCCTTCTGAAACAAATTTTGCCTGATATTGTTCTGTATTTATTTTTTCCTTCAAGATATACTCTTTTACACCTTACAGTTAATGTTTATTTTTGACTTATTTTTACTTTTAATTTTTAGACTTGAAGTTCCATGTTTGTTGTGGTCCTTTTCTTGGGATTGTTTTGTTGGCTTTTCATAGAATCTGTAGAAAGAGAAACACGTTGGAGAGTTCCAATCTCTCTAAAGTTGGCATAGGCTGTCATTGATGAATTATTATTACCCCATAGTTCATCAATTACTGTCATATCTTACTCGCGTTGCCCTAATTTTTAGCCTAGTTTCTTTCTTATTTCAAAATTTTGTATTTTGTCTGTTAAAGTTTGAGCCAAGGATCTACTTATTCTCTGAAGTGGTGATATATGTCCTTGCCTTCTTGGATTGACATGCGATACCTTGTTCTCAGAATCTCAGTACTGGTATATTATTGGTGCTTGGAGCTATATGTTTAATTTTGACTGATTATGTTCACCTTTGATGTTTTTAGGGCTGTTGCATACATCCCTCTGACTATTTTGGCAGTTCCAGCTTCAGTGCTCACAGTAAGTAATGAATAATAATATCTGATTTTCATTCTGTTGCAAAAGAGGTTACATGCTAGGCTGCTAGCTTCCCCTTGAGATTTTCCTTGACTTGACTTTATTCCCATTAGTCAAAATACTGACTTTGTTTTTTTAAGTGCTTCATTGGGACTTTTTGCACTATTCACTTGACCTACTTTGATCAATGCTAGTGATTTATCAATCAATCAAAGCCTTAATCCCTCGGGTGGGCCGGTGGGGTTGGCTACATGAACCAAAAGTAATAGTCTTAGTGATTTATATGTAAGAAAAAAAATATATCTTGTGGGTACTTGTTGGAATTGTCTTAATGAGTAGTTTATTAATATTCAATTATTATAGTTTATACTTATTGGTAATAAAGATCTTATTGGTCAGACTTTTGTATGACGTGCTTAGTCAAAATGGTGTACTTAAATAAAAGCAGTGGGAGTAGCTTTATGGATTGCCGAATGTATTCAATTTCTGCTGTGTTACTTCTGTGATAGATTGGATTTGTGTTGATTAGCTATTTTCTAGTGTAAATGCTTTAGTTGTTGACCTGATGTGCTCTTCTAAATGTCTTTGGAGCCTGCCGAATCACTGATTTCAAGCCTATTACCCTTTGGATTAATAGAGTTTTTAAAAAAGGCCATCTCTAAGGTTTTCTTGTTGACATATTTCAATAGTTTCTTGGACCCTTACAGTGAAACTGAGAAAGTTTTTGGATGGAACTGAGAGGAAAGGTTACTTATATACGGAGTATCATAGTTGATATTTACATTTATTCAGTGTGCCCTCCATGCCTAAATGCTAAATAGAGGAAATAGCACAAATGCTTGAGTCAGGTGTTAATGTCTCATTATGATCTACCATTAGATACCAACCCTTCCTACTAATCTTCTATGCTAAAGGACATGTTTGTTGTCTGCACTTTGAATAAATTTTGTCTGTAAGTTCATGCCCCTGTGTCACTGTCTTTAATGCTACTGTATTGATTGGACTTGCCATTCTGCAGCTTGGTGGTGGCTATCTTTATGGGTTGCTTCTGGGTTTTGTTGCTGATTCTGTAGGTGCTACATTGGGGGCAACTGCAGCTTTTCTTTTGGGAAGAACTGTGAGTACTTTATCTTATTTTTTATTAATTGGAATTTGATATGTGAAGGGGCAGAGAATTTTCGTATGTAGTTTTTACTTCGCTATATTACACGAATTTAATTCCTGTATCTAGTCGAATCTCACATGTCATTTGTGAGTCTTGAAATTGAACTTATGTGATGGTATATTGGTGGTACCTCATGACATACATTCTGAAAGTTCGTTACATTTTTCTTTGTTCTACCTATAGCAGACTATATTTTTGCTACTTCTTTAATGTGATGCATGAATTAATTTACGTTTGAACCATGTGTGCAGATTGGAAGGTCATTTGTTATTTCTAAAATTAAGGATTACCCCAAGTTTCGGGCTGTTGCTATTGCTATACAAAGATCTGGTTTTAAGGTATGAATGTATAGTTGAGCACTGTCATTTGCTTGGCAAATTCCATTCAATGACAGTTTAATTTACATTTTATATGAATACTTGGTTCATGACTCCATAGTCATATTTTTTTAATATTAGATTGGGGAACTTACTAATTGTGTAATCGGTTTGTTAAGTGTTAGCTGACTCATTTTTTGTGGGCTTGGAAAATTGCTAGATATTTTTTTTTTTCTTTTTCTTAATTACAACCAACCAAAATATATACAATTCTTTGCTTAAGACTTGACTCTATGAGGTGGGACATGGACAAACTGGTAGATCTGAGTCTGCCCTTTTGTTAGTACAACAATGATTCACAAGTAAAATTTAATAGCAATAATTCCCGAGTATTTTGCCTGACTGACAAGATGGATTGATGAGTAACTGCTTTGGAGAGTCTAATGTAGCAGTACTGCCTTGTGATTTCAAGGGTCATGTAGCTATTATTTGTATTTGATGATGGAAGACCAGGATTATTAAAAGTGCAGAAGATTTCTTCAGAGATTTTATTTAAATTTGTTAGAACAAATTGGACCTTTTTTTTTCTTTTCCTAATTGAATTCTAAAAATATTCCCCTTCTGAGATTCATTATACGGCACAGCACACCTTTATTATCTGTCAGATATTTGATTATTGACATTTTAAAATATGTGGGTACTGTTGATGATTTTGGGTTTGCCATATTGCATAGTTTCAGACCAAAAAAAAAAAAAAATAGTTTCACATATTTCAGTGATACCTGTCCCCGGTATTTCAGCTTCATAGGTTATTGAGAGTTTTAAAAAGACTCCATGTTATGTTTGTTATTGCATTGTCAGTGTAGAGCTTTTCGGGCTTTTAAGACCATGATTTAACCTTTGTTTTGTTATTTGGATTTTTGGAATTTGGAGTGTAAGGGCTCAATCAAATGTTTTACACATTAGTTTGAACTAGTAGGTTAGTGGCTTGAATATTATTGTTTCCTTCTTCTCCCTAGTGGACTAAGGTATCTAGAATCGCTTAACTCTTATCTAATAATAGTCCCTCCGTCCTTTTTAAAGTTGACAAGTTTCTTTTATCATGTTTGTCAATGCACAAAGTTTATCGGGTTAATATTTCTAATTATCAACAATTAAAAAAGGTAATAATATGAAAATTTACATTTAGACAATTATGATAAGACCCCACATGATTGTTCTATCGTTATAATAAATCACAAAAGCTAATCAAAGTAGAGTTTGTGAACAGTGGCAAATCAAAGTGTGTCAATCAAAAAGCACAGTGGAAGGTTGTAAAAATAAGGGATTTAAGTGTATCAATTTGTCATTCTCTGGTTCTTGTTCAGTAGTTTCAATCCCTTACTGTTCCAAGTTATTTGTGCTTTAGACTTCAGTAATTGTACCGATTTTAGTCTTGGCTGATAGCATTGCGTTGGTAAATTCTGGAAATTTACTTTGACGTGGATTAAGTGAAATGATGGCATAGGTGTTTAAATCTGCAGGATCCATCACAGCTTCTTCCATGACTCTCATGAGTACTTGAATTATTCGATGATGTAGTTTTGTTCTCTCTTTAAAAGTTAGTAAAAAATTTCTTGTAGGTTTTGTTAGGAAATAGCAGAATAGGTGAGTTTAAGGTGAGACTGTCTAATTAATCTTGCTCATGAATTTTACCTTGAAATGTGATGTACCGTGCTATTTCGATGGTGGAGGAGTCTTGAGTGTTGAAGCCAAATGATCAATTTGTTTTAGCAAAAACATTCATTGTTTCTCTGAATTGCATGCAAATTTGCTAGACTATTTACATTTTAAACTTGCAAAAAAGATTGTGTCCTCTCTGTAGGTTCTAGATAAGGGTCTAGTTTATTTCTTTTTGGGGAAAGGGTGAATGGGGGACAATGGATGGCTACTTGCCTTTTTTGTTGTTGTTTTTGACTCATTTATGATGTGATTGTTCCATCTTTTTTTGATGTGCTTTTTTTTTTTTTAACAGATTGTCTTACTTCTCCGGCTTGTTCCCTTACTTCCATTTAATATGTTGAACTACCTCCTGTCTGTAACTCCTGTTCCCCTGTGGGAATATGTCCTGGCCTCTTGGTTAGGGATGCTGGTAATTTCTACTCTCTATTTATTCAAAGCTGTTTGTATGTTCTATCCAATCCTCGTTTATTAGTTATAATACAGATTGTACATTTATGTTTGAGCCCATAGAATGTTTGTTGTAGTGAGTGCGCAAAGATATCATACTTGTATTTATTTGTCTTCTATACTTGAAGAGAAAGCTTAGGCTAGGACAAAAGTCTTTGGTGTAAACTTTGACTGCAGCAGATAAAATTGATTGCATGGATGAGAATGAACTCTCTATCTATAAAGTACATCATTGTAAAAATTGTAAAATTGGTCAGTCTGGTTTTCCTTTGAAGTTTTATGGCCAAACAGACAAACAATGTTCATTTATTGCTCATCTTTATCAACAAGGACAACATTTAAGTGTTTACTGGTTAAGGACATGAAAGTGAGTCTACTTTGACCCGTATTTTTCTGAAAAATGTTGATGATTCTACAAGATAACCTTTGTGCGAATTACCTGTCTAAACTCTAAAGTCTCCTATGTTTTAGTGATGTTATAGAATACCAAGTGATCCATTAGAAGGTATAGTGCCTAAAATATAGTTCTTGTCAAAGTAATTTATGGTGTATTTTATGCTCTGTTTGATTGTTGTCCAATCATCTTCCATTCCTTTATGCTAGAAAAATTAGCAGTAAAACTGTAGAGAGGTGCATCATATGATGCATGCATATTACATAAAGCTTGCTTAATCTGCTGATACACTGTCCTTGACAAAGTGAAGATCCCTCTGACGGACCCATACCATGTTTTCTCCAAATATATATATATATATATATATATATATATATATATATATATATATATATATATATATACACTTTCTTTGGATAGCATAGAAGAAAGGAAAGGAAGGCGAAGGAAGAGAAAGGGAGGGGAAAAAGTGTGCTTGGAGGGATTATGCTAAGAGAGGGGGAAAATTGAGGGATTATGCTAAAGAGGGGGAAAATGGATCCCTCCCTTTCCTTCCCCAATCCTTTACTCAAATAAGAGAAATTTTCCTCCCTTTATCTTCTCTCTTCTTTTCCTTCTATTTTCTTCTATCCAAACAAAGTGATAGTAGGACTATAGTCTTGAATTCTCAATTTGCAAAAGCTTTGATTTCTGTGCCGGGCATGTCTGCGCTGCCTTTTGTTATGACTTATGAGAACATTAGTGTTCAGTTAATCTTTGAACGTGTTTGAATTCTTATTTATAAATTATATCTTATTTTTACTTGTTAACCACTTATCTACCTTTTTCTTTGGGGAATTTAATTATTTAATGCTCCCTTTTTGGTTTTGATTACAGCCTATAACACTTGCATTGGTGTATGCTGGAACAACTCTCAAGGATCTTTCAGATATCACACATGGATGGCATGAGTTCTCTCCCTCTCGTTGGGTAAGATCTGCTATTTTGTGCTTGGATGTGTTAACACTTTAGAAAATAACATTTTCCCTTGCTCATGGCTGTTACAGTTACTATTTTCCTGTCGTGACCACCACATGGGTTGCTTTTGCCCCCCCCCCCCCCCCCCCCCCCCCCCCCAATAAAAAAAAACACCTTTTATGGAATTTAAAGTTTTAAACTAATAAGTGTTATTGTGGATGCAGGTATTTCTTGTATCAAGTATTGTGGTTTCAGGTATGTTGTTGTAGATGCCTCTTCTGCATTTTTAAAGCTGTAGTACTGCTTTGTTCTATGCATATCTTGACTCATTGACAATGTGCAAACCAATGAAATAAACTGATATTATTAATATATTATTGTTATTGGAGGTGCTCTACATTCTAATGGCATATGTATTCTGAATTTTGATAACTTAGACCAAAACTATACTTCTATATTGAATTATACAAGTAATAGCTAGTAATCCAAACATCAGAATGAAATTTTCGAGGTTTCCAATTCAGAATGAAAAGTTTGAGTATATCTATCATGCTTGAGCTCATCAGGGGGTCAATATTTTTTGATTGATATTTTAACTGGCTAAGTAATAATTTTAATGCCCTGCAACTTTCGTATTAAGTTAATTTTCAAATTGACTATTTTGCTTAAATAGTAAATAGTAAATTGAGCGCATTTCTGCTTTGCATCATCTTGATGGTTCGTGTTGCTTGCAGTGATATTGATGGTTTGTGTAACTAAAGTGGCAAAGACTGCTTTAGAAAATGCATTGGCTGAAAATGATAATGAAGATACCCTGTCCTGCTCCGAGCTGCCTATCTCAGGTGATCTGGTGGGGGATCTTCAACAGCCTCTCATTGTTAGGATGGATTCGTCCCAGGATAGCCAGCAGAACTGAAAATTGGTAGAATTTTTCTACATACTCTTCATTTTGTGCCTTGAGTCTCATGCCCTTCGACATTAATGCTTCGTACTTTCATTTTTGTGCAGCAACATGCATTCGACGTTCCTACATTTTGTACAGCCTTAACATTACTTTTCCCTTCGTGTAATTGGCCGATAGTTTCCTTTGTGTATAGCCTTTTCACTTATGCTGAACTGGAACTGCTAATTTATGATAGTCAAGATTGACAAGGATTTTGCTGGAGAACTCATGTTAGCAATTAGCAAGAATGAAAGATGCTGATGAAGATATTGCTGAAAGAATTATTTTTGTTGAGCTAAGCTACATCTAACCATTAGTCAACACCCTTATATATTTATAACATCTTGCTTTTACCTCTTATTCTACTCATGTAAGTGATGTAACACTTCTCTCCCTGTAATTTTGTTAGTTGACTATTGTAATTAACAATTTGCTTTTTTGCGCTATCCACACCAAAACAAAACATAAGAAAAAGCTTATAGAGTTTTCTTTCTGTGTAATTTTTAGATATTTTATCTTCTGCATTTCTGTCTTGTTGCCAAAAAGGAGAAGAAACATAATGTTGTACCCCTTTTTTAACAACGATTTAAGGTGATCAGATGAAAGGAATCACGACCCCTTCCTCGCAGCAGCTGCCAGATTTTGGGTGTGTTCTACCATTTTTCTACTTGCTTTCATGCGGAAGACAAAATTTAAAGCTTTCAGCTATTTCTGTAATGTTTCTATTAACTTGATGTTCGATGAGGAGCACCTTCCCTACCTTGGGATCTCCAGTTGCTCGTGATGCACTTTCAAGTTATAATGAACACTAACTAATGACGGAGTATTTACAATCCTAAAAGCAGAAGTGGTCACTTTTACTCTTCAGCTTGAGGTTATTTACCTTACTGTAGTTACGCCAAATGCAGAAGGTCCATGAAAGCAACAAGTTACATTGAAAAAGTAATTTAACTGAGAGGAAGCAATTTTTTAACTGAGAGGAAGTAGGTAGAAGTAACTAGTATGGAGTAGTTGATTAAATTGATTTCAAAAATAATTTATATTTCAGCCTGCTTCCTATATAAATGGTGTTTTTGTTACATTGCAACAAAACATAAGTGAGGTACAGCATATAAACACCAGGCAAGACAAGAACAACAGCAAAATTTCTTGAATGAGGTGAGATATATTTGAAATTCAATTCGATATTGGACAACCAAAAGATAAAACAGGTTAACCCCCGGCTGCCACTGCACTCTGTCCTTTGATAACTTTGTCATAGAATTGCCAGGACAAACTTCTTTCAGTGATAGCACTCTGACCAAATGGATGTTGCTCTATATATTCCTGTACATTGTCAGCCATAGCTAGTTCTTCCAGATATTCTCGAATGATCCCTCCTGGACCTGTAATTGCATTATTCCATGCTCAGGATACAAATTTAAAATCTTCCCAATTGAAAATTAGTTTAACTTTTACGAATGCTAATTCAGAATTATGCTACAGAAAGTTCAGGAACATGAACCAATGCATTATTGACTTGACACTTCATCGTTACCCATAATAAGCTAATGATTACCAAAGGACACTTGCACACCATAATAGAAAATAATATGGAATAATGGATGTGACCAGGACAATATTGCAGACCCAGAAAATACGTAACGGCACAAATACAAAATCTATGCTTAAGTTTAAGCAACATACATTATATTAACACAGAATAAGAAAGTTAAGGTAAGATTGACAAAGGAGCAGGTGAGTCATACCAATTGCATCATCTGCACCATCTTTGTAGTCATAAGAGTATGGGAAAATAGCAGTATGAGGCTGTGCAAGAATCACATATTTAGAAGAAAGGTTAATGCAAGAACTTGTCAAGTTCACATCCACCAAACATTCAGTAGAAACGGTGATCAACTTACAGGATTGAGCAATGCCTTGTAAGGAGTATCATCCAGCAGTAATGTATTTGATTCATTTAATTCACCTTTCTTCCATGGAAGGTCAGGGTCATCGTAACTCTCCCAGACTTTTCTAAGCTCTTTGAAAACCAATGCCTTATGTTTATTTTCCAAGGTTCTAAAGTTTGACGCGGTGCAATAGGATAAATCCTGCAAAAATAAGCAATGCATCGAAATTTTGAAGCTCGTAGACATGCACTAATGACTGTCCAAGACTCCAAGCATCCACTTCAATAATAGAAAGACAAGACAAATTATTTTAGTCGAAAATATTTTCTAAAATGACATTACCCAATCTATGACACATCTATGAACTATATTGATTTGTCCAGACAACTGCAGTTACATTAATATTAAAAAAAACAACACAGTCATGCAAGCCAGCATTTTGACCGACAAGTACTACTCTACTTTCGGCAAGGCCGAGCATCAGGTCCTCTTGAACAAAGCAACTTGCATGCTTTCCCTATCTTATAGCTTGCTTTCCAGGGATCTTCAAAATAATATGTGAGGCTACTAATTTGTGCACTGTTCAAGGTTTCTAGGCTTTGTACATTGAGCTCTTGTAAATTATTTTCCAATCATTGCTAACTATATATAAAATAAAAAGGGATAATTACTTACCCAGCAGAAAATCAACTTGTCTTTCATATCTCCTATCAAGTAGTTAAGTAATCTATCGATAATTTTCCTGCAAATTTAAAAAACATTGTTATACATGAACTTAATGAGTAGAATGAAGAAATTTGATTTATACAAGATACAATCAATTCCATTAGAAACCTTAAGTGACTCAGATCACTACGCAGAAATCTAAATCAAATTAACTATAATTTGCAATATTAATGTACATTACTCAAGTGATATAGGGGCAGCAATAAAATGCGCATATAATACGTATATGGTTTCAGAGTCTACTTTCTGATCTCTTCTCTTTTTATCATGGTTATCAGATGTTCACATTGATAATTGTTTAACTTGGGTGATCCAGATTTAAAAATTCAGTTATCCTTATAAACTCCCAACATTTCAGTCCTTTGATGTCGCAGATCTTACATTACATTGATAATAAGTTATTAAGATTTTATGAAGCTCTGAAAATTGCTCATCTTTAATGTATTAACTACCTCATTTATAAACATAACACGAGGATTTGCAAAAATAAACAACAGTTTGTGAACACATTTAATATTGTCCCCTTAATTATATTGAAATCCATTATCGAATTAACTATTTGGAACCGTAAGAAATTTTTTTGAGCCATTCTCATCATTATAGTTGCTATCAACTTTATGGCCCCAAATCTCCTTTTCTCCTTTAGTCCATTTTTCTTTCATTATTAGCTTTGCATATCATTTTATTTCCTGAACCCAGACCATTCAAAACAAGGAGGGCTTTTTTTTTTTTTTTTTTTTTCTGGTTCTCAAAGATAAAATATTCTTTCAAAAAGAATTTTCATGGTAAAGAATGTATTTATGAAGCTCAAATTAAGAGATTGCTGCAAGGACATATAACTATATAAGGTCTTTCAAAAGATTGACCTAAGGCTCCAACTTTCAGACACCGTCCTAAGCTCCATCTCTAGTGTCAAGGGTGACGGTGTCCATAAAGATGAAGGCCTTAATTTTATTATTATTTTTTTTCAAGTTGGGAGAGGAGGGGGTGTGTGGCGGGATTCTATGAAGTACTAAATACAATGTATTTACCTTGATCTTGATGACCATATTGCCACATTGAATCTCTCAAGGCAAAATTTCAGGAAATCAGAGCAGAAGGGTCTAGTGAAAACTGCACAAATAAGCAGCAAACAAAGCACATGAGTTGAATGGAAAAAATATGCAGTTGACTACAAAGTGAAGCATCAATACAAACCTGCCCGTCCTGCAATTTTAGTGTCTGCCTTGTATCCCTTGGGAGGAGGATAAACTATATCTGCCAATATTCCATTGATATCAAGAATCAGAAGCTTCTTTCTTGAGCAAAAAGTGGGAGCTTTTTGTGGAAAATAATTTAATAAATGCAATATGCTACTATTTCGACTGACATTAGCCAGAGAGAAAGGATCATTAACATTCAGATTTGATAAAGAAAGCTCATGTCCATTGAGGCTTTCAAGCAATGACGGCTGCATTTCACGATTCTGGGAGAAAGATCCAGCTCCTGAGATGGCTAGTGGATTCTCTAACAAGACAACTGACTCACTAGAAGCATCTCTTTTAGAATTGGTTGTCCTACTATTAGAGCTCATTGATAATGAATCAACACCCTCAAGTCGCTTGTCTGAAGTCCCAAGAGAAGCTTCCAAAACAACAAAGCCATCTTCACAAGAATCTATTGGAGCCTTTTGGTCCACTTTAGAATCTGAGGAAGGCAATTGCATCAATTCCTCAGAAGCAAAAGCTTGTGATGTTTTCAAATTACATTCTTTAATTGGTCCAAGTCCTTGGAGGGTACCATTCAATTGCTTACATTTCCAAAGTGAAAGGCAATGAGTTGAGCAATAACTTTTTTTCTTTAGACAAGACATATAGCCTTTCTCAGTTTGTTTTGAAGCAGGAAAGTTATGGCACTCTACATTATGCATTGCCTTCTTCGTCACCTTGCATGACACTTCCATCTCCTTTTTCATCAAAGGGCCCATTTGTCCAATAGCTTGGGCAGTTCCAACATCTGCCCTTGCTGGTATATTGACTGAAAAATAAAGAGTCGGAGCCAGCTCTAAAATATTTCTAATGTTCTTCCAAGTCTCAAATTATGCAACTTGGAATGGGTATAGTGTCATTCGTTGCATGAAGTTGACTCTCTCTCTCTCAGGATAAAAACATTTCCTCTTCACCAATGCTATCAGTTTCCACTTCCAATTTACATAAGCCCTGTTAAGATTAGGATACCATAAATAAAAAAAACAGGTTATCATTCTATTCCAATATGTGCAACTCACCACTTCTATAGAGTTACTAAAAAGCTAGTATAAATCACAAATTCAGTGCAGCTGAAGAACACAATTGCTTATGTAAAATAACATGACTTTAAGATGAAAGAACATGAGATATGTTCCTTTTTTTTTTTGTAGCAATAGTTACATATCCATATTCTTTTTATCACAATACCTTTACATAAGCACTTGTGTTTTGATGCACAATTATCCGCGTCCATAGCCCAAGCATTGAAGAGTGTGAAAACTCGATTTAAGTTCTAACAAGGTTGATCTTGACCTCTTCTAAAAAATGGCCACTTTTGCTTAACTTCAAAAAATTTCAACCGAAAAGCAGGGATATGTAATTTGGTCATAGTGAAACTTGGACAATTCAAATTGGATAGAGTGCCTGTAATATACAGTCTGGATGGAACCAATCATGATCGAGCATGATGAAGGCTGTGCATTGCAGTCATGCAAGAACATCGCCAATTAGATAGACCCTGAAGGTTTTGTAATTGGAGTTTGGACTAGTCTTTACTTAGGGATGAAGAACATTTTTAACAACTTGAGAGCTTACACAAACTTGATATCCCTTTCTCCCAAGAAAAAAAAAATGAAAAATTCAACACTCTTTACGAAGACACACAAGTCTTCGGCTCTCTACCACCGTTTAGATAACATTTCCTAGAGGATGCCATGAGGTCCCAATTATGCATTGGAAGAAGGAACACTACTTAGAACTAATTACAGACTGATTTCAAGGAGCAGGACAAATGCAATGATAAGCAACATAGGCAGCAATATATGCTTGTAAAAGCTGCTCTAAAATCCACGAAAACCAAAGAAGAGAATATAAGTTAGCAAGAATTAACTAAGATTTCTACAAACCCTGAAAAATCTCCTGGCTCCACACAAACACATGCAAAAACAACCAAACTACATATAAATTCGGAAATTCTGTATGTAGTAAAAGAATTCATCTTATTCAGCTGAGTAGATTTTGATTTTTGAGTCTAATTCAAAACAATAACACTCTCCATCAGGAATTCTTAGTCACATGCCCCGACCCTCTATAATTAAGGATTCGCCATGGTTTTATCAACATTGTGTTCTCTTCATCCTCCCCAACCCTCCCCCGCTCCTCTAACATAGAGTACATTCAAAAAAACAAAGCACAATCTAATTCTATACTCTCATAGACAATATACGGGTAGTTAAGGCGGTTCATTAGGGGGCGAAAATGCAGGTTCGGCTAGAGCTCAATAGGATAAAGGCAGGCTAGGCTCGAGCTCGAATTACAAACAAACCTCAAATTCCTCAAAACCCAAGCTCGGCTCGTGAACTCAATAAGGCTCAGTACATGCAACACATTAAAATCAAAGTTTGACTCATGTATCAAATTAAAACTCCAAAATCACATAAAACTCTTCTAGCCTAAGAATATTAACGTAAATTACAGACAGCAAAATTCCAGCAGTAGAATCGTTCGTCATAATGTTTCATAATCTCAGTAATTATAGTTCAACAATTTACCTTAATAGAACCCTAAATTGACGATTAAATCATCGAATATACGAAATAAAACCTAGATTGTGAAATTGATATTTGATGATTGTGAAATAAAACATTGTACCTCAGAAGCCGTTTCAATGGAGCAGAGAAAGCTCAGAAGCCGCGACAATGAAGAGCTCGGTTTACGCTTTAATGGCGGAGATAGAGAGAGAGGAACCGCGAAAAGTAGAAAGCTTTAGAGGGAAATTAAAAGAGAAACATAGAAGGAAGATATAGTAGGCATTTTAGACATAATCGTAACCAAGAAATATTTTAAGGATAAAATGTATCTTTGAGTTATGTGTTGTGGTGTGGCAATGGAAATAAATTGACGAAGATTCGTCCTTTATTTTGACTGAAAAACAAAAGAAAAGAAAAGGTTTTAATATTTTCTCATGTTTGGTTTGATAAATGACATGAGAATTTAAAGAAAAGAAAAGAAAGGAAAGTGAAATAAAATGAAAGTCTTTTACAAATTTTTAGCTTTCCTTTCCTCCCAAAACTGGAGGAATTTGATTGAAAAGAGAAAATAAAAGTATATTTCCTTTCACTAACCAAACATAGGAAATAAAATCTCCTTCTTTTCCCCTCCCTTCCTTTCTTTTCCCCTCCCTTCCTTTCTTTACTTTTCCTTTACTAACAATGAACCAAACAAAGCCTAAAACAGATATTAAGAGTGATGTATGTATCTATCTTTTGCTCTCCTCATCACATGCATCTCTATCTTTATTTCTCTCCTTACTTCTTAAAATTTGTTTTCCCTATTAGGGGAATGGATCTCATGTTGTACTATTAGGGGAATGGAGTACGTAAGTATATACTCAATTAGGCAACTAACTTAAGTAATTTCAAACTATACTACTTAGTTAAAAGATATAATCATTGTTTTAGAAAAAAGAATATATAATCATAATCCATATGAAAATCTCAAAATTATATGTTAGATATCCAAATCGTACACTCACTCAAAAAATTACCAGTACAAATTATACTTGTGCTTAAAACACTCTCATCTCTCTTTAATGCCAACTCCTTCTTCCTCTCTGTCGTCGGTGGCATAGGCGGATCTAGGGGGTGGCCTACCCGGGCCTTGCCCCCCCCCCCCCCTATGCCCAGATTTTGATACATATAAATAAAAAATCTTGTGTAAAATTTATAAGTTTTGTAGTTGGTTAGTTACTTGATGTATAGATGTCAGAAAGTCAAGGGTTCAATTCCCCTTGGTTGCACACATTTTTTTTTTTTCGTGTGGATTTCTTATACTCATATTTCCTTATGGCTTTATTAATTGAAATATTTTATAACTTCGGCCTGATCAATAAATAAATTCTGGATCCGCCCTTGGTCGGCGGCCTGAGTAGAGCTGCTCATCCACGGTCGTTGGCGGGCATCTTTTCTTTATAAAGCTTTCTTCTTGCTTTTCTTGTCTAGTTTCGGCGTTGTTTTTGTGTTGTTTAAGGGTGGGTGATCGGAGTTTTTTCGCAGAGTTGTGTGTCAGATCTGGATTTGAGATGCTCTTGGTGATCTTTTAACAAAGCTAACTCAATTCAGAGCCTATTTCCTCTGCATCCTCATCACTCTTGTAAATCAACTCAGGAAAAAAAAAAAGCAATTATAAACGATTATTTACTTACTCGAGCAACTTATAACAAAATGTATAAAAGAATTGATAAACTGACAAATTGTTTCCCAAGAAGTGTTTGGAGCTTTTTGAATGATCTCTAAAAAATATACGTGAAAAGCTTTCAACTCAAACTACGAAAATGTGATTGTATTAAAAGTTCCCGAGGAGATAAAATATTTCGTGACCTAAAAGATCATATCTTAAGTAAAGATACTTTCCATAATGCATCACTCGCATAATGGGAAACATTTTCTATATTATTCAGTTTCCACAAATAAAAATAGAATAATATCCAAAGATATATGTGAAATAATTAATATCTCTTATTATCAAAATCACATATTCCTCCTAGTTTGCAAATACTCATGCTAAAAGTATGTTAAGGACAAGATTCTCAACCTTTGAACATATTAAACATTCTCCAACTAATGGACCAAGTTCAGTAAACATACTTTTTTTTTTGTGTTTCCAACTAGTAGTACATTGTCCTGAGTTCTGGACTTACACAACACTTAGGGCATGTTCACTTCAGCTTAATTTCAGTTCAGCTCAGTTCAATTCAGCTCCAATCAGTTGAGTTTAGTTTAGCTTTAATCAGTTTAGTTCAGCTCCTAATTTCCTTCTCTCATAAAATATTCATTTTAGCTCAGTTCAGTTCAGCTCCATTTAGTTCAGTTTAGTTTAGCTTCAATCAGTTTAGTTTAGCTCCTAATTTCCTTCTCTCATAAAATATTCATTTCAGCTCAGTTCAGTTCATCTCCAATCAGTTTAGTTCAGTTCAGCTTCAATCAGTTCAGTTCAGCTCCAATCAGTTCAGTTCAGTTCAGTTCAGCTCCAATCAATAAATGTGAACAGGCCCTTAATTATCTCTTTAATGAGAAAAAATTCTCAAATCTAACCAATTGCTCATCCACATTTACAACAAAGAGACTAACTAATAAAACAAAGTTTTGTTTGAGAGATCTTCATATTCTTTAGGTGTTCAAGCTTCCCTTGATCAACTTATGATGATTCTTCTTTTCTTGAACTTTATTCATGAGGGTTATCAATCTTCAAGAACCTGGATTAACATAATTGTTACCGCACATAGAAAACAATATCTAATATTAAAACAAAAAACAATCGCTAAATTGTTGGACATCACTAAAAATCCAAGAAGCCCGAAGCCCAAACATACTAACTTTAAATGTTATATGCCAAATGGGTAATACCTTTTGTGGTATATATGATTAGTAGCTCATCACAAATGGTACATATGGTGGAATCCTAAGGTCATGCCTTTACGCTAAACAATATTACTATGATTATCCTACTCAAAATCTTCATTACTTCATCATGATCTTATTATGACATGTAAGATGCAGCACTTTTCCTTATATTTGTTCAAATACAGTTACAGACTATGTGATGAATGCATGAAAATGATAGTATGTATTGAGGATATTTTGGTAGGATATATTTTTGGGAATATTTGGTGATTATCTTTTATATTGTTTCCTAATTTCTAGTAACCTAATTAAGGTAATTCTAGGAATTAGTATTGTATATATATGTGTTACCCTGATCAATGAAAGTGAGGCCGTAAGTTTATACAAATTCTACATGGTATCGGAGCCTTGATTTTTTTTTTCTTTGTAAAATTCAACGATGGGGGATACACCTCCTCCACCGCCACCTACGAAAATTGAAACAAATTCCCCTTTCTACCTTGGACCGCAAGATCGGCCCGGGGATTTCATTACTTCACAGCGTCTCACATTGGATAATTTCCATGATTGGTCTCATGCCGTGCGAATTGCTTTGTGTTCTCGCCGGAAGTTTGGTTTTCTTGATGGTAGTATCACCTCCTTTGCACCGCCGTGTACGAAGGATGATTGGGTTACAATTCATTGTATGTTAGTTTCTTGGCTCATGAACACAATCGATCCCGAGGTAAAATCTATGCTTTCACATTATGATGATGCTAAGAAATTGTGGGATGATTTACATGAGCGTTTTTGTCTTGTTAATGGCCCTAGAATTCAACAAATTAAATCTGATATTAATAGATGTGAACAATCGAAGACTATGACGGTTGCGGTTTATTATAGTAAATTATCAGTTTTGTGGGATGAACTTGATCAACTAGAACCCCTAATTTCTTGTAAATGTGGGAAGTGTACTTGTAATGTTGGGAAGCAACACGCAGAGAGGCGTGACGGGGATCGTCTTCAACAATTTTTGCTTGGTTTATACTCTGAGTATTATGCTCCTTTGCGATCCACGTTGCTATCCCAAGATCCCCTGCCCACTTTAAATAGAGCATATCAATAGGTTTCGCAGGATGAGAAAGTCAGGGGTATTTCTCGTGTCAAGGAGGAGTCTCCTCCTGCCCTAGGGTTCGCTGTACAGACTGCTGCAGGGAGGGGGCGTGCTGGTGGCGCTGGTGGCTCTGATCGGCAGCTGCCGGTGTGTGACAAGTGTAAAAAGGTGGGTCATGAAACCGTGAAGTGCTGGTCTGATAAAACTTGTGCTTACTGTAAAAAACGAGGCCATGAAGAAAACCGCTACTATGACAAATATGGTTGGCCAGAGAGTGCTGCTGGCAGCTAGGGGGGGCCACCCGTAGCTGGTCGAGGCCGTGGAGGTCCCGTGAAGGCTAATGCGGTCTCGGGTGGTGGCTCAAATCCGGAGGATACAAGTTCTTTTGCTTCGGGTCGTTTATTTTCTAGTGAACAAAGGAAGGCGATTACGGGATTGATGGGTAATGCTACACTTTCCGATAATCGTTTGAGTGGTAAGTTTGATGATACCTCTTGGATTATTGACACAGGAGCTACGCATCACGTAACCGGAGAAAAACATTGGCTTTTTGATACAAAGAGCTTTGAATGTCCGGTTGGTTTGCCCAATGGAGAAATAGTTTCGGCATCTCTTATTGGCTCTGTTTGTTTATCGGACAAGATTACTCTCACCGGAGTACTCTATGTTCCTAATTTGAGCTGTAACTTGATTTCTGTTTCGCAACTCAATGATGATCTTAATTGTACTGTCCAATTTAATTCTTATATTTGTGCTATACAGGACCAAACGAAGGAGCTGATTGGAACGGGCACTAGGAGGGACGGATTGTTTTACTTTAGCAAAACGGATTCGGTGCATCATGTGAGTGCTCTTGCTGCAAATTCAGAGTTGGGGTTGTGGCATCGCCGTATGGGTCATCCTTCCGAGAAAGTAGTTAAGTTACTTCCTACAGTTAGTAATAAAGCTTGTTTAGATAAAGGATGTGAAGTATGTATGCGTGCTAAGCATCCTAGAGATAGTTTTCCTTTGAGTGACAATAAAGCATCTAGAATATTTGAAAAAATTCATTGTGATTTGTGGGGTCCATATAGACATGTTTCGTCATGCGGTGCTCGTTATTTTTTTACTATAGTTGATGATTATTCTAGAGACGTTTGGATTTATTTAATGAATGATAAAACGGAGGTTTTTCGTATGTTCTTGATGTTTGTTGCTATGGTGGAACGACAATTTTCTCAAACCATAAAAATTGTGCAAAGTGATAATGGTACGGAGTTTAATTGTTTGCGTGAATTTTTTGATGCTACGGGTATTATTTTCCAAACCTCTTGTGTGGGTACACCGCAACAAAACGGGAGGGTTGAGAGAAAACATAAACATCTTTTGTCAGTTGGGAGAGCTTTGAGATTCCAGGCCAAATTACCTATTTATTTTTGGGGTGAGTGTGTGCTTGCCGCGGCTCACCTCATTAATCGTACTCCTACTCCGTTGCTACAAAATAAAACCCCGTTTGAAATTCTATTTGGTAAACCTCCTATGTTTGATGCCATTCATACTTTTGGTTGCTTATGTTTTGCACATAATCAGAAAACTAACGGGGATAAATTTGCAAGTAGAAGTCGGAAGTGTGTTTTTGTGGGCTATCCTTTTGGGAATAAAGGGTGGCGTTTGTATGACCTTGAATCTAAGGCGTTTTTTGTGTCTCGGGATGTTAAGTTCATTGAAGATGTGTTTCCGTTTGCTACTCCGGAAGATGTTAACATAGAGCCTCATGTTTTTGATTCGGGTTATGATGTGCATGATGATTTTGTGGAATATGACGAGGATAATGGTGGAGAAGTGCATGATAATGGTTTGGTTGAGGAAACGGCTACTGTCCACATGCAAGAGGGGTCCGTGGGCAAGGGGACAGTAGCACAACAGTCAGTGGCTGACTACTCCGCAACCAGGTCGCGGCTAGAGGCCAAAAACCGCAGCCTGGCCGCGGAGTATACTGCTGGGCAGCAAGACGCAGCTCAGACCGCAGCTAGGCCGCGGCCAGAGGCCACAAACCGCATCCTAGCCGCGGAGGAGCCTGCTGGCAGCTCTACTAGCGTGCAGCCACCCCAACGCCATGATGAAAATGGCAGCGTAGGGGCAGCAGACCAGCAGCCCTTGGGGCGTGGTCATCGGGAAAAAATACCCAACGTCCGTCACCGTGATTATGTAACTCACTCGGTTTTTGCTAATAATCCGTCTCCCTCCACTCCGTCCTCCAATGCTCCTTCAGGTACTCCCTATCCTTTAGCACATTATATAAATTGTGACAAGTTTTCTGTGAATTATTGTAAGTTCTTGGCAGCTATTGTTGGTGGTCATGATCCGAAATCTTTTAAAGAGGCCATGAAACATGAAGGTTGGAGGAAATCTATGCAAGAGGAAATAAAGGCTTTGGAAGATAACGGTACATGGACCTTAACGCATCTTCCCCCGGTAAACGTGCACTAGGGAGTCAATGGGTGTTTAAGACAAAATATTTGTCTAATGGTGATATTGAACGACTAAAATCTCGTTTAGTTGTTTTTGGTAATCATCAGCAGGAAGGCATAGATTATGGTGAAACGTTTGCTCCAGTTGCAAAGATGACAACAGTTCGGGCTTTTCTTGCAATTGCAGCATCAAAGAATTGGGGACTTCATCAAATGGATGTGCATAATGCTTTCTTGCATGGTGATCTTGATGAGGAGGTATACATGAAATTACCTCCCGGGTTTGAAAGTGAAGATCCTACGTTATTGTGTTGCTTGGACAAGTCCTTGTATGGGTTGAAGCAAGCACCGAGGTGTTGGTTTGCAAAGCTAACTACAGCTTTGAAAGGGTATGGCTTCATTCAATCTTACTCTGATTATTCTCTTTTCACGTATACTAAAGGCAAAGTTCAGACTAATGTCTTGGTATATGTTGATGATCTTATTATTTCTGGTAATCATTCCGCTGCACTTGTTGGTTTCAAGACTTATCTCAGTGATTGTTTCAAGATGAAAGATCTAGGTTCTTTGAAATATTTTTTGGGCATAGAAGTTGCTCGCAGTGCTTCAGGTTTATTTTTATGTCAACGGAAATATACGTTGGATATTATTTCTGAAGCAGGTTTGTTAGGAGCAAAGCCGAGTGGTTTTCCCATGGAGCAAAACCACAAGCTTGGTCGTGCCACAGGTGAGCTTCTTGCGGATCCGGAGGCGTATCGTAGGTTGGTTGGTCGATTGATTTACCTAGGTGTCACTAGACCGGATCTAGCATACTCAGTTCATATCTTGTCTCAGTTTATGCAACAGCCGCGTATTGAGCATTGGGAAGCGGCTCTTCGTGTTGTTCGTTATTTGAAAGGTACTCCGGGCCAGGGTATCTTGTTGAGTGCTACTAGTGACCTCACCTTGGAAGGTTGGTGTGATTCGGATTGGGCGGCTTGTCCACTCACTCGTCGCTCTGTCACAGGTTGGTTGGTATTTTTAGGACATTCACCCATCTCTTGGAAAACTAAAAAGCAACCAACTGTGGCAACGTCCTCTTGTGATGCCGAGTACAGGGCTATGTATGCAGCCACTTGTGAGCTCAAGTGGCTTAAGGGTTTGTTGTTGAGTTTGGGTGTGCATCACCCTAAGGCAATCAAGTTATTTTGTGATAGTCAATCTGCTCTGCACATCGCAAAGAATCCGGTCTTTCATGAAAGGACCAAACATATTGAAGTTGACTGTCACTTTGTTCGGGATGCTATTATTGATGGATTGATTTCTCCTTCGTATGTTCCTACGACTACTCAATTGGCCGACATTTTCACGAAGGCTCTTGGGAAGTCACAGTTTGATCATGTTTTGTCCAAGTTGGGCACTTATGATCCTAGTGCTCCAACTTGAGGGGGGGTATTGAGGATATTTTGGTAGGATATATTTTTGGGAATATTTGGTGATTATCTTTTATATTGTTTCCTAATTTCTAGTAACCTAATTAAGGTAATTCTAGGAATTAGTATTGTATATATATGTGTTACCTTGATCAATGAAAGTGAGGCCGTAAGTTTATACAAATTCTACAGTATGTGACCGAATTTTTATATAAATTGTAAGGAAAATTATCGTTAGTTCATTCTCTTAATTATGTTGTTTCACCCAAAATTCTCTCTTTTACTACTTCACAATTTTTTTAGTGTCATGCATCAATTAGGTGGTAAAGGATATACTTGAATTAGTTTTCATAGGTCTGGGATGAGATTGATTAATATGGATGTTAGGATGTTATTTTACTTGCCAAGTTATATTTAAATTCACAAATTTTGACCGAAAAAACTCCATGCATCCAACTTTTTTTTTTCTTTTGTTCTCAACTGTAAATTCTCATTGTCGCACGCCTTATGTTACCAGTCTACTAGATACCAAACAAAACAGTACATTAGTGTATTGATCTTAGTAATGTAAAGTGTTTTTCAATGAACTCCCAAAATCCAAAGATAATTAACATTTGGACAAGAATCTTTATCCCGTACCAATATTCATCTCACCAATTTTGAAGCGCTAGCATTCTAAAAACCCTCCTCATAGATTTAGTTTATTAACTACCATAGACATCTACTTTTGGCATCCTGTCCCTACAGAAAGTGCTATGACAACAGATAAAACCATCTTTGTCTTGGATCAACGTGAAGAATGCTTATGGACAACTAATTAAGTCACAAGAATGCAAAATGACTAGCCTAACCCAAAATAAAATGAATTAAGGTCCAGACTAACTAAACCTGATCATAATTAGGCTTAAGCCTGAGGTTAAAATCTAATTATGATGAATTTAGAGGCGCCTAGGTTAAAAATAAATGTTGCTGCGGAAAAATCCGCACGCATCTCAATGAGTCGCGCTGGAATGGCGCGCGCAGCTCACAAGGTTACGCGTGACACCCAGCGCAACGTCTAGGGATGCGCTTGCGAAAGATTTAGAATTTCATAAAAATATAAAATCGAATCTTAACATAATACTGCGCGTAAGACATCTAGTTGCGCTGCCTTGAGCAGCGTATATAAATCACTTGCACTGGGCTGTCGCGCGCAACCCATTCTGATGCATGCAACACCTGCCGCGGCAGAATACTCGAAATCCTAAATTCATCCATTCCCTATAAATAGAGGCTTAATATGAGGCTTAAACAGACATAAATTAACCTAAAACTCTGGCAGAAACTTTGTGAACTTGTGTACTAATATGTCTATTTTATGTAGTGATTTACTCCCGTCCCTTAGTCATAATTAGTAGTGTTTTTGGCTTTTTAAAGCCACTTTTATTACTAATTTGTGTTTTCTAGTGTTTTCGTAGTTTTGGTTGAGTTTTGTAGGAAATTGCACACTTGGAGCATTTTCCCGAGATTATTTGAAGCAACTACGAGCATTGGAAGAGCACGTCCATCTTTCGTAGCCCAAGGCCGGTTAGAATCATCAAATCGGTGATTAAGGGCTCGACATATGAGAAGCCAAGGCATTGGACACCGTGTATTCAAGCCCCTTAGAGGAAATTCGAATTGGGTTGAGTATCAAGGCCCAATCGAAGTCCAAAGAAGTGCCCAAGTGGCCTTGCCCGATTAGGCATCCTTGCCTTGAGGCGCGCCCGATCGGGCGGGGCGGAAGAAGGAACAAGCAGCCCTTCGCCCAAGCTCGCGCCCGACCGGGCTCGAGAGAAGCTTCCCTGATGAAAAAAGGGGGCTCGTCCGGGCAGTGCTTCGCTCGACTGGGCGCGTGTCTTGAAGTTAATTCCGGCGATTTTTACTTAGATTTTAATTAGGATTTTGATGTTTTGCATAAATACGTTTTAGTTGCTTTTGATACAATTACCTCTCTTTCATTAGTTTAATCTTCTCTTAAGCTTAAACTTCTCTCTTGTTTCTCTCTCTACAACTTTGTTCCTTAATTCAATTCATAATTTCAGTGAACTTTAATTTGGTAACGATTTCTTCTCTATTATTTTCCGTAATTTAATTTCTTTAACTCATCATGTCTTGTTTATATGCTTTGATTAGTTTAGATTAATTATGTGTGAATAGTTTCCTTTCTAGGGTTTGTGGGGATCCATAAATAATATGACGAGGGTAATTTATTATTGTTGATTGTCAATGCTTAATTAATTTCCTATTGATTGATTTAATGCTATGCAATTATATTAGTCCTTGTTTAATTGTATAAGTTTTGCAATATTGATTCGAGATTCGAGAGATGAGAATTGATGTTTAGGCTTAGGGCCTGTTCACATTTACTTAATTTCAGTTCAGTTCTGTTCAGCTCCTAATTTCCGTCTCTCGTAAAATATTCATTTCAGCTCAATTCAGTTCAGTTCAGCTCCAATCAGTTCAGCTCAGTTCAGTAAGTGTGAACAGGCCCTTAGTTTCAATAGGAGAGTTAATTTATAAATGGTAAGTTAAGATTAGAGATGCGATTTAATACCGATAGATTAACTATGTGATTGTAATACGTAGCGAAAGCCCTTTATGATCTGGTTAATTGATGATTGATTATTATGTTTTACCCTCGAATATTATTTATTGGTGAGCCTATACCCATGGTCTTTATTAATTGATTTATCCTTACTTTAATCTCCTTAGTTTAATTCTATTTACAATAACAATTTGGTTACTTAATAATTTAGATTATTTTAGTTAATTAGGAATAAATTGACTTGTTTCCTTGTGGTTCGACCCTACTTCCTTATCTACTTTAGTTAGAGAACTTAGATAATTATTTTGATTAGGAGATACGACTTTATTCTGTCGTGTACTTTTAAACCTCTTGTCTTAAACACTCACCCCCTCAATAATTGTTACTATGGTGGAGGTTCCTGAATAAGAAGGAGTCGATAAGTGTTCTAAACGAAGATCTAGCAAGGAGGAGTGGTAAATTCCCAAGCACTTAGAGCAATCACCTTTGTTTTCTTGTTTAAATAACTTTTAATTAATTAATTAGTGTTGTTTGATCACTTTAAACGAACTTTAATTAATTAATTCCACATAGTATCTTGTGTTAAATAAAGAATAGAATTGAATAATTAACTGTTGATTGATCACCTAAGTCAAGGCGAATCTTGTTTATTCACGAATATTGATTAAATAAGAATAACGACCTTTGCAATGTAATTCCTACGTGATTGGTGCTAGTAAATAAAATCAACTAACTTAGTTTTTAGGTATCACGTTGCATATATTGTTTGGTGATGAAATTGTGAAAAAGGAAGAGTTATTAGAGGTCGAACTAGGGCTAGAATAGTAATCCCCCCCGAAAGGAAACGTTATTTTAGTACCCTCGCTCCCGAACTCATTTATGGTACATGTAGATTGATTTGGGCATGGACAAACTTACGATTTGTGCCAAATATCCCTTAAACTGTACTTGAGAGAAAGGTATGAACGAGGTTTATGAGTTTTCCTAAAACTCATTGGCGACTCCTACTTGTTTCTTACAAAAAAGCGTAATGATAGAATCTATTCTAATTCAAGGTCCCCCAAACAGTCAGGAATTCAAATCCTAATACACCCTAACAAGTGTAAAGTCCTAAGTTTTTAAAGGGCCATGGGCATTTAAGGAGAAGCTAAGGATCCCATACGATGGGCACACCCTCCTTACAACTTCTCTCTACCCCGTAAAAAGTACTCGTATAAGATAAGAAATCTTAATGAATCCTCATTTCATTCCATATCCATTTCTTCACGCTCGAAGCACTAGCATTTTACAACTCTATTTATAGAGAAATTCTTGGCCTCAAGTAGGTAGAGTCCAAGTGGACTCAACCAAGGGTATTTTCGTAATTTAAAAAAAAGAGTACCTTATCTGAATATTAAAATTTAGTACCAACGAGATATATAGGTAAAACCATCCTTAGTAGTATCGAAATACCATCCTACAACACATTGGTATTATCATAGTACTATGGTTGGTATCATCTTTAACAAATATTGTTGTTGGTATAAGTTGATATATTGTTGGTATCCTAACTACGGTTTCATTGATTTCGTTGGTATTTTGCTGCGTTCGATTGGTGTCAGAGCCATACGGTTAAAAGTTAAACTAAGTGGTTAGTTAAATTAATAATTAAGTTAAACGGGAGAATACTAGGTGTAGACACCCATTTGTGTTTACCCAAAACCAAACCCAGTGATAAGTACCTTTCACGTCGAATCATAATCGAATGAAGTGAAAGTGTGGAAAGTCTAGTGTTGCGGTTAATTTTTATTCTTTTCTTTCCCACTGTTTTTGAAAACCTATTTTAATGAAAACGGCCAATCCAGTTTAATTTGGTCCATAGCAAGGGTCCAATAATGGTGTATTTGGGTCGGGTTCGAAAAGAGCTTTCCAACGATATTTTATAAGCCCAATTCCGATGAATAAAGAGGAAGTTATGACCAAATTACTAAACTGGGTCCGGTTTGATCTTTATATGCGGCCCAATGATCTAGAGGGGGGCCTATTATTGATTTATCATTATTCCTAATGCGATTAGGATTGATTATAGTGTTCTAGAATCCTCTACAAGGTTCTTTTGAATCCTAATTTGATTAGCATTGATAAATTGACTTTTAAGAGTTTTAATCAGAATAAAAGAATAAATTGAGTTTTTAAGGAAATTACAGTTTTACCCTCTCGTACGCTTAAATTTTATCAAAATATAAAAATGCGTGGAAAGATTTATTGCAGTGACGTACGACACGTCTGTCGCCTGGCGACAGACCTGGCGTCTGGCGACATGTACGTGTTTGGTGACAGCGTCGTGTTTTATTCTTTTTCGAAACTTTGATTCTTTTTTTTTTTATCATATCTGGATGATTTTCTCTATAAATAGCCTCCTAAAATCTCCATTTTCAATCACCAACTCTCGTCAAGAAATTCTTGATATACTCTCTCTCTCTTTTCTAAACTAGCCTTTTCTCAAACAAAATTCCACATTCACAAGATTTAGACACACCTAGCCCAGTTTGAAGTTGTCTTCGCCCTAAACGTGAAAGGTTTAATTTCTGAGGGTTTGGTCCCAAATCTAGTCTAAACTTTATTAATCTCTCTTTCAATTATTTAATTTAATTGTTTGATTTTATATTTTCCTTGAAGTTACTAACGCGTGTATTTTGTTATTAGAAAGAGATACGAGGCATCGAAGTAAGTACTTTAATTGTTTAATCGATATTATGATGTGGAAATCATGTTTAAGTTGCTATTTTGATTCATAGTGTCATGTTAGGATGTTTTCCTTAGTATGATATTTAGGGTGATTTGCTTATATCAATTATGATTATATGATGCTTCCTATTTTCTTTCCTAATATTTATGTTAGTATCATGTTAGGGCTATATATTTGATCTTTGATGCTTAGTGACATGCTAGGGTTTGTTATTAATCATGTTAGTATCATGCCTAGGATCTTGCTATTATTATGCTTTAACGTGATTATTTTCATGATTATTATTATTTAAAAATTCTAGTATAGTCGTCGACTACGGACGACTACAGACGACTACGTTAAGAGATTAAATCTGAATCGTTGATATTTATTTATCTAATCCTAGCCATCCAATCCAACACATATGCTACACAGTCATCAAGAGCTTGTTTGGTTAATAGATAATTCTTTTTACACACATGTTTTTTTTTAATAATATAAAAATAGCATATTTTAATTTAAATATATGATCTTCAACCTTAAATCATCATTCACATTAAAATTGAACTTGATCTTCAACCTATGTCATCTTCATCCATAAACATTCCATCTTAAACTGAAAATTTATTTCAATGAATTTGTCAACCTAACTACAGTATATAATCATTTATATTGTTCAATTCATCAATTGTAGAATTAATTAATATATTTATCAATTATAGTAATGTGATTCAAGTATTAGTTAGATTAAAATAAACTTCAAAGTTCTAGATTTTGAGAAATAATTATTCAACCGAGTTGCAATAATTTATTTGGATATCCGAATATAAAATTTATTTCAGTATTAATTAAAATAATTTTGTGATTAATTTTGATATAATTTAATGATTAATCTTGTTGAATGTTGAAGATACATATAGTGCCATTGTTGAATGTTGAAAATGCATAAGGTTGAAGATGACTAATATTTTTATAAATTTTTATTTACAAAATCCGTTGATTAGGTTCTTTTTTTTTTTTTTTTTTTTTTTTTTGGAAACAAATTATTATAATCTGTTGATTATGGGGCCTTTTTTATGGAAATATATTATAAGAGATTTACTTAAATCAAACTGTTACATTTATGTGAATAAATAAATCCCAAATTCGAAAATATCTTCTTATCCTTTTTTGACAAAATCTTCTTATCCTTATATATATATATATATATATATATATATATATATATATATATATATATATATATTAGCTAATAAACAATAATAAAACTTATGTATTAATAAAATGATACGTAACCAAGAAGGCTAGAAAATTTTATGGAGTATTACACTGTTACTCCAACCTTTTATGGAGTATCATTTATGATATATTCTATGTATATTTCTTCCATACATACATAAAAAGGCCCATCAAATGATAGACAATTTCTCTTCTTCTTCTTCTTCTTTTTTTTTTTTTTTTTTTTTTTGACGAGGCAAATTTTTTTTACTATTATCATATATAATTTAATTTGTATATGTTGATCCTCCTTTACATAAATTTAAATGTTATTAAATACAAAAAATTGGCAAAAAAATAATTGATGAGTGTCATTTATGGCGCTCAAAAGAATAAGATTTAGGTTCTTTTTCTCTATTTTCTTTCATTATTTTCCTATATTTTTCTTAGTTTTATTTGGTTTTCCATTTTAATAACTCATTTTGAGTTTTGTTTAGTTTTTATGTGTTTTTCATTATTTTAGTCCTTAATTCGTAGTTTTAGTTTTATTTCCTTTATATTCTATTTTACTTTATTTATTTTTATTTTATTTATTTTTATTTTATTATGTCCCGATCCTTTCCTCGTATTGTATGTAGGTGTGAGTTCGACCTTCGGTTTCAAGTCAAGCAAGTCTGACTTTCGGGTTAGAGTCAAGTGCCAACTTTCATAAAGCGTTGCTGCCTCCAAGTCTTCCCTCTTTTGCTGCCATTATACCCTTCACCCCACCATTTCTTATCCTTCACCACACCGAGCTCCCCTGCTCCCAGCCACGCACAACTCACGCAGCAACAAACAATTGCAGCAACATCAAACCAGCCACCATCACACACTCAACCTCCACGCAACAACAATAACTCCACACAAAGCAGCCCCTGCTGCCACAAATCCCGCAACAACACGCACACCACCACCTCACGCAACCGCCAGCCATCACCTCACGCAACAACACCAACTGCAGCCACAAAGCAGCCCCTGCTGCCCCTTTATCCCTCACCAATTTCAACCACCAACATCCCGCAGCACTAACCAGCCACCTCAACCACATTCCAGCAACAGCTCCCCTGTTCCCTGCCTCCCAACACCAAATCCGCCACTCCCAACCTACCACCTTCGCACCACCAATAACCGCAGCCAACAACCGCACCTTCCACCTCCAATCACCACCGAAACAACCAGCCAAACCGCCACCACTTGCTGCCTCCTTCGCCAATTAAATCAAACCAAACCACCCTTCTCCACCGCACTAATTCAGCCCCGATTCAATTAAGCATCAACCTTCATCAACTCCCAAACTGAGCAACCCCAATCGAACTCAATCAAGTCCCAATTCAATTGGATTTCCCCGAGGACGCGGGTGTGAGAGGAGCGGACGCGGGTTCGATGCCCCAAATCAGGCAGTAAGTAGTCGCGGTTGTCTCGAGGTCTTCCCGCGGACGCGGTGGCTCTGGAGAGGGCGCGGCTCAGACCACCGCGGGCGCGGGGTTGCTGCAGCTCCAAAACTGTCGTATTTGGGCAGTAAGCACCCGCGGTTGTCCCGAGGGCTCCCCGAGGGCACGGGCCTTGGCCCCGCGGGCGCGGGCTTGGGCCGCGGGCGTGGCTATCGGGGTGTCCGTTCCCCTCCGCGGGCGCGGCCGATTTCTCCGAGGGCGCGGGTTTCTGGGTCTTTTACGATTTTAAGCTTCTTTTCTCCTTTTGTTTATATAGTTTTTGGTTTTCTTTATTCTTTATTCATGTAATTCTTTAGTTTTAGAATAGTTTTCTCTCTCTTAGGTTGAGAGCATCTCTCTCTAGATTAGGCTAGATTAGGAGTAGTTTTAGAGAGAGAAAGTGAGGAATTTCAATGGTGATTGAGAGATTGAAGATGCAAGTGTGACAATTGTGTTGGAGATCTTCTCTATTATCAATGAGCATTCTTAACTCTATCTCACCTTATTTCTTTGTTTAATTTCATGTTTGTTTGGTTTAATTTTGATGTTTGATGCTTGATTAGTGTAATTGTTCTTGGTATTTTGTTGATTCTTGATTTCCATAGTTGTTAGTTGATAGATGATGATTCTTGAATAGTTGTTTGGCTAGGAATTGGGTGAAACTTGTATGATTGATTAATTGTGATTAATTTGGGGATTGTGTTGATTGATTGTTGAGATTAAAGTGATTAGTGAAGGTTTGCATGTGTGTAATTCAATTTGGCCTTGAGAATTATGCTAGATTGCATTGTAATTGCTAATGACATGAACAATTGATTTAGGAATTGCAATTATCAATTGGTTTTGATTGTGATTCTCTTAGTTTGTTATTCATAGTGAACCCTAGCTTAACAATTAGGAGATAGCTCTTTGATTCCTATTGATTGCTCTTATCATTAGTCCTCACAACCTTTGATTGGCATGCTCTTCCCATGTTGTTGCAATTGACATGATTACTTGTTGATCCTCGTTCCTAGTGTTTTATTTCCTTAGTTACTTGTTTTGTTAGTTGTTAGTATTCTCTCTTACCTTCGTCTTCGACCTAGCTTAGGCGCATAATTGAAAGTGCTTGAACATTACCGTTCCTTTGGGTTCGACCCTTGACTTGCCTCTATACTCGTATTAGGGTTTGTTAAGTGTTTATAAATTTAGTTTGACCGAGGGAAGATTAGATAACGACCTAGTTTTCCCCTCGTCAATAATCTTTTAATTTTAAATGTTATATAAGATATGGTAACAAATCTATTCAAAAAAAAACAAATATTTGATATATAATTTAAGAGTCGTTTTTACAACTTCTCACCACAACACTCTAATTCTTGAATGGAGAAATTCTATACATTCTATTTATTTTTATTTTTTTAATAACTTCCTCTCCAACTTTAACCATATCACTAATCACTTCCACTTCTCTCTTTTTTTTTTTTTTTGAAAAAAACTATACCATTATGACTTCAAAATAATTCATTTTCTTTTACATATACATACGAAATACGTATATTCCGTGCGTTAGCACGAGTATACAGTTCCTTTATCAACAATTCACTATAGCACTTAAAATCCCCAACATTTCACTTTTTTTTTAAACACTACGTGCTAAAATTTCACTTTGTTTTACGCGTATTATTTTTTGGTGCGTAGTATAATATATGTCATGCATTAGTACGAGTATACACTTCCTTTATCAACAATTCACTATAGTACTCTAAATCCCCAAGTCTTCAACTATATATATGCATTTTTTAGGGATTACCCTCCAAACAATTTTCACTTCTCTAATCATCAAAAACAAAAACAAAAAAAATGTACAACACGTTTTTGCGCAACTGGTCTCACCGAATAACTACTTGCAACTGAACAAAGTATGTAACTCATAGAGCAAGACACTAACCCATATGACACTAACCGAGTAACCCCTATAACACTGAACTAGCTAGTAACCTCTATAACTTTGACAAAGTAAACCCCATAATAGCTTGCTACATTGCGTGACCACCGACATAAAAGAGTAAGACCATGTTTTTTTTTAGCTTCTATGCAAAGCAAAGAATATCATATTTCAGCAGAGCAATGTCAGCAGGGTAAAACAAGTGTCAGCAGATTATTAATACTCAGTAGAGTAGAGCTAAGTATTATAAAGTCTCAATAAAGAATATTTCGATGTTATTATAAACAAATTTGAATTAAGTATTATATATAGAGTCCCAAAAAAGAATATTTGAACCTTATTATATTTAATTTAGGCAGTCCCAATTAAGTATTATACAGTCCCAATAAAGAATATTTGGAAGCATTATAATCAAATTAGGTAGTCCCAATACAGTATTATAGAATCCCAATAAAGAATATTTCGAGGCTATTATAATCAAATTAGGATGTCCCAATTAATTTGAACGTTATTATATTTAATTTAGGCAGTCCCAATTAAGTATTATACAGTCCCAAAGAATATTTGGAACTATTAGAATCAAATTAGGTAATTCCAATCGAGGCTATTGTAATCAAATTAGACTGTCCCAATTAAGAATTATAGAGTCCCAAAAAAGAATATTTGGAGGTATTATAATCAAATTAGGCAGTCCTAATTAATTATTATAGAATCCCAATGAAGAATATTTCAAGGTTATTATAATCAAATTAGGCAATCCCAATTAAGTATTATAGAGTCCCAATAAAGAATTTTTGGAGGTATATATATATATATATATATATATATATATATATATATATATATATATATATATATATATATATATATATATATATATATATATTATAATTGGTTTTTTTTCCAACTTTTAACCACAATACTCCAATTCTTGAATGGAGAAATTCTATGCATTCTCTTTTTTTCTTTTCTTTTCTTTTTTTTTTTTTTTTTTTTTTTTTTTTTTTAATAACTACCTCTTTAACTTCCATTACAATAACTTCCCTTTCTCCACTATTTCAAACAAAAAAAAAATAAAAATCTACAACTACCAATTAATTTTTCCTTTTAAATATACATAAATGCTCCAAACTCCCTCTCATGCATTTATTTTTTTATATTATTTTTTTTAAAATTTAAAATTAAAAAAAAATTTAAAAAAAAACAACAACTACTACTTATTCCACAAAAAAAAAAAAAAAAAAAAAAAAAAACAATAACTACCATCCCACAATTTTTTTTTTTTTGTATTTTTACAAGGGAATATTACTAACATATTACACTTTTTTTTTAAGTACACTAATAACATTTCACTTTGTGTTAATTTTTTTAACGTAGTATAATAGATGACATGCAGTACCACGAGTATATAGTTCATTTATCAACAATTTACCATAACACTCAAAATCCCCAACCATTCGATTATATGTATTTTTTTAGGAAATACATACCCTCCAAACAACATATATATATATATATATATATATATATATATATATATATATATATATATATATACAACACGTCTTTTGCGAAACTGGTCTCATCGAAAAACTGTTTGCAAAAGAACAGAGTAACTCTTACATCACTGAACCAAGTTACCCCAGTAACCTCTATAACTTTGACAAGGTAAACCCCATAATTACTTGCCACATTGCGTGGCCACCGACATCTAAGAGTAGACCCTGTTCTTTTAAGCTTTTGAGCAGGGCAAAGAACATAAGATTTCAGCATAGCAATTAGCAGGGAAAACCAAGTGTCAAGAAATTAATAATATTCAGTAGAGTAGAGCTAAGCAGAGTTTAGCAGAGCAGACCAAAACACAAGTCCACAATAGCTCAAAAGAAAAGGGTCTAAGTTACAACATTAAAATCAACTTCTCGTATTCTAAGTAAATTTTTTCTTATAGTATATATTTAATATCTTTCTAATATAATATATATCCTGTGCATTTTGCAAGGGTACACTCTAGTCTATAATATAATTGTAGAGTCGTTTTAACGAGAGCCCTCCAAAACCCCAATGCTCAACTCTCATGCATTAAAGTTTTTTATTTTTTTATTTTATTTTTTTTTAAAAAAAGAAAAAAATAACTACCAAACCCACTACTTAATTTTTATTTTTTTATTAAAAAAAAATAATAACTACCCATTCACTACTATTTCTTTTCTTTTTTTTTTTTTATGGAACTACTACTAACATTTCACTTTATGTGTGTGGAATAATATAATTGTAGAGTCGTTTTAACAAGAGCCCTTCAAAACCCCAATGCTCAACTCTCATGCATTTAATTTTTTTTTTTTTTTTTTTTTTTTTTTTTTTTTTTTTTTATTAAAAAGAAAAAATAACTACCAAACCCACTACTTTATTTTTATTTTTTTTATTAAAAAAAAAATAATAACTACCCATTCACTACTATTTCTTTTTTTTTCTTTATTTTATTTATGGAACTACTACTAACATTTCACTTTCTTTCTTTCTTTTTTTTTTTTTTTTTTTTTTTTTTTTTTTTTTTTTTGTACTTAGTATAACATATGACATGCATTAGCACGAGTATACGGTTCCTTTATCAACAATTCACCATATCACTCAAAATCCCCAACAACATTTCACTTTTTTTTTAACACTGTGTACTAATATTGCAATTTGTTTTACGAGTACTTTTTTTGGTATATAATATAATATATGTCATGCATTAGCACGAGTATACAGTTCATTTATTCAACATTTCACTATAGTATTCTAAATCCCCAACCCTTCAATTATATGCATTTTTTTAGGGACAACCCTCCAAACATTTTCCACTTCTTTAATCATCAAAAACAAAAAAAAAAAATATACAACACGTTTTTGTGCAACTGGCCTCACCAAATAACTACTTGCAACAGAACAAAGTATGTAACTCCTAGACCAAGACATTAACCCATATGACACTAACTGAGTAACATGAGTAACACCTATAACACTGAACAGGTAACATTTATCACTACTAGAAATAGGCTAAATTGCGACAGAATACTTGCGACGGACCTGTTTTTCCGTCGTAAAGGTGAAAATTTTCGACGGAAAACGTTTCGTCGCAATTTAGCGACGGAAAATTTTAATTACGATGCATTTTCCTTCGTAAATGTTCCGACGGAAATAAATTTCGTCGTAATAATAAACTTCCGACGGAATTTCTGTGTTAATTTTGAAAATTAAAAGTCGTGGCTTAACCTAAAAAAAGGGGGGAAAGACGCATAGAGAGAAAGAGAAGGAGAGAGAAGTAGAGGGCGGCGCTTAACATTTACGCCGGCGACGCCTGCCGTCGACGCACACCCGCAGCCGAGAACGAAAGAGAGAAAGAAGGGTGAAAGAAAGAGAACGAGAAAGAGAAAGATAAGGAGGAAGAGAGAGCTGTCGAGGAAGAAAGAACGACCCTGGTGGTTTCCGGCGACGCCGCCGCGTCTAGGTAAGTGTGTTGCCTTCGTAAATTTGTTTTTTTTTAATTTTGCAAAAAAAACCACCACCGGCTAACATTTAACCACCACAACGCAGCCTATGCGCCGCACCTCCGTCCCCTAGCCGTGACTGAACCACCTGGTCGTGGTTGTTTCCGGCGACGCCACACCTCCGTCCCCTGAAAATTCAGTAAGTTGCCTTTGCTTTCCCCCTTTTTTTTTCAATTTAATTTTGTTTACTTATAAACCCTTAATTATTTTATTTTATTTTATTTAATTTTTTTGTAGGATTTGTACAATTTTGTTGGTTTAATTGTTAAAAAGAAGTGCATATCTAAAGGTTAGTTACATTACAAACCCTAATATAATGTATGTGTGTATGTTACTTTGGTTATTAGATAGTGTGTTGGATTATAATTAGAATGTATTCAATAACTTTTAGTTTGGTTAATTTAGTGACATTGGTCATCTCTTATAATTAATTAATTGCTCCCTTCTCTTTAAAAAAACAATATAATGTTAGTTTGGTTTAGTTTAGTTTAACATAATGTAGTTTAGTTAAGTTTATGTTAATATAATGTGTTTTAGTTTAATTTTTTTTAATATAAAGTATCTTAATTTAGTTTAGTTTTTTTTAGAAATATGTTAGTTTAATTTAATATATAAAACGGTAGTTTGGTTTGGTTTAGTTTAATATGATATATTAGTTTACTTTGGTTTGGTTTGATTTGTTTTATATTAATAGTATGGTGTTATGATATGTTTCTCTTGTTTAGTTTAATCTTGATATATTTGTTTAATATTATGTATGTTAGTTAAGTATATATATTTTTAAATAAATCATTTGCATAACAATATACCTAGATACCCGTTCAAGGCATACACATTAGGAGTATGTCTTGAATAGTCCCCGGTTGGGACTGTCCTTGTACGTTTATTCTCACTTAGGTGGTGAATGTATTCCTTTGTTTTAATTCTAAGGAAGATCCTTGCTTGTCATTTCTCTACAATGTTATCTAGGTACATATATAGGTATTTCTAATCGCCTATATCGTGTACTTGGGGAACTGTAGGGAGATGCTGCCGGATTTTCCATAGAATTGAAATTCTGGCATACATTTACTAGTGAGATTGAACGTACAAGGATGGGTTAGGTTGGAGGATAAGGACCCTTGGAAATCATTTCTCTTCTCATTTGCATTTCCATAACACTTTGATCTATAATGAATATATATTGTGCTTTATGACTAATGTGACTAATGGCATATGTGTTAGTTGTGTAGAACTTGTAATCATGAAACGAAAAGAACGTAGCTGGATGTACGAAAGGAAGGTTGGGAATTCTATTAATCCTGAGTTCTTGAAGGGAGTCGATATTTGACATATGTGCTTATTTCTCTTACTTTCTATCCTTAGGCACCTAAAAGCAATTGATATTGGAATGTTAGAAGAAAGAACGAGTCCATTTGATTGAAAACATAGAAAATAGGCATGGTTTTAGCCATATAGGCCAAATTTGGATGATTTTGGATGAGTTAGGGACGATATTTGACATATGTGCTTATTTCTCTTACTTTCTATCCTTAGGCACCTAAAAGAAATTGATATTGGAATGTTAGAAGAAAGAACGAGTCCATTTGATTGAAAACATAGAAAATAGGCATGGTTTTAGCCATATAGGCCAAATTTGGATGATTTTGGATTAGTTAGGGTCGATATTTGACATATGTGCTTATTTCTCTTAATTTATATCCTTAGGCACCTAAAAGCAATTGATATTGGAATGTTAGAAGAAAGAACGAGTCCATTTGCTTGAAAACATAGAAAATAGGCATGGTTTTAGCCATATAGGCCAAATTTGGATGATTTTGGATGAGTTAGGGCCGATATTTGACATATGTGCTTATTTCTCTTACTTTATATCCTTAGGCACCTAAAAGCAATTGATATTGGAATGTTAGAAGAAAGAACGAGTCCATTTGATTGAAAACATAGAAAATAGGCATGGTTTTAGCCATATAGGCCAAATTTGGATGATTTTGGATGAGTTAGGGTCGATATTTGACATATTGTAGGGAATAATTTCAAGCCTTTAAATCCCACTAGCTTGAACCCCATTGTGATCATACACTAAAGTACGGTGGCGTCTAAAAGGGAAGAAGATAGAGCAAAAGAGTCGCCAACAAGTTTTTTTAGGAACTTGTAAACCGTTCATAGGGTGAAGGTTACACCCCTTAACGATCCAAGAGATCGTCAACTCCATAAGGTCATGAACCAAATAAGGGTTCGGGGATGAAGGTACAAATCCAACCTAAAAGAGATTGAACCTGCCCTAATAATATGCCTCTACTTTATTCTGATCATATTCATGTGCGCTTTCTAATTAACATACAATCAATAGGTTTAACCCTAAACCTGTTTATTTATGTTGGTTGAATTTAATGCACAAATAAACTATTATTGGCGATCACTTGAATTATAATCACATTAACCCTAACAAGATTATTAATTATCTTATTAAGCGTGACTACAAGTACAAATTCCCTTTAAACATGCATAAAAGGTGTGATCAAGCAATAACAATAAATATCAAGCAACATAATAATAATCATAATCACGACAATAAAATTATAATCATCATAATAATAATCATCATAAATAAAATAATAATATTCATAATCATCATAAATTATAACAATTATAATCATAATCATGTTCATGTTAATATTAAAGCATAATAATAATAAGATCCTAGGAATGATACTAACAAGATTAATAACAAACCCTAGCATGTCACTAAGCAATAAAAATCAAAGCTTTATCCCTAACATGATACTAGCAATCATAAATATTGGGAAGAACATAGGAAGCATCGCAGGAATCATATTTAATATTAAAAATACCCTAGACATGATACTAGGAATATCATAATAACAATATAAACATGATTTCTACATCATAAAATTAATTAATCAATAAAGTACTTACTTTGATGCCTCGTACCTCTTTCTAATAACAAAATACACACGTTAGTAACTTCAAGGAAAATAATAAATCAAACAATTAAATTAAATAATTGAAAGAGAGATTTGGGACCAAACCCTAAGAAATTAAAACCTTTCACGTCTAGGGCGAAGGCAACTTCAAATATGGCTAGGTGTTTCTAGATCTTGTGAATGCGGAATTTTGTATGCGAAAACAAATTTTAGAGAAAGAAAGAGAGAGAGAATAATCAAGAAAATCTTGATGAGAGTTGGTTAATATTCGTGAGAATTCGTGAATGAAAACGGAGTTTTTAATACGTTATTTATAGAGAAATCAGCCAAAAAGATAAAATATTAAAACAGAGCACTTGGAGCACGCAAAATGAGGTTGGCGCACGCAAAACAAAGCTGGCGCTAGCTCCAACTTATTGGCGCCAGACGCCAATGGCTAGCACCAGGCGCCAGGCCTAGTTCTAGGCGCTGATTTCAGAAATTCACGTGTTTTTGTTTTTATCATATCTTTTGACCCGGAAGTCCAAATAAGGCATATAATATGTCGTTGGAAAGCTCTTAAAGTCTACTTTCCAACCCAATTAGAATAAGATTAAAATATTTTGTAGATAAAAAGATATGGCCAAAATAGTGGAAGGGTGTTAGTTTTGGATAAAGTTTCATGTCTCATTCATATCTTTTTCGTTATAACTCGGATTTAATAATATAATATATCATTGGAAAGATAATTTCAAGATATATCCAACCACATAAAATTTGGATAAATATTATGAGGCACGAAAATAAAATCTGAATATATTCCACTTCGTACAAAACAAGGATTCTTAAAAGGAGTAGTTTTATTCAATTTCAAACTCTTTAAAACATAATTATCAATCCTAACTCCATTAGGATTTAAAAGAACTTTCTAGAGTATTCTAAAAGACTATAATCAATCCTAATAGCTTTAGGAATGATAATTAATAATAGGCCCTCCTCTAGATCATTGGGCCGCATATAAAAACCAAATCGGGCCCAGTTTAGTAAATTGACCATAACTTCCTCAATATTCATCGGAATTGGGCTTATAATATATCGTTGGAAAGGTCTTTTCAAACCCCATCCAACTACACTACTATTGGACCCATATCATGGACCAACCAAACTGGATTGGCCGTTTTCTTAAAAATAAGTTTTCAAAAAAAGAGAGAAGAGAAAAGAATTAAAACTATCCGCAACACTAAACTTTCCACACTTTCGCTTCATTCGATTATGATTCGACGTGAAAGGTACTCATCACTGGGTTTGGTTTTGGGGAGACACAAATGGGTGTCTACACATATGTGCTTATTTCTCTTACTTTCTATCCTTAGGCACCTAAAAGCAATTAATATTGGAATGTTAGAAGAAAGAACGAGTCCATTTGATTGAAAACATAGAAAATAGGCATGGTTTAGCCATATAGGCCAAATTTGGATGATTTTGGATGAGTTAGGGTCGATATTTGACATATGTGCTTATTTCTCTTAATTTCTATCCTTAGGAACCTAAAAGAAATTGATATTGGAATGTTAGAAGAAAGAACGAGTCCATTTGCTTGAAAACATAGAAAATAGGCATGGTTTTAGCCATGTAGGCCAAATTTGGATGATTTTGGATGAGTTAGGGTCGATATTTGACATATGTGCTTATTTCTCTTAATTTCTATCCTTAGGCACCTAAAAGCAATTGATATTGGAATGTTAGAAGAAAGAACGAGTCCATTTGCTTGAAAACATAGAAAATAGGCATGGTTTTAGCCATATAGGCTAAATTTGGATGAGTTAGGGTCGATATTTGACATATGTGCTTATTTCTCTTACTTTATATCCTTAGGAACCTAAAAGCAATTGATATTGGAATGTTAGAAGAAAGAACGAGTCCATTTGATTGAAAACATAGAAAATAGGCATGGTTTTAGTCATGTAGGCCAAATTTGGATGATTTTTGATGAGTTAGGGTCGATATTTGACATATGTGCTTATTTCTCTTAATTTCTATCCTTAGGCACCTAAAAGCAATTGATATTGGAATGTTAGAAGGAAGAAACCTTACATTTGCTTGAAAACATAGAAAGTAGGCATGGTTTTAGCCATATAGGCCAAATTTGGATGATTTTGGATGAGTTAGGGTCGATATTTGACTTATGTGCTTATTTTTCTTTATTTCTATCCTTAGGCACCTAAAAGTATGTGATATTGGAATGTTAGAAGAAAGAAACCTTACCTTATATTGTTGGTTGTTTTTTTAACAATATTTTTTATTATCTTCAATATTTTGTAGGAGACCTACCAGAAGAAGCTCGAAGAAACAAGGAGTTAGGGGATTCAGAAGAGTCCCAATGAGTTGTACTGGGAGACGGTGGGTGGGCGCAATAAGAAGGGGCGTGTGAAGGGACTTGGCCAAAGTGCAGAGCTCTACTATGGCAAACAGATGGGTCGAGCTTCCCGTTTTTTACAGCAATACACGCCGTCTGTCATTTCTCAAATGCAAGACCAGATGGAACACAAGGTGCAAGCTCTCCAAACTCAAATGGAAGCCGAGATGGAAAGGCGAATTGACTCCCGAATGGCTGAAATGGAGAGGAGATACAAGGAGAGTATGGATGAGATGATGAGTCGTTTCACCAACAACGACTCATGTTCCACCATTCATCCTCAGCATCGAGGCCCAAGGGACGACCCGGGTAGTGGTGGAGCAGGCCAGGGTTTCCAGGCGATTGCGTAGCTTAACTTTAGTCTAGCATAGAATCACTCTAACCTAGCTTTTGTTTGGTATAGATACCAAAATGTGGACTATCTTTTGTACCAGGACATAATTATTATATATATATGTAAATAAATATAATTTCGTAGGTCGGTAATTAATTTTTTTAAAACAACAATTTCAGGTTTTCAAATGCTTTTTTTTATGTCGATTTATCATAAAAAAAATTCAGGTTTGGAAATGCATATTTTTACAGAAATTTCTTTCGGGCTGGAACTAAAAATTCCGACGGAAAAAAGCGTCGCAAACTATAATTTACGACGGAATTATCTGTCGGAATTTATAATTTGCGACGGAAAATTCAGTTGGAAATATATAATTTGCGACGGAAAAAAGCGTCGCAACTTATATATTTCCGACAGAATTTTCCGTCGCAAATTATAAATTCCGACAGAAAATTCCGTCGTAAATTGTAGTTTGCGACGCTTTTTTCCGTCGGAATTATTCCTTTGCGACGGAAAATTCCGTCGGAAAATATAGTTTACGACGCATTTTTCCGTCGGAAGTTTTAGTTTACGACGGATCTGTTTCCGTCGGAAAATTGCGACGGATCATCAATTAAGGCCAAATTCAAGTCCGACGACATTATTTCCGTCGTAAATTCCGTCGGAAGGAAGGTTTACGACGGAAATTCCGTCGGAATATGGCCATTTTCCTACAAAGGGTTTTTCGACGATCCGTTACGACAGAATTCCGTCGGAATCCTTCTTTCCGACGGATATGGCATATGTTCCGACGAACTTTTTCCGTCGCAATTTTGCTGTTTTCTTGTAGTGTATAACTTTGAAAAAGTAAACCCCATAATAGCATTGCGTGGCCACCGACATAAAAGAGTAAGACCCTTTTTTTGAGCTTCTAAGCAAAGCATAGAATATCATATTTCAGCATAGCACAACAGGTGTCAGCACATTATTAATACGATTATTATTAATACTCAGCACAACAGAGCTAATTAGGGTTCAACAAAACCAACCATTACAGCTCAAGTCTAAATTACAAACATCAAAATCAACTTTCCACATTTTAAATTTATTTTTTTCTTATATATCCCGTGCATTTTGCACGGGTACACTCTAGTTATAACCAAATTAGGAAATTTCAATTAAGTATTATAGAGTCCCAATGAAGATTATTTGAAGGTTACTACAATCAAATCAGGCAGTCCCAATTAAGTATTATAGAGTCCTAATTATAAAGAATATTTGGAAGTATTATAATCAAATTAGGTAGTTTCAATATGGCATGTTCACATTTACTGAGCTGAACTGATGAACTGATTGGAGTTGAAATGAATATTTTATGAGCGAAGGAAATTAGGGGCTGAACTGAACTAAATAGAACTGAAATGAATATTTTACGAGAAAAGGAAATTAGGAGCTGAGCTGAACTGATTGGAGCTGAGCTGAGCTGAACTGAACTAAACTGAAATTAAGCTGAAGTGAACATGTCCTAAGTATTATAAAGACCCAATAAAGAATATTTGAAGGTTATTACAATCAAAGTAGGCAATTGTCTAATTTTTTTTTCTTTTTCGAAAAGAAGGCACTTAATAGTCCTAATCAAGTGCTCCCTTCATTCTTTTCCTTTTTTCTTTTTTGGTCAACTACCCATTTGTTGTTTATTTAAAGTTGTTTATAAACATTGGCATTAAATTTTATTTAAGCTAAGTGGTGAGCTAATAAAAGTGATAAAAGGGATTTTTTTTTTTTTTACCACCAAAGAAATAAATTATCAAAAGTACGATGATAATATAAAAAAGACTTGTTAAAAACTGATCCGACCCAAAATATTTACCCGTATCCGAGTATTAACGGACCTGTTTGAACCCCAAAAAATGATGACCCAAATCCGATATGACTCTACCTGAAATCAGCCCTAGACCCAAGTTAACCCTAATATTTGAGACCCGAACATGAACCGACATGGTGATGAGCTAACCTAAATATAACTAGTAATTTTAATCTAATTTTTTGAGTTGAAAAGACATGAAAATATACAAAATAAAGCAAGCAAACAATGATCCACTACCCCTTATTTCAAGGAACCCATGTTCATCCTAAATTAAATAATTATACTTGACTTGCAAAAAAAAAAAAAAAAAAAAAAACATACTATGTGAAAAATCAATATTTTAGAGATCCCAAAATGTATAAGTAATTCTAAATTTAAAATATTAATAGAATTATAACCCTTTGTTTAGAAAGAATTGAATAATGGTTAAAGAATCAAATATAACGCCATTAATAAACAATAACAAGGTTCAATTAAAATTCATCTTTCCTTTATACATAAATATGAATGTTCTACTTATAATCAAATACGGAGTATCTTTAAATATTAAATGTCAACGCTAATTTGAGAAAAAATAATTATCATATATATTCTGTTTCAAAACAAATAAAATAAATTTATCATATATATTTATATTTTGTAAAATTGAAAAGAAAAAAAAAAAGATAATTAAAGAAAAGTTTAGACAATCATTTAGTCAAAGATTTCTAATAACCCCCCAAATCACGAAGTATAAGATTAAAATCACTTTTTTTTTTTTTTTTTTTTTTTGGAAACTAAAATCACTTTTGTGTTTATTTTTATTTTTTTTAAACTAAAATCACTTTTGTGTTTAATTTTATTTTTTTAAAACTAAAATCACTTTTTTCAACTGTACTAATAACTGAAATTATCATTTTTTTTTCAACGAAGGCCAAATAACTTTTTTAAATGAATATTTCTTTCTTTATACAAAAAAAAAAAAAAAACAGCATTTTCTCTTTTTCCAAATCTATTGTTGAATTGTTATAGCTTTTTTTTTTTTTTTGAAGACTGTTATAGCTAAAATAATCAGATTGGTATATTATCTCTTAAATATAGAAAATATTTTTTCTCATATATTCCCACTCCCAATTGATGCTTTCTAAATCAAACATTCAAATAAAAAAGCTAAAATCATGGAAGTCTTTTATTTTATTTTTTATTTATTTTTGTACAAAAATAAAATAAAATAAAATAAATTCATTTTCAACGTAAACAAAAGCCCAACTTAAACAATGACATTGTAGATTCAAGCTTTAACAATGGCGGATTACTGAAAAATTCATATGACTAATCAAAATTTAATACAAAATCATATGACAAATAAAATTAAACACAAGGTTATAAGATAATACGCAATTTTTTTTTAACCAAATTGTGTATACATATAATTACATTGAATTCAATCTCATAAATTAATTTTATATTGACGCATAAATATGATCGATGATTATACATTAATCTTATTGATATCATATATACTTTGGTAATTTAAGATTGAGTTTTGGACGAAATATATTGGTTAAAAGATGAAGATGAAGTACTCCATTGAAGAAGGTTGAAATTGTTAATATGAGTTTTCCTCTAAAAAAATTGCAATCGATTTTATAATTTATTTGAATGGTAGTTTATAAAATTGTAATTTGAAAAAAAAAAAATTACCTCTAAAAGTAGGAAAACAAATGCCACTTAGCTGACTAGTCGATGACTGGTCACTGACTGTTCATAACTTAAATGATGTGTAAATTAGATTTTTAAGTTTTTAAAAATTGTAATATTCAAAGGTTAAGATTAAGCAACAAACATAATAAGCGGTTCAGATTTAATTTCTTAGCATAGTCGTCTGTAGTCGTCCGTAGTCGTCCATAGTCGACGACTACGGTAGAATCATCCATTATTATTATGATTATGGTTATGATTATTATGATTATTATGTTACTTGATTATATTATTTGTTATTGCTTAATCACACCTTTTATGCATGTTTAAAGGGAATTGGTATTTATAATCACGCTTATATAAGATAATTAATAATCTTGTTTAGGGTTAATTTGATTATAATTCAAGTGATCGCCAATAATAGATTTGTTTGTGCATTAATATTCAACCAACATAGATTTAACAGGTTTAGGCCAGGGTAAACCTATTGATTGCATGTTAGTCAGAAAGCGCACATGAATACGAGAAGAATAAAGTAGAGGCCTATTATTAGGGCAGGTTCTTTCTCTTTTAGATTGGATTTGTACCTTCATCCCCGAACTTCCAGTCATGGTTCCAGACCTATTGGAGTTAACGATCTCTTGGATCGTTAAGGGGTCTAACTTTCACCCTGTGAACGGTTTACAAGTTCCTAAAACTTGTTAGCAACTCTTTTTCTCTAGCTTCCTTCCCTTTGGACGCTACCATGCTTAAGTGTATGATCATAGTGGGGTTCAAGTTTGGGGTAATGCTTAAAATATTCCCTACACTAGGCCTTCTATTGAGTGTAAGAAACCTAATTTTAAGCATTATTATTATATTCCTGAAAATACTAGTAATTTTGGCTCAGTCCTTAATTATATAGTAAATCAAATTGGTGAATTAAGATCTGAAGTTGATAACATACATGCTCGTTGTATTAATATTGAAAATAAGATATCAATAAAAAAAAGTAAGTGAGTTAAAAGAACAATTTAAACAAGTACAACTTGCTTTAATAAACGAAGTTAGACATCAATCTATTAAAGAAGTATCACCTAATAAAGAGAAAATTGTCCCGTATATAAGTGTCCTTTCCAAAATTTAGATAAAAATAAAAACTTTAATGTATCACTCCCTAAAAGACCTACTAGTAACCAAGAAAAGAATATAAAAACTAGACATGAGCCCTCATCTTCAGGAGAAAACTCTTAACGAATTGCAAATCTTATTTAATAAAGAAGAAGACCCTAATAAGCTAAACGAAATTATGAACTTAATTTTTGAAAACAATAATATTTATGTTTCTTTAGAAGAAGATTTATAACTATAAATGGGATTAATAAAATTAGATGATCTAGACTTTCTACCTATAGAAGTTGTTCAACAAAGATAAAAAAAAAATAATAAAAAATAAATAAATAAAAAAAAAACTAGGTAAAAAGGTGATGGATAATAGCGATGTTGGAGAAGAAATTATTAATGAAAACATTAATGTAAACAATGTTATCCAAAGACCTAGGTACTAGGAAAAGGAAGTTGCACACGACCAAGATACTGTAGGCGTCGTTTGAAGTGCGCCTACGTTAAGCATGTGGTGAATATTCTTGGCACTCATAGGAAGTGGGAATTGACATAATACGATTAGGGACAAGAAAAGTAGGAAGCCGCCAACAAGTTTTTAAGGAACTTGTAAACCGTTCACGGATCATAAAAGGCAACCGCAAATAAGGAACAACGATAGGCAACAACGATTGACCCGTGAAGGCTACACCCCATTCATAATCCATGAGATGACTAACTCCATATGGTTCGGAACCACGAAAGGAGGATCAGAGATGATGGTACGAAGTGAGTCATGGAGTCACATTCGCCCGTATTGGCCTCTACTCGATTCTTATTGTGAAAAGTGATTCCTGCGATCTCAAAGGCATGCAAACAAAGATTCAATTTGCTCCAAACTATTATTAAGCTAAATTGGTTGAATATTAATGCAACATATAATTCTAAAATATTTGTGATCACTTGATTAAACAATAAGATTAAAAAGGATCCTAAACCGGTTGTCCAAATTATCTTATTAGGCGTGATTTTCAATTACATATTCCCTTTAAACATGCAATATGGTGATCAATAATAATAATAATAGAATATACATTAATATTGGAAGCAATTTAACAATAATACCGTTAGTCAAATCAAATATAAATAATCATGATACTAGCAATATAAAATAAAATAAGTAATTAAATTAATTAATTACTCACATTCCGCGCGTTCCTTAAATTGATACATCATGAATAAATTGTTAGTAACTTCAATAAAAAAAAATATATAAATCAAATGAAAATTAAATTAAATAAATATAGATTTGATTTGGTCCAAACCCTCAGTTATTTATACCTTTCACGCCTTGGTTTAAGGACGGAACCTCGGGTTAAGTATGGACTCCTTGGAGTGCTTAAGGGAAGAATGATATAATTAGGAATATAGGTTTAAGGCTTAGAATATAGGAGAGAGAGAATAGAATGATTTTTGGTGTAAAAGAGAGAAAGAGAGAATGATTTCATGCCTCGAACTGCCGAAAGGGGGGTCCTATTTATAGGGAAAATGAGTAGAGGGAACACACAGAACCCTTAAAAGATAAAAAAAAAACCCTAAAAATTAACACTGCAACACGGCAGAGAACACCGTGACACGGTGCCAGGCACCGTCAGACGGGGGAAGGCACCGTCATACGGGGGAAAATCCCGTGACGCGGGGAAAATTGGAGTGACGCAGGACATATTTGACCTACGGGAAGTAAAAACGCGTGAAGGGTTTACGCGGAAAAGACACGAGAAAATTTCGTGACACGGCACACGTACCATGACACGGCAATGTCCACCGTGGCACGGTACAATACACTGTGTCACAGTATGGGAAAATGCGGAAATTACACGGAAAAAGCACCGTGACACGGTGAGAAATACCGTGTCACGGCAGCAGGTACCGTGTCACGGTGGAATTTGACGCAAAAAAGCTTCGAAAATAGCACCGTGACACGATGTACAGTACCGTGTCACGGTACCAGGCACCGTTCCACGTCATCAGGCGCCGTTCCACGTCATCAGGCGTCGTGACACGGTGCTTTTGCACTGTGCGCGGTAATTCCAGTTTTTTTACACGTTTTTAAAACTGCGATAACTTTTGATCCGTAACTCGGAATAAGGCATATAATATATCATTGGAAATATTATCAAGTCTATTTTCCAAACCAATTAGAATCAGGTAAAAATGATTTGTATATTTAAAGATATGGACGTTTCAGTGGAAGGGTGTCGGTTTTGGGCCGAGTTTAGTGTTTTGCTCATATTTTTTTCGTTATAGCTCGGAATTGGGCTTATGATATACGGTTGGAAATATTATTTCAAGGTCTATACAAAAAAATAATAATTGGATCAAAATTATATAACCATAAAATCAGTTCAGCTCGGTTTTGTGATGTGGACACGAAAAGTGGAAAATATGTTATGGTTTAGGGAAATGAGCTAAAAATTGGATTGGTTTATGATATATATTGGAAAGAACATGGATTTAAGAACTCCAAAGATTAAATACTCAACTCGACCAATAATGGTGGTGAAAGGTGTTCATCATCGGGTTTGGTTTTGGGAAAACATTTTAAGGTGTCTACAGATACATACCAGGGAAGACTACCCGGTTTAGTGTCAAGATTATGCCTAATCATATACCCAAACAAGAATAAGTGACTCTTGAACCTATAAGTCAAACTAGTTATAAGCTTAAATTAGATGGTGTAAGAGATAGACAAGATGTTTTAGATTAGTGGAAAAAGAGTATGAGTAGTGTACTTAATTTAATAAACACTAATTGGACTTCTGAAAATTTCTTAAATTATATCGAACATAGTTTCTATAGCTGTGTAGAAGATTGGTACGATGGAATAGATGAAGAAGTCAAAACTACATTAAGAGCTAGTGAATAACATATTAGAATGTTCAGACAGTTTTGTCAATACATTGAGTTAGAATTCAATGGTCCTAGAGCTGATCCTAATGAAAAACGAATGGAGTATCAAAGAAAGTTAAGTAATTTGTCCATCTGTAATATAAAATATGTTGATAATTACATTATGGAATTCGAAACATATTATTATAAAATTGGTGAAAATGAAACAAATCTTGGAATGTTATATGACAAATTACCAAGTCCTCTTAGTGAAGAAATTAGCGAAAAATATCAAGAATGGAAAGAGAAATTCTTAGCTAGGGATGCCCTAGGTAATAGAATTGCTTTTCTAAGAAAATGGATTGAAAAAAAATGTAGAGAGGTTGTAGGAACTCAACAAATGAAGAGACAATTTCTTACTTGTTGGGATTTCCCAAGTAATTATGGATGTGAAAGAAAAAACTATAACAAGAGAAGGAATCATAAGAAAAACAAATTTAACTGATCAAGAGGATAAACCTATAAGAAGAAGTATTATAAACATAAATATATAAAGGAAAATTTGTCAGAAACAACCTTTTAAAGTGTCCAATTTATTTAAAACAACCTTTAAATTATTTTTTTTTTTACAATTTCAGACCACATTATAAAACTTTTTTATCAAAGACAACCTAATGCTACTTTCTGGCGTTGACTCTATTTTTCCCGATGTTGACCACTAGTGTGGAACGCACATGAACTCGTAGATTGCTTAATACACCAATTTTCCCTCCAATTCACTCGTACTAAAAGAGGGATGAAAGAGAAGCAGTGGTTTTAATAGGAGTTAATTGGAGGAAAAATGGGTGTATTAAGCAATATAGGAGGTCACATGACTTGCACACTCGTGGTCAACATCGGGAAAAATAGAGTCAACGCCGAAAAGTAACATTTGGTTGTCTTTGATAAAAAAAATTTATAATGTGGTCTGAAATTGCAAAAAAATAATTTAAAAGGTTGTTTTAAATAAAGTGGACACTTTAAAAGGTTGTTTCTGACAAATTTTCCATATATAAAACCAAGTAGGTTTTTCATAAAGGCAACATATTGTCCAGAGAAAAAGAAAACATGCAAGTGTTGGTCTTGTGGAGAATTATTAGGACATTATGCTAATGAATGTAAGAAAGCTAATCATAAATTAATGGAAGCCTTAGAAAGTTGGGATTACATAGAAATACTAGAAGACGAGGCTTTAGAATTGGCTTTAAGTAATAATAAAGGAATAGTAAAAATAATAGAAGAGGAAAATGAGTATAATGAAGAACTTGAAGATAGCTAGTGATGAGTTTGAAGATGAAAATTATGAAGAAATAAATAATATCATGGAAGGAGAAGTATTAGAAAACCAGAATCAGATGAAGATGAGGATAAAAGTAAAATGACTATAGGTATATAGTAATCGAGGATTGTGAAAAGAAAGCAGTAGAAATTAATATCATAAACTGGAAAAGCATTAAGAACCATAAAGAAAAAGGAAATTATAGTTATATTTGTATTGGTGTAGTGCAAGTATACATAACTCTTTTACCAGATTTTGGTAAATGTTAAATGTTTAAGCTTTGTTTGTGATGTTAGACATAAAGAGTTCTATGAGCTGATTATCACTTGTAGCTTAAGTCAAGGAACGGTAAGCTATATATGCGAACCTAGATACTATGTGAGCTTAAAAGATTCATATGCTCCAAAGTTTCAAGCAATCAAGTTATTAACTGATGGAGTAAACATGCATAAAGGAACTCGACCTATACAACTAAGATGGAAGGTAGTTTATAAGCTGGTTAACACTATAGATTCATTTTTCAAGAAACAATATAGTAGATGCTCAGAAATATGAGCAAGGAGGAGGTCCTAAGAAGAAAATTAGTCCTATAAAGATAAACCCTAACGAAATAGAAATTGAAAGAGCTTGGGAAAAATTCTTCATGAATCCTGCAGTATAAAATAGGTCAAGTAAGATGTTAATTGATGAATCAGGATTGCTTGATCATATTGGATTAAATCCTAAAATGCAAAGAAGTATGAGTCTTAGAACACCAAGTCTAAGTAGACAAAATTCAACTATAATAAGAAGCAAGTAATGAAAAACCCAAAGAAGATGATGAAGAAATATTAGCTTTAATAAAAAAGTTAAATGAAAAATATGAAGCTAAGAAAGCATTAAAGCAACCAGCAAGGCATAGTATAGATATGGGTTCATGTTCTTAATATAGAAATGCATGAAGATCCGACTATTTCTATTGATAAAAGAAAGGTGATTGGATATAAAACCAAAACTATGAGTGAACCAGTATATGAAGATGAAGTTAATATGCAAATGAAAGCTTGTAATTAAATATCCAGTACTAATCCTAATAGCATTTATATTCCAATTGATATATGCATTGAAGATTATAATAAATATAAATTATGTGCATGTATTGATAGTGGTTGTTGTACATGTTTTGGAAAAAAAAATCATTATTTCCAGAATTCTTGTGGAAAAAGGCTAAATCCTATGCAAGTTAGAATTGCTAATAACAGTGTCATGTTTCTTATGAAAATAATTGAAGAATTACCAGTAGAAATTGGAGGAGTTCAATGTGTTATTCCTATTTTATGGGCAACTTATCAACCTAGTCATGATATGATAATAGGAAATAATTTTCAAAGATCGATTATACTCTCCATGCACTCAAACCATTGATCAAATAATCTTTACTATTAATGGTCATTTTGTTCCTATACAGAAAATAATAAAGGCTTATACTCATCAGATAATGAAATTTACGCGCAGCCAGCGTGGTGATAGGTTTACTCCTACACAACGAGAGGTTGCACTAAGAATATCAGAGTGTGATTCATCATTAATAGATCAGATAAATAAGCAACAAGAAAAATTATGTGAAAAATTATATTCAACAAATCCATTAGAACATTGGGAAAAGGATAAGACATTTGCTAAGATAAATCTAACAAATCCTAATAAGAATATTAAAGTAAGACAAATGGTCTATACCTACCAGGATATACAGGAATTTGATGAGCAAATAAAATAATTGCTGAATAAAAAGCTAATTAGGAATAGCAAGAGTCCTTATAATAGTCCAACATTCATGGTAAGGAATCATGTAGAAGAGAAAAGAGGTAAAGCTAGAATGGTCATTAATTATAAACAGCTTAATGACAATACTGTTTTTGATGGCTATTACATTCCTAAAAAAAAAAACTGTGTTATTTAATAGAATACAAGGAGCCACATGGTTTTCTAAGATGGATTGTACGAGTGGCTACTGGAAAATTAAAATGGAAGAATAGAGCATTCCATTAAACTACATTTAGTGCCCCTCAAGGGCATTATGAATGGTTAGTAATGCCTTTTGGATTAAAATAGGAAAAATTGTCAAGAATAATACGACCTTTCACTAGTCTTTCAAAAATAAAACGACCTTTTGATTATCCCGTAATAAAACGACCTTTGACATGCATCTTCCCAAAATATAATGTGACCGGTTGGTAACCTAAGCAATAGGTTAAATTGGACACGTGGTGTGTTGTGATTGGTTGGGCTTTTTAAATTTTAATAATTAAGTTTATTTAAAAACAATATTTTTGTGTTTCAAAAAATAAAAAATAAAAAACAAAAACAATATTTTTGTAAAATCCCCCCTTCCCCCACCATTCCAGCCACCCTATCCCGGTAGCCCTCAACTCAGAGACTCCCTCCCCGGCAACAAACCACCCCATACCCCGCTGGCCAAACACCAAATCTATCCTCTTCCCTCCCCGGCGATCGTCAACACTACACTATCACCGACACCGCTATACACCAACTTCACACACCCTCTTATAAACCATTGAAAATTTGCAATAATCCCGGCAAACTCATCCCAAAACTTCGATCCACCTTAGGCTAGCCATTAAACCGGCGCACCCAAAACCCCACCCTAATTTTTTATGTAGATGAATCTTCCATTTCCACCAAATTTAGATACAAAACCCATAATTTTTTTACTAAAAATACGACATTTTGTTTATCAACAATTATGAAGGAGTGCAAAAGAAATTTGATTGATTGTTTAGGGGAAAAAAACTAAGGCTACAATTCTTAGACTGGTGAAAATTGTGGTGATCAAACGGTAGAGAAGAAGAGCACACTAAAGAATCACTATTATTGATGTTGTGTGCAGTTAGTTGCCTACGCTATCGGACGGCGACCTGGTTTCTAAAAGAGTCAGGGGGTACGGTGGAGTCGTGGGGTCAGAGGTAGAGGGAGTATTTGCGACCGAAGGTTGGGAGGGTGGCGGAGTCAATACAACAGGCAGGGGAGGTGGTGGTCGGCGCAGTAGGGTAAGAGTGGGGACAGCCGGACTGGGGACAGAGCAACGGCAGAGCAGGGGAGGGGGTATTTTTTTGTAAAGAATTAAGTTTTTTTTTAAAAAAATAATAATAATTGTAAGATTATTTTTATTTTAATATTTTTATAAATCCTAGCGAATCACAATGTGACACGTGTCTAGGTTAACCGGTTTAACAGGTTAACAGTTTTTTATTCTATTTTGAACAGATGCATATCAATGGTCGTATTATTCCGGAATAATGTAAAGGTTGTTTTATTTATGGATAACCGGTGAAAGGTCATATTATTATTGACAATTTTTCCATTAAAATATGCTCCACAAATATTTCAAAGAAGAATGGATAATATTTATAGAATACTTAATCATTGTTGTTTGGTCTATATAGATGATATTCTAATATTCTCAAAAGATTTAGAACAACATAAGAATGATCTTAAAGCAGTAACTCAAAAATGTGTTGAGCATGGTATAATCCTTGGAAAAGATAAATATATCTATGCTAAACAAGAAATTGAGTTTTTAGGATTAGAGATTAAAGCATGACAAATAATATTGCAAAAATATATTCTGGAAAAGATTGAAAAATTCCCAGATAAAATTGAAGATAGAAAACAATTAGAAAGATTTCTAGGATGTTTAACCTATGCATCTGATTTCATAGAAAATCTTGCTCACTTAAGAAAACCATTACAACAAAAACTTAAGAAAGAAATAGCTTGGAATTGGAAGGAAAGTGATTCTAAAATTGTTCAAAAGCTATGTGTAATGATCTTCCTAGTGAAGATGATTTAATCCTTGAAACAGATGCTAATAATGAGCACTGGAGTGTTGTGTTAAAAATCAAAGAAGTAGATAGACTTTGCAGATATAGTAGTGGAAGTATTAATAAAGCTGAGTTAAATTATCCTATAATGCAAAAGGAAATCCTTGAAGTCATTAGAGGGATCGAGAAGTTCAATTCTTAATCTTCTTAGCCCCTAAACAATTCTTAATAAGAACATATTGCAAAGGCATACTTGGTTTTGTTAAAAAGAATTTGTCTAATAAGCAAGCGCAAGGGGGAAACCTGCGTTGGCAATTATGGCTTAACCAATTCTCTTTTACTGTTGAACATATACAGTGATCGACAAATTCTTTGGCAGATAGCCTAACCAGAGAATTAGCCAATGGCGAAGAAGCACAAGACATCATAAAACCCTCCTGCCCATCAACTAGAAAAGATGGAGGCAGAGAGAAAAACTCTTAGTGAAGAAACTGATAAAGCAATGGAGCGGGTTTCACTCTCCACTTGGGCCTTGATGAAGACCATGATTGTTTCATCAAAAAGAAGATCTCGGGATGGTTTAATTAAAAGTTGTCATGTAGCAGTTCGAAGGTTCCTAATGTATGAAGGGATGGTCATTATCCTACGACTCATTCCTGATATTCAGGATATAATACTAAATAAATTAAAATAAAAGATAAAAATTTTAGGTTCTGGTATGATTTAGTTGTATCAAGGTCATACAAGATGTATGATGTCTATGATATATGGGGAAGTAGAATAATATTCAACACCAATTCCAGAGTGGGTAATGTGTCAATTCATCCATATTCTCTAGAATGGAGGGCACCATATGTGGTAGAGCACTACAGAGCTTGAGACTATGGAATGGTTCATAATATTGTACTATGTCCTGGTAATAATACCACATTCTTTGAGAAGTTCACGAAATTCCAGAAGTATGTTTTTAGGAGAATTTATGAAGCAACAAGATATAAAGGAAGAGTTGAACAAGTCGAAGTGCAAAGTGAAAACATTGAAATGGTTGAAGGAAAAGTTAACTCTCCACATTTCCTGATCATGTTTGAAGACGTTCACTGCAAAATCAAAGATCCAATTTGTATCCAGCAGAGACGAGTAAAAGATCCTACGAAGGCAAGAGCTTATGGATTTTTCTATATTACTCAGTATCTTAACCAGTTCATAGCGATAAAGGAAGAAACACCAGTATAATACATGTGGGAAATAATACTATAGTTGTACCAGAATGTTAAGAAATTATTTATAAGAAGGAGTATTACATGGCGAATCAGTGTATGATTATCTTGAACAAGTTAAAGCTGTAAGATATTTATTTTTAAAGGGAAAAGAGCACTTATTGGAGATCTTTGTCACATGGGGTGAATCCTATGCTGCCAAATGTGTGATGGATCTAGGTATAGAAGAAGACAACCAAATGCATATCCATTATGAAGACAGTAAGGATACCAAAGGTGGTCTACAAGATATGATGGAATCTTTTGCCCACACCAGCAATAATGTATTCTACTTTTACTGTTGTAGCACGTTTTATTTGTTTTAAAGAATCTTTAGAAAAGCATAGAACGATATTCACTTGTTGAGTCATGGTTTTCTGTAACACCCTAGAAATTCCTTTCTTTTAAAATACATGTTTTGCCCCGTATAAAACTTTAAATAGGAATATCTAGTACATTACCGCCACCGTGAAAACGGCTGAAGCAACTATCAAAGACACACTGCGGAAGACTAATTTCAAAACCTTTCAAAACCAGTCAACTTGAAAAAGTCGAGCAACGAAAGTAAAGTCAAACGAAGTAAAATAAAATCAACTGCAACTTGGAACCATTATAGGCCCTTATTAAAACCAAACCGAACTCAAAACCTTTTCGTTAGTCATGCATAATAATAGTATCATAAATAAATAAAGCATTAAACACATCCTATACATATGGAAACTAGCATGATTCATCGCTCTTCACTCATGCCCATTTATGAATATGCTTCATCACCTGAAAGCTTCTCTTTACTTGTTTCCACTACTCTCCATTAAAAATGGGTCATCATAGGGCCAAGATAAAGACAAAGCCAACAAACACACAAAACACATAATCAGCAAAGCTGAGTACATAAGCGTAATTAACACACTAACATGCACTTACCTATCAACACACAACTTACCTTGTTGCATCTGTTTTTCAATTATACAACATCCAACAAAACTTCTCAACTAGACAACTACATAATTTATTTAGCATTGATTACGCATCGAACAAGTTTCCCCCTAACCTCCCCCAAATAAATTGAGGTTACTGACACGGGAGCTAACCGTGCCAGCATCAATAATTACACATAGGTGGCGGAATTCCTGCACATAATAATAATAAAAGGAATGTACAACGTCCTGTACTCTAGTAGAAGTTATGATCAAATATAAAGTCACATAACTCCCCCCATATGTTCATACTCGAGGTGTATACGTTCCAAGAGTTTTGGTGCGTAATCTCTTTCACTTTACGTTATTTACAGATTATTAAACTTGGTTATGAATCTAAATCGTAATCATTCAATCAACAATAATTATTCAATCAATCAAATATACCAATTTAATTCTTGAATAATTAGTGACCACATAATATTTAATGTTAATTCTACCTCGGTGCCAATGACACCTTAAACGCATAAAACGCCACAAATCCTATCCCCCGGTGTTAAAAACACTTTAAGTGCACTAAGACACCAACATACAATTTATTCCTCGTGTACATGGACATTTATATAGCTCTTTCCTCATGCTTATATATAGCATCAATAAAAATTATATGAACCATAATAAAATTCCTTTTCAATATTCCAAATCAAATTAAACATGCTCTCTATCATGCCATAAATAAATATGTGGTTCATAAATAATATTCCAAGCTATTATTTTTCATTCAATAATCCATCACAAATAAATCATGCTTCATAATCCAATCACCAATAATATCCAAATCACGATTTCCAATCCAAACCTAGTATGATACTACTTGTAATCAACAAAACACATTTAGCATGCTATTTTATCAACATAATTATGCTAAGTACGCGAACGTACTTCAAATAAGCCCTTAAAGTAGCCGATTACACTACAACAATTCCCAAATTAAGTCTCCTACATAAAGGAACAATAATACTATATTAATTCTCCTTGTACACACAATTTCCAGCAACTTAAATTTACTTTAGACTACTTAAAATAATCTAAAAATTATTTTAAAACCCCTAATTAAACTCCTTTTTAATGGGTAATCACACCCTTTTATTAAAATCACAATTATACTACTTTAAATAAAATTCCAGCATTTTAAACTAATAAAAAACACTTTAAAATTTCATCAAAATGCATCTTTATACTTAAACTATTCATAGAAACATTAAATTATCTCTTATCCTTTAAACTCAAGGATAAAATTTAAAGCATAAAAAAAACTTCGTTAAAAATCAAAAACTACTCGAAAATAATATTTAGAGGCCCGAAAATCATAGGTAGTGAGTCTTTCTTAAAACGTTGTTTCTACATAGAAAATACTGCTACCTCCGTTTCATATTTTTTGCAACTTTGGAATATTTTATGTCTCACAAATAATACCCCAAAGTTGCAAAAAACATGAAACGGAGGTAGTTGTAGGGAATAATATCAAGCCTTTAAAATCCCACTAGCTTGAACCCCACTGTGATCATACACTAAAGTACGGTGGCGTCCAAAAGGGAAGAAGATAGAGCAAAAGAGTCGCCAACAAGTTTTTAAGGAACTTGTAAACCATCACGAGGTGAAGGTTACACCCCTTAACGATCCAAGAGATCGTCAACTCCATAAGGTCATGAACCAAATAAGGGTTAGGGGATGATGGTACAAATCCAACCTAAAAGAGATTGAACCTGCCCTAATAATAGGCCTCTACTTTATTCTGCTCGTATTCATGTGCGCTTTTTAATTAACATGCAATCAATAGGATTAACCCTAAACCTGTTTAATCTATGTTGGTTGAATATAATGCACAAACAAACTATTTGGCGATCACTTGAAATATAATCATATTAACCCTAAACAAGATTATTAATATCTTATTAAGCATGATTACAAGTACCAAATTCCCTTTAAGCATGCATAAAAGGTGATCAAGCAATATAGAATAAGCATCAAGCAACATAATAAATAATCAATAATAATAATCATAAAAAATCATGACAATAATGAATATCATAATCATAGCAATCAGAAATATTAATAATCATAATTATAACAATATTCATGTTAAAGCATAATAAAAGTAAGATCCTAGGCATGATACTAACAAGATTAATAACAAACCCTAGCATGTCACTAAGCGATAAAAATCAAATCTTTAACCCTATCATGATACTAACCTGAATAAATATTAGGAAGAACGTAGGAAGCATCGCAGGAATCATAATAAGCATATTTGATATTATAACCTTTTCCCTAAACATGATACTAGGAATCATAATAACAATATAAACATGATCATAACATCAATTAAGCAATTAAAGTACTTACTTGGATGCCTCGTACCTCTTTCTAATAACAAAATACACACGTTAGTAACTTCAAGGAAAATAATAATCAAAACAATTAAATTAAATAATTGAAATAGAGATTTGGGACCAAACCCTCAGAAATTAAAACCTTTCACGTCTAGGGCGAAGGCAACTTCGAATATGGCTAGGCGTTTCTAGATCTTGTGAATGCGGAATTTTATATGAAAAAGCAAGAAAGAATTGAAAAGAATGCTAAAATAAAGAATGTTTTTAATTAAGAATTGATGAATGAAAACTTGTGAATGAAGAGAGTTGATGAATGAAAGATGTAGATGATGAAGGTAGTTGGTCTCTGAAAACGGAGTTTTTAATACGATATTTATAGAGAAAATCAGCCAAAAAAGATAATTTAACAAAACAGAGTCTGAAGATCACAAAACAGCATTGGCGCCAACCCTGGCTAACTGGCGCCAGACACCAGTGGCTAGCGCCAGGCGCCAATGGCTAGCGTCTGGCGCCAAGCCTGGTTCCAGGCGCCAAGGCCTGGGGTTGGACGCCAAACTGGATTTCAACGCGTTTTCGAAAATCTGATAAATTTACCGTACTGGAAGATAAAATAATATAATTCCTTCGAAAATGCTATTTGATCTTGATTAAAACTCTGAAAAGTCCTAATCGAATTAGGAATGAAAAGAACCTTCTAGAAGATTCTAGAAGACTAAAACCATTCCTAATTGCATTAAGAATGATAAATCATATTAGGCCCTCCCCTAGATCATTGGGCCGTACATAAAGCTCAAACCAGGCCCAGTTTAGTAAATTGGCCATAACTTCCTCAATATTCATCGGAATTGGGCTTATAATATATCGTTGGAAAGGTCTTTGCAAGCCCCATCCAACTACACCACTATTGGACCCATATCATGGACCAACCAAACTGGATTGTCTGTTTTCTTAAAATAAAGTTTTCAAAAACAGGGAGAAAGAAAAGAAATAAAAACTTTCCGCAACACTAGACCTTTCCACACTTTCGTTTCATTCGATTATGATTCGACGTGAAAGGCACTCATCACCGGTTTTGGTTTTAGGGAGACACAAATGGGTGTCTACAGAAGCCCCCACTTTGACTGAGTTTGGAGAAACGCAAGTTTCGAAAACGAAAGTCAAAGTAACGATAGGGACGGAGAATGATTCAGAACGTTCTGCTATCCTAAATCACTCTTGTAACACTGATACCTGCAAAACTAGCGTTAGTTAAACAGATAAAAGAGTTAAGAAACGCGTATCTTGCACCGTCGAGCACACGTCTCTGAAAGTAACCGATTGTTGTTGCTTTACTGTTGTTTTGATGACCTCCTACAAGCTAGAGAATGCCATCCTGCTTGAAAACCGCTACGCCCGTAACTGCTTCCAAATTAGAGGATTGCTTCGCCTGAAACTATCCTCTTCGCTATGATAATATTCCACGTCCAAGGGAACATCATCGAAGATTATTCCTCTTGAAACAATCTCCATCCGCATTGACAATATTCCACGTCCAAGGGAATACTATCGAAAATTATTTCTCTCGAAACAATCTCCATCCGCATTGATAATATTCCACGTCCAAGGGAATACTATCGAAGATTATTTCTCTCGAAATAATCTTCAGTTGCATTGACACGTTAATTTTCCAAAGGAAATTATCGAAGATCCACGCCTGTCGATCTTTTAAAAGTTCGCCTGAACTTTGCCTCCGCTATGCCTGTACGTCGACGCTCTTTTGCTTTGAACCTGTATGTCGGTGCCCTTTGCTCTTGAACCTATATGTCGGTGCTATTTGCTCTTGAACCTATATGTCGGTGCCTTTAAGCTAAGTGAGACGATCTCTTATCAGGTCGATCACTTTACGTAATCAAGCCGATTACTTAATCATGTCAAATTGCTTGGAGGGGCTAACTGGCGTACCAAGGAACCCAAAATATATTGCAGAAGACTAGTACAACCCCAACAAGTGGCTGGCTGCTTTGGCGTCGCTGAAAATCCATCAGCGCCAGCCTAATGGCATTATCGCCAGGCGCTGGCGTTGGCGCCAGGCGCCAAGCCCATTTTGTGACGCCAATGCCTAGGGACTGGTGCCAGCACGGGATTCTCTTTAAATTCCCGTTTTCAGTTCATTTCTTGCTCTGGTTCGTCGCGAACGCTGCTCGAAGAAACCGAAAGCTTCAATTGATCATTTCTCACTCGTTTCTCAACTGAATTCGCTCAAATTTGTTGCAAATCAAAGCTCTTTTCATCTATATTCCCGATCTATGTAAGTTTTCCTCAAACCCACACCGGTTTTTATGAATTCTTGGCATGTTTATTCACGAATTTCATGAAAATTCGAATTCTATAATGCTCAATTTGCCTTGTTTATCAAGTTTTATGCCATGAAATTGCTTGTTTATGTTTGTATATTGCCTTGGGAGTAATTTGAGACTTGTTTGACTCAATTTGGTGAAGAAATGAGCAATCTGCCATTGTTGGACCTCTCAAGGTCGTGAAGAACAATGTGGTTTGTTCTTGACATTTTTGCTAGCAATTCTTGTTCAATTTGTCACAATAATCACTATAGTGTTGCAAGAAATTGTTTGATTGCTTGAAAAAATGTTGTCATGCTCAATTTGAATTTGTGCTCTGTTTTAGTACTACGTACTATGTTTTTGCGAATATAGTATCATGCGGCTAGGCGAACCTTAGATACTATAGAACCTTAATTTATGATGATTCTGCACAATGTAGCATGGCTAGACAACGAGGCTCAGGTTCACGGTCCCAAAACACTAAACGGGAGCATGAACCTGTGGAGGACGACACCACACCGTCCACTTCGCTTGGTCGGTTCCCGGAGTGGGATGAGCAGACTTTGTTCTTTGCCCCTGTCCACCACATTTCTAAGAGGGTGAGACGGGGAACCGAGCCCGGGAGGACACGGCATCACAGCTCTGGCTGTGATGGTCTAAGCGATTTGTATAGGATGCACATCGCCAGAGATCGTGAGACGAGACTCCTATGGGAGTCCTGCGGGCTAGTTACTCTGTTCGAGACCTCCGAGGCTATGATCGCCTACAGCGGGGGTCACCACGTAGTGCGCGCTTTGGTGGAGTTCTTCTGGGACACAACCAACACTTTTCATTTTCCCTAGGGTGAGATGATGGTCACCCCTACAGACTTCAGTCTCATCACAGGACTGGAGTTTACTTCTGTACCGCTGCCGTTTGACGGTGGGATCGACGTCTTTTCTTCAGAGGTCGAGGAGTTGTTGGGGCCGATTGCTATTCGGGCCCGAGCTGAGGTCGAGACGACTCAGTTCAGCGCTAGAGGGATTCGCCGCTCGACGCTGGCAGCGGCTCTTGATGATGATGCGACCACCCGAGAGCAGCGGGTGCGCATCTTTGTGCTGATGTTGTTGTCAGGGACATTCTCCCCCGACAGGGGTAGTAGGGCATTGCTTTACTACCTCCCTGCTGTCCGTGATCTCCAGCGGATCGGGACTTATGACTGGGCCAGCTTGGCTTACGCTGATTTCGTTCATGCGCTGAGGGACTCGTGTCGTCACCGGTCTTTTAGGACAAACACCGCTTTGTCTGCTTTCTGGAAGGTCGTAGAGGTAAACATTACTCTCTATAAAGTTTAGCCCTACATATGTTAGCATTTACTCATGCTTTTAACTTTTTGTAGATCTGGTCCTACGAGTATTTTCCTTCCGTTGCGCCGGCGAGACCATCGCCGAGGGGATATCCGGTGAGCGCCTCTTGGGGCGGCCACCATGTGGACATGTCTACTGCACGTGTCCGGAGCCGGATCATCTCGGTACGACTTTTAGTATTTATCTTGCTATTCTGTGGTGTTTTAGACATATTCTTGCCTGATTGGTACCTTTTATAGGGACCTGATGTAGTATACCGACCGTGGGGCGGTTGGACAGTCCCTGGATTAGCTGCGCAGTACTCTGCTGAGCGTCGCTATTTTCTGGGGACCTACGGAGCAGTTTTGTATTTAGGAGAGAGAGTTGCTAGACAACACTCTTCTGATGTTTTCGTCGTTCCTGTTCCTCCGCCACGTCATATGTTCGACGAGAGACAATTGTCTAGCATGGCCGAGGGATCTGGTTCCCTCTGGCGGTCCCATGTGATCCTTGGGCGGTGTTACGCTGAGGAGTTACTCCCTTTATTAGCTCCAGCCCCTGTACCGGCTGAGGATGTGAGGGTAAGCGTCTTAGCTTTTTAATTTTCGCTAAATAACCCCCAAGTAATACCTTACTGATTTCTTTCTGTTTTATCAGGATGGTCCTACTGAGTTTGTGCCGCCCCGTATGTCCATTCACCACCAGGGGGTATACGGGCCGATCGAGGAGATGATTTCTCCGGTTCCCGAGGGCGAGCGCTTCGTGGAGCGGTCGATTCCTCGCCACCAGACCAGGGTAGGCCTAGTTTTAATTCAGAATTTTGTATTCAGTTATCATGTATTTTCACTGACTTATTTTTCTGACAGTTCTCACGCGAGGTGGTTTCGGCTATGGCACGATGCATAGATGCCTTCCGGAGCCAGCTCGTCCGGATGAGGAACGCGGCTACCTGTCGTCGGGACGACGTTGTCCGAGAGGTAACCTTGTTTCTGATTTAATCCCTTTTTGCAGGGTCAGCCTATCGTTTCTCACACCCGTACGAGGCCTGAGGGGCGGAGAGATCCGGCGAGGTCTAGCTCGAGACGTCGTCGTACTTCGTCAAGAGGTAGAGGTGGTCGTTCCGAGGCTGCTCGAGCCGACGTTGCTGAGGGCTCGGGATCTTCTTCTGAGGGTGCTCCTGCTGCACCGGTAGGAGAGGCTACCTCAGCTTTCAGAGGTGGTGGGATGTACGAGGTTGGCTCGTCATCGCAGCAGCCTCCGCGGTCTCAGCCTCAGGTTGATCTTGGCTGGAACGGTCCTGTCTTGAGTTTTCCTCCTCCTACGGAGACTGGAGCTGGTGCTGAGGCTGGAGCTGGTGGAGAGGTGACTCCTCGTACGGCGCAGTTTTATGGCATGATGGGCCTACGTCCTCCGGCGCCGTAGTTTGTTTCTGTATATGTATTTTATTTTGACTTATAGAAATTTTGCCTTTGACTCATTATTTAGACACTTTGTATTTATCTGTGTTATTGTAAATTTATTTGATCGTTTATTATTGTGTTAGTGCATGTTAGTGTGTGCAAGGGAAGTGTGATAACAATTTTGCGCAAAAATTCCGTCATTTTTATTATTGATGGAGGATATTATCCGACTCTCTCCCCCAAAAAGAAAAAATAAAAAAAAGGAAAAGAAAACGGAAAAAATGCTGTTTTTTTTGTTTTTTTTGTTTTTGAAAATAATATAAAATCCAAAAAAGAAATAAAATTAATTAAAAATAATTGCTATATTTAATTAATTAAGAAAAGATAGAAAAGATATTTAGAAAAAATTAAACGGGGCCATAAAGTCATTAACCGACTCAAGTTTAATATCAAAACACAAACTGAGCACGCGCGGCTTCTCTGCTGACTTGGCGCCAGCTGGCGCCAGGCTGTGGCGCGTGGCACCAGGCGCTTCATTTAGCGTGTGGCGCCAGGCACTAGATGGTGGCGCCAATGTCGGGACTTTGACCCCAATTGACGCTGACTCCGTATTTCATTCTGATTAAAATTCTTCGCAATTTGTACATAAATAGCCCCATGCTCAGCCGATTCTTCTCATAATTCCAGCGAAAAAAATATTCTCTTCATTAGAAAAAATAATAATCATGTCTTTAGCCATTAAAACCTTCACCCAATACACTCATGAATGGTGTCGATCTCTTAATGCTAGAGAAAGAAAAGAATTAGATTTATTTCACTTGGGGGGAATTTATGGCATCAAAGGGGTAGATTTAAACATAGACTTCATACATACCGCTTTAGAATTTTGGAATATCGAAACACATTGTTTTAGAATAGGGTATGATGAAATTAGCCCTTTGCCAGAGGAATTTGGTGCTATCTTAGGCTTCCCTGCAATAGACCTGGTAGTAAACCCTAGGGTAGATGCATATTACTATAGGGATTTCGAACGCTTCTTTAATTTAAGGGGTAGGGATTTATCAAAAATAGTAGATGGCAATGTAGTTAACTTGAAAGAATTCGCACGCTATTATTTTGATAAACCTCTTTTTGAATCTTTTCATATATATAGAAGAAGGGCGTTCTTATTTTGCATGCTTAATCAATATTGTCTTAGTAGTGGTAAAAATAACGAGGGTTAATCAATTATAACCACTGTACTAGAACAAATTGAATCAGGGAGAAATCCAATGCCATTGATAGTTGGAGAGACTATGATTAGTCTAGATGAATTGAAAAGGGACCCAAAAGCGCCTCTTCGCGGCTCTCCAATTTTATTACAGGTAGAAAAATAATATTTTTAATTACAGAAATCAAAAAATATATTTTTATATTGTAATAATAATTTATTTGCATTGCAATTTTTTTTTACAGATGTGGCTAATGGAGAGGCTAGGATTAATTAGCCCTTCGGACGACATTGAAAAATATACTCCCACTTGCTTCGTGAGAAGGAAGAAGCGCATCCCTAAAATTGGGCGCCATGGGTGGAGAAAAGTCTTTGAATTACGTGATTTTGCTATCAAGTGGGTCATCCCATGGTGGAAAATAGAAAGGATGGTTGGTGTTAACAAGCAACCTTTCTGCCGTTTTCCAAGCTTGTCTCGCGTAACATATTATTATCCTTGCAGGGTAAAGAGACAATACGGCTTACTTCAAAATATTCCTTCCGGGGATCTTCGTCCTCCCTATGAGTATCCCGTATCTCAAGAAGTAGATAGATTCGACACTTATTGGAGCGCTAGACCTTTATGGGAAGTGATTACCCAAAAAGGTTCCCCCTTCTTTACCTAATGATGTAAAGAAATGGTTGCTGAAGAAGTCTTCAATTGATCAGGGTAGAACCGATGTGAAGAATCGTCTAGGTGACAGAGTGACACCGGCTAAAGAGCGCTTAGGTGCAAGAACTGAATTCAAAACACCTACAATGCCTAGGAAGAAGAATACTACTAAAGACAAAGGGAAAAGGAAAGCTAACACCACGGACAAAAAGGCTTGGGTGAAAAAGAAGCATGGGGTGCTAGCTGAAGGGGAAACAATCTATTCCAAAATTGAATGTAGGTCCTCTAAAGGATGCCTACTAGCTAAAGTAATGGATGAAGAGGAGGAAACAAAAAAGAATTGGAAAAGAGCTAAAAAGGAGGAGAAAGATTAAAACATTGCTTAGCTTTAGATTTATTAGATTGTTAATTTTTATTTAAAGTTAATTTATTTCAGCCTTATTTAAATTCCATTAACAATGTAATTTTATTTTATCAATGAAATTTCAGCTTTCAATTAAATTGTTACTTTAAATTTATTTATTAAAGCAATGAAAATCGAAAAAAGAATTAATTTCCAGAAATTCTCCGAGTACGGAAGTCGAAAATTTTCCAAAAAACACCGAAATTCGCCCAGATTTTATTGCTGAATTGGCGCCAGTAATTGCAGTTTGGCGCCAGCTATTGAGGTCTGGCACCAGGCGCCAATACCATCGGCTGGCGCTAATGGCTTATGGCTGGCGCCAGACTCTGTTCTGCGACGCCAATAATATTCCGACTTTTGTTGACTTTTAGTTGATTCTGGAACGCGGAGATGTCAGAAATAAAGTGGCCGCTCCCGTAAAGGGTTGCCTACGTATCCTTTCCTAAGGAATCAGGCCGAACGTAGCTCTCTTGAATATCCTACTCAAGTAATCATGGGTAGTATTTTTTAAGTTGGTCAAGATTGGTCATGTTTGAGAATTCATTGTCATCCATATCAGTTAATTTTGCTGCACCGCCTGACAGGATTGTTTTGACGATGTAGGGGCCAAACCAATTAGGTCTGAACTTTCCCCTTGGATCTAAAACATTTTTCCTTAGTGCTTTAAATACCAAATCTCCTACTTTGATATTTCTTGTCTTGACCTTCTTATTAAAATGTCTAGCCATACGAGTTTGATAGCACTGGGTGTGATGTAGAGCTTCTAGTCGCTTTTCGTCGAGTAGGATCAATTCTTCATATCGTGCCCTAGTCCATTCAACTTCATCAAGTTTGCTCTCTAGCGCAATGCGTAGAGATGGTATTTCTAGCTCGACAGGTTGTACGACATCCATTCCATATACCAAAGAAAATGGTGTATTTCCTGTTGACGTACAGATTGACGTGCGATAACCCCACAGTGCAAAGTGGAGCTTGTCAGGCCAATCCTTATAATTTTCTGTCATTTTCTCGATGATAGTCTTTAGATTCTTATTAGCTGCCTCAACTGCTCCGTTTGCTTGAGGTCTATAAGGGGACGAATGATGATGTTGGATACCATATTTATGTAGCAATTCTTCACATTCGGCTTGAAAGTGAGTTCCATTGTCACTTATCATTTCATGTGGGACTCCATATCGACAAATGATATTTCTCTCGATAAAGAGTGCTACATGTTTTGTAGTGATTTTAGCGTATGATTGCGCTTCAACCCACTTTGTAAAGTAATCAATTGCTACTAGAATAAATTCGTGGCCTCCTGTCCCTGGAGGAGTGATTTTGCCAATTATGTCAATTCCCCATGTAGAGAATGGCCATGGTGATGTGTAGGTGTAGAGCAAAGATGGAGGAACATGTTGTAAATTGGCGTAAATTTGACACTTAGGGCATCTTTTCACGTATTGATGGCAGTCCTTATTCATGGTAGTCCAATAATACCCTTCTCGCATTATTTTCTGGACTAACATTTTGCCATTTACATGGGTTCCACAAATTCCTTCGTGAACCATTCTCATTATTCTTTGTGCATCCACCTTTCCTACGCATAGGAGAGCTCGACCTTTAGGTACCCTTTTATGTAGCTCGTTGTCTATGAGTACATATTGAGAAGCCAAAAGTCTCAATGCTTGTTTTGCTCTTTTGTCAGCATGAGGAGGGTATTCTCCATTGGTGACATAGTTGAGTATGTCTGTGTACCATGGTTCTTCTTCTTGCTCTTCTTCTTCGTCTTGGACCGAGTCGTCATCTTCTATAGCCTGTATATACGCTGGTTTATGCCTTTTTTCGATAGTTAGAGGCATTTGCTCGATTTCCGTGGGAATCCTAACCATTGAGGCTAATCTTACCAAGGCATCAGCAAATTGGTTTTCTTCTCTAGGTAGATATGTATATTCTACCTTCTCTAACTGATCGGTAAGAGTTTCCAGATAGGTTTGGTAAGGGGCTAGGCTTTCGCTCCTTACTTTCCACCTTTTAGATGTTTGATTGATAATCAGAGATGAGTCTCCGAATATCCTTAACTTCTTTACTCCCAATGCCAGGGCTGTTTCAAGGCCTACCACACATGCTTCATATTCAGCAGCGTTGTTGGTAACGTCGAAATCAAGCTTTATTGAGATTGGGACGTGTTCTTCTTTAGGTGACACTAGTAGCACTCCGACGCCACATCCCTTTTGGTTTGAGGCTCCGTCGAAATACAAGGTCCAAGTATCATCTTCGGTGACCATCAAATCTTCGTCTGGAAATTCATTGTCCTGTATTGGTGTCGAGTCTTCTATCGGAAAGTCTGCCAGAAAGTCTGACACCACAGATCCTTTAATAGCTTTTTGTGGCATAAACCACACATCAAACTGGGCTAGGTTTACTATCCATCTTGAAATACGTCCATTGAGTGTCGATTTCTCGAACAAATATTTGAGTGGATCCAATCGGGATACTACGAAAACGGTATGTACCAACATGTAATGTCTCAACTTCGTTGTGGCCCACACCAAAGCGAGGCACAATTTCTCGAGTGGTGTATAGCATGTTTCGTATTCGAGCATCTTCTTACTTAGGTAATAGATTGCATTCTCTTTGTTTTCTACTTCTTGTGCTAACATGACTCCCATTGTCTCTTTGGTAACCGTCAAGTATAACCTAAGAGGTATTCCGGGAAGTGCTGGCGCTAATACGGGAGGGTTTGTGAGGTAGGCTTTGATCCTATCAAAGGCTTTTTGACACTCATCATCCCATATTACTGGTACATTCTTCTTGAGCTTTTTGAAGATTGGTTCACATATCGTCGTCATTTTTTATATGAACCTACTTATGTATTGTAACCGGCCAATAAATCCTCGAATCTGTTTCTCGGTCTTGGGCGGTGGCATCGATATGATTGCTTTAATCTTGGTTGGATCTATCTCTATTCCTCTAGAGCTTATGACGTATCCCAAGAGCTTGCCTGAGGTGACTCCAAAAGCACATTTTGATGGATTCAACCTCATATTATATTTTCTTAGCCTTTCGAAAAATTTCCTTAAGGCTACTTGATGGCCTGGACGGTCCTTTGATTTCACAATCATGTCATCAACATATACTTCAACTTCTTTGTGCATCATGTCATGGAGTAAGGCAGTTGCTGCACGTTGGTAAGTAGCACCTGCGTTTTTCAACCCAAATGGCATTACCGTGTAACAATAAGTGCCCCACGGTGTGATAAAGGTCGTTTTCTCCATGTCTTCTTCTGCCATGAGAATCTGATTGTACCCTGCGTATCCGTCCATGAATGAGAGAAGTGCGTGATTTGTCGTGTTGTCTATCAGAATATCGATGTGTGGCAAAGGGAAGTCGTCCTTTGGACTTGCCTTATTTAGATCTCGATAGTCGACACACATCCTTACCCTTCCGTCTTTCTTTGGAACTGGGACGACATTGGCGACCCATTCGGGGTATTTGGATACCTTGATGAAACCTGCAGTTATTTGTTTTTGAACTTCTTCTTTTATTTTAAGTGCTACGTCGGGTTTCATTCGACGCAACTTTTGTTTTACAGGTTTCATTCCTGGGATTAATGGTATAGTGTGTTGAGCTATTTCTCTGTTAATGCCTGGCATATCTTCATACGACCAAGCGAATACATCGATAAATTCTTTAAGTAAGTTAATTAAATTGGTTCTTTCTTGTTTATTCAACGTTAGTCCGATTTTAACTTCTCTTTTATTAGTCGAATCATTCGAGATGTCGACTGTTTCAGTCTCTTCAATTACTGGTGTTTTCTTTTCAAGTGTTTCCATTGCTTTAATAATTTCTTTATCTTTTTCATCTTAGCTAAGAAATGTTCGTCATCTTGGGTTAGGGAAGAACACGAGAAATAAGGAGAATGAGAAGTATTATTATACTCTGAGATCATTACATCAAAGAGTGATATGTCCTCAGGGACTGGATCACTGACTATCCTAGGAGAAGAAATAGGAAGGGGAGGCATTATTGCTAAAGACCTAGAAGATTCTAAAGGGAAAGACTCTGACTCAGACTCTGACTCTGACGATTCTTCGAACATTGGCCCTTGCCCTGTCGTGATTGATATCTTCCTTCCACTCGGAGTAGTCACTTTGATAGTCTTGCGCCACCCTTGCAATGATCCTTTGGCTGGAGTAATTAGCTTCGAGGGGTCGAAGTTTTCGCTTTGTAGGACCGTTTGAATGAGTGAGGAGTTATCTTCCTCATAAGATGGCTCATTCTTTTCTTGCCCAAACAGTAATCCCATGACGTTAAAGTCAAAGCATGGGGGTGCTTTCTCCTTATGGACGGGAGTTGGGATTTCGTCAGTGAAGTAGCAATCCAAGAAAATCTCGAATCCCGGTTGTTGTATGCCATTTACAACAAATGGCTCGGGAAATTCATAGCATGGATAGTCCTCTCCTTCTTTTATAAACTGACCATTAAGCGTAAGAGGGTACTGATCCATTGGAATTGCTTTCTTTTGAATGCGAGCGTCCCTACGTGCTTTCAACTTGTCTTGGGCTCGCTTGAGATCTTTCCGAGTCGGTTCGAAACCAAGTCCGAAAGTATCTAATTTAGGGAGGCCAGGTGACTCCACCGATTTTGCTATCCCCTTCTTCTTTCCTAAGGTCATCCCAGGGAAGTGTCCCTGTTTTTTCAGCATGGTGTTGATAATCATGTTGGAATGGGGGTCGCGGCAAAGAGATGTCCTTTCATCCTCTTGGATTAAGGAGACTTCTTCGTTAAAGCCCCATAGGTCTTCGTCATCTTCGTCATGCTCCACATTGATGATTGGATTTTCTATTGATTTGATTCTCATCGGCGAAGCGTCAATAGTGATTGGAATTCCTCCAACTATGGCTTTCACTTGTTGGTGGAGAGATGAAGGGACGGCCTTTAGATCATGGAGCCAAGGGCGTCCTAACAACAGATTGAATGAGGCTTTGATGTCTACCACTTGAAAGGTAGTAGCATGTTCTATTGCTCCTGCCGTCACATTTAGGGTTATTTTGCCAAGAGCTTGACGACGAGTATTATTGTAAGCTCTTATTCCTTGTGTGGACGGAGTTAAATCCTCATCCCTTATGCCGAGCATCCTCGCAGTCCTAAGTGGACAGACATTGATAGCTGATCCATTATCTACAAGAGTCATGGGAACATTCATCCTTTTGCAGACTACCGTGAGGTTTAACGCCTTGTAGTGTTTGTCACCTTCTGGGGGTAAATCTTTATCAGAGAAGGTGATTAGATTAATCGGACTAGGGAGGTCACTTGTGAGGAAGTTAGCTAGTCCCTCAGAAGTGGTGTCATAATCTATCCCGATTTTATCTAAGGCATTCATTACAGCCAACCTATGTTCTCGAGATGTTGCCAGGAGCTTCCATACATTCATCTCAACTTTTGTCTTTTTAAACTGTTTAACGATGTCGTTGTCTTCGATGATAGGTATGGGAATTTGTTGTACAGTAGGCATAGGTTGTGTTGAAACGGGAGGTTGCATTCTCCCGGATCTTGTGAGGACGCCTATTGATGAGTCTTCTTCAGCCCAAATGTTGTCTGTGGTGTATGATACAGAAGGTGAAGGTCCCACTATGTCCTTTAGGTAGACATCTTCTTCATCACTGTCCCATACTCCATTAACAGTTATGTCCTCTTCTTGTTGAACTTGGATTAACTCCTTTTCATCAATCATTTTCTACACCAAATCCTTGAATTTGAAGCAGTTTTCTATGGTGTGCCCCCCTGACTGATGGTACTGACAGTAATATCTATCTGTCCTTTTTAATGATTCAAATGGTCTCGGTTCGAGAGGTTTGACCTTGCCACTCTCGGAGAGCATTTCGAACATTTGTGCATATGGGATCCCAATTGGAGTGTAAACCCTATTGCTCCTCTTGGGTTTTTCGGTGACTTGTAAGGGAAAATACTTTGCCTCATAAGTCGTTTTTGCTGGTGTGAATTCTCTTTTAGGTTCTTCCTTTGGACATGGAAGTTCATCATATTTCTTGTGAAGTTCGTTCACAACTTTGAGAGTTTCACGTAATAGTTGCGGTGTCTCCCTCATAAACAGTACGTGTGAGCAATGGTATGTCTTCCTTGTTTGCTGGTTCTGGAAGGTTATCTCCGACATCGAAAAAGATCTCTTCTTCTCCTTCTTCGACATTGGTTGCTTTGACAGGCTTAATGAGAGATGAGGGGTCAACTTCGCTTTCTTCATCGGAGATAGCCAAAGTATGAGCTAGAGGTGCATTGTCAATACTTGGCTTCTTACTGGCAGGGGGCAACGGCAGCTTGTTATTGTCAATTAGGTCTTGGATAGCTTCCTTGAGCTTCCAACAGCTTTCAATATAATGGCCCCTACCTTGGTGATATTTGCAATGTGCATTGGGGTTCCAGTTAGGCGATCTCTTCTCAACTGGTGGATCTCCGAATGGTCCAATGGGAGTTATAAGACCTTTTGCATTTAATCGATCAAATGCGGTGTCATAACTCATGCCAATAGGAGTGAAATTCCTCCTAAATGGTTTCTTTTGTCCTTGATTGTTCATGGCGAGGACTTCTTCTAGATTAAAGGTGCTAACATTATTCGAGTGGGCGGTTTTGGAAGAAGAAGGATTGTCGTTCTTCTTTCCTTTCCAGCCACTGTTGGAATTATTGTTGGCAGCTTTAGATTTAACCAAGTCTTCTTCAATGTTGATCCCAATATCATAAACGGCCTTAAAAGTATGAAGGTTATTTTGATATTTAAGATGTTTGGAATATTTTTCTTGAAGATTTTTAATGAATAGTCTCACGGACTCTTTTTCACTTGGTACCTCGATCATTTTAGCTGAGGTTTCTCTCCACTTGTTAAAGAAAGCAGTGAAGCCTTCATTCTCTTTCTGTTTGAGGATTTCAAGTTCTCTATGGTCAGTTTCGACTTGAATGTTGCATTTGTACCTATCAACGAAAGCGTTTGCTATGGATTCCCAGGTAGAGGTCTTTTCTTTTTCGAGAGAAAAGAACCATTGTTGGCAAACGGTCTCGAGAGATAGTGAGAACAGAGAAGGAAGACCTTCTTATCGATACCCTTGATACTCATTATTGTTTCAAATGCTCTTAAGTGGAAGTAAGGGTTGTCAATTGCCCTGAATTTTGGGATGTCGTTGGCGCTGAACTTCTGTGGAACTTCTGAAGGGAGACCCCTTGGGATGTGAGTTCTTGAAACTTGTAGTCACTGGACAACTTGCTTAGGCTCTCTTGCATGAGGTCCATTTGTTGTTGTTTCACGGGATCATCGATCTTAAGTGCGAGAAGCTTCAGTGTCTCAGTTACAGTAGCCAGTTGGTTCTTGAGGTCATTGACTTCTTCTTGAGTTGCCATTATAACTCTTGCTTTCCTCTTGCGGGCTATAGGTTTGTCGAAAAGTTGGACTTGTACGAAGAGGTTATCTTTGATAAATCGTCCTTCCTTTCTTGACCACGCGCTGTAAATTAAGCCAATTTGCGTTTTAATTACTTGACTCGAATCAACTTGACTTTATGGTTTTTATTTTTTTTTTTAAAAATAAAAAATGTACATATTTTTAGGGAACTAAGTATTATTATTTATTGGAGGATTAATATCCGACTTACCCCCTTAAAAAAAATGACGAAAAAAGCGCGCACACAAGACTCTCTTAATCATGGTCAAACATGTGTGTTGGTGTTAGGGATGGCAATGGATCGGATTCGGATCGGGTGGAGCTTCACCCGCATCCATCCATTACTCTAATCACTCCATCCACATCCATCCGTCATCCGCTTCACCCATCATCCAAATCCGTCCGTCCATCATCCGCGGATGAAACGGGTGGAGCGGATGACTAATGGATGAGTATTAAAGTGGAAAAAAACTCACATAAACTCTAATTTTCGGTTATTTGTACAATAATTTTTTTATTTTATTAATACAAAATGAAACAATAACAATATATTGTTTGAAAAATTAATTTGCAACAAAAAAATAAGTAATTTTCTTGCACATTTCATATTTTATTATTAAAATTCTTAGATTAAAAAATATAATATATGTTAAACGGGTGGGTGGATGGTTAGCGGGTGAAAAAAGTATCATCCACATCCGATCCGATCCATCACCCGCTTCATCCGTCACCCGCTTCTCATCCATTTAATTCGGGTTTTCGTCCATTTATTTATAGCGGGTGGAGCGGGTTCGTGGATATCCACTTAATATTGCCATCCCTAGTTGGTGTGTGCATTGAGTGTAAATGACATGCTTGGACTCTTGTGTAAGACCATGGGACTTAGTGCCTAAACTCGAACATTGATTAAATTAAGCATTATTGTCAGCAAAATTAACCGAATTAAACAGAAAACTGATTAATTAGACATTAGGTGATGACTCGACAAATAATCCGAACTGTCGGCCAAGCGAATGGACTGGCGTCGAATTATGGTGATTGGCGCCAGACAATTTAGTAAATGTCTGGCGCTACACACTATAACGTGGCGCTATAGCTCAGACTTTGGCGCCAATATTGGAGCTTCGGTCTGGGACTGTTTTCGGTATTATTAGTTAACTGGGGTATGCCTAAAGTCGTACTAGGTCAATTCCGATTAAAAAAAAAAAAGACTTTATTGACTCAAATTAATTAATTAATTGATTAATTAGGCAAAGTTCTTTAAGTCATTAATTTTAGTCTCAACACAAATCAACAAACGGTTAAGAGGAGACATAGAATATATATGCACAGCAAATAATGCACAATTAGTCAAGTAGGCACAATATGATGCAATGAGTTCGCAACCTAACCATGGCTCTAGTTCTCTAAAGTTCGGGATATGGTTTAGTCAATAGAGGGTCCATGGTTAATTGTCCGGATGCACCGCGCATAAGCCTAACCGTGAAGGATTAGCGCGTGTGGATGGGACACCGCGAGTTTTAGAGAAAAAAACTCACTTCCATGGTTTGGTGAATTCAACATCTCAGATGTACCCTTTGTTGCCAGGAGCGTTCAATCGGGTAGATAGAGCATGAATTCCCAGAGGGTTATGTCCATATGTAGAACACATATGGGTTTCAGAAAAGTGAGAAAAAATTCAATCAGGAAGCAGGATCGAGCAAACAATACGAAAAACCGGTCGAAATTAGAACGCATATTTCTGGCTCGGTATTGGGGGAAATTGGCGCCAGCAAACAGAGACTGGCGCCAACTTTTAACTGTAGCGCCTAGCGCCAATACTGGCGTCTGGCGCTACGGCTAAAAGTTTTGCGCCAAGCTCTGGCCCTTGACGCTACTTCCCACATGCCTCAGCAGCTTTCTGTGCTCAATAAAATCATCCAGTTTCGCGCGGTGTTATTTCAGTCCTAGTTGTGAAAGACATTCCTCAAATTTCCTACGTGTAAAATCCTATGTTTTTGACTCATTACGGATGGTCTTTCCAATGAGAACCTTTTTTATGCATATGACAATAATGTTAATCAAAATTACGCACATGAAATATTTAGAACTTTTCGAGTCTCATCCACTCATTCTAGATCATTGCCGAAACAAATTCAGGAATTAAAATAGAAATCCTCCCCAGTGGAGTCGCCAAAAACTGTAGGGAATAATTTCAAGCCTTTAAAATCCCACTAGCTTGAACCCCACTGTGATCATACACTAAAGTACGGTGGCGTCCAAAAGGGAAGAAGATAGAGCAAAAGAGTCGCCAACAAGTTTTTAAGGAACTTGTAAACCATCACGAGGTGAAGGTTACACCCCTTAACGATCCAAGAGATCGTCAACTCCATAAGGTCATGAACCAAATAAGGGTTTGGGGATGATGGTACAAATCCAACCTAAAAGAGATTGAACCTGCCCTAATAATAGGCCTCTACTTTATTCTGCTCGTATTCATGTGCGCTTTTTAATTAACATGCAATCAATAGGATTAACCCTAAACCTGTTTAATCTATGTTGGTTGAATATAATGCACAAACAAACTATTATTGACGATCACTTGAAATATAATCATATTAACCCTAAACAAGATTATTAATATCTTATTAAGCATGATTACAAGTACCAAATTCCCTTTAAGCATGCATAAAAGGTGATCAAGCAATAAAGAATAAGCATCAAGCAACATAATAAATAATCAATAATAATAATCATAAAAAATCATGACAATAATGAATATCATAATCATAGCAATTAGAAATATTAATAATCATAATTATAACAATATTCATGTTAAAGCATAATAAAAGTAAGATCCTAGGCATGATACTAACAAGATTAATAACAAACCCTAGCATGTCACTAAGCGATAAAAATCAAATCTTTAACCCTATCATGATACTAACATGAATAAATATTAGGAAGAACGTAGGAAGCATCGCAAGAATCATAATAAGCATATTTGATATTATAACCTTTTCCCTAAACATGATACTAGGAATCATAATAACAATATAAACATGATCATAACATCAATTAAGCAATTAAAGTACTTACTTGGATGCCTCGTACCTCTTTCTAATAACAAAATACACACGTTAGTAACTTCAAGGAAAATAATAATCAAAACAATTAAATTAAATAATTGAAATAGAGATTTGGGACCAAACCCTCAGAAATTAAAACCTTTCACGTCTAGGGCGAAGGCAACTTCGAATATGGCTAGGCGTTTCTAGATCTTGTGAATGCGGAATTTTATATGAAAAAGCAAGAAAGAATTGAAAAGAATGCTAAAAGAAAGAATGTTTTTAATTAAGAATCGATGAATGAAAACTTGTGAATGAAGAGAGTTGATAAATGAAAGATGTAGATGATGAAGATAGTTGGTCTCTGAAAACGGAGTTTTTAATACGATATTTATAGAGAAAATCAGCCAAAAAAGATAATTTAACAAAACAGAGTCTGAAGATCACAAAACAGCATTGGCGCCAACCCTGGCTAACTGGCGCCAGGCACCAGTGGCTAGCGCCAGGCGCCAATGGCTAGCGTCTGGCGCCAAGGCCTGGGGTTGGACGCCAAACTGGATTTCAACGCGTTTTCGAAAATCTGATAAATTTACCGTACTGGAAGATAAAATAATATAATTCCTTCGAAAATGCTATTTGATCTTGATTAAAACTCTGAAAAGTCCTAATCGAATTAGGAATGAAAAGAACCTTCTAGAAGATTCTAGAAGACTAAAACCATTCCTAATTGCATTAGGAATTATAAATCATATTAGGCCCTCCCCTAGATCATTGGGCCGTACATAAAGCTCAAACCAGGCCCTGTTTAGTAAATTGGCCATAACTTCCTCAATATTCATCGGAATTGGGCTTATAATATATCGTTGGAAAGGTCTTTGCAAGCCCCATCCAACTACACCACTATTGGACCCATATCATGGACCAACCAAACTGGATTGGCTGTTTTCTTAAAATAAAGTTTTCAAAAACAGGGAGAAAGAAAAGAAATAAAAACTTTCCGCAACACTAGACCTTTCCACACTTTCGTTTCATTCGATTATGATTCGACGTGAAAGACACTCATCACCGGGTTTGGTTTTGGGGAGACACAAATGGGTGTCTACAGTAGTACTTTTTTATCAAAATCGGATGAGTTCAGGACCTGATCGGGATTAAAACGGGATTTATATTAACGAACGGAATCTAAAAATTAAAACACGAATTTACGTGTTCAAAATAATCTGGAATTAAGTTTAACTAATCATTAATTATAATCACCAAAATTTCAAAACATCATTGCTATAAAAGCCCTTAATCAATTGTTCATAAAAACCCTAAAATCATGATTTTCAATAATTAAAAACCCTAGGTTATAAAATTTACAAAATCTGAAAATTATGACATTTATAAAATATGAAATTATAAAGTTTAATTATCAAAATATAATTTGATACTAATTAAATTAATTTCAAATAATAAAATAAAAACCCATAAATCAATAAATATAATTACACAAATTAATAAAACAAAGGAGAAAGAAAATAAGACTAACCTTTTTGTGTGGAAAATTTTTGGGGATTCATGGGGTATTTATAGAATAGAGAGTGTAGGGTTAAATTTGGACTTATAAAAATGTGGGCTTAAGTTATAGGTTTTGGAATGGGTTATTCCAATAAGAGTATGTAGAAATAATTTACATTGCCCAATAATTAATAAATGTTTGGCCCAAAATATATTTTACTTTTATAAAACCTTATATTTAAAATACTTTAACCCTTTAAAAATATTTAATTAAAATACTTGAGCCCTTAACAATACATTTTATTAATACTTAAAAACTTTATAAAAATACATAAAAATACGGGGTATTACATTTTCCGTAAGCCATACGAAGTGTCGGTGACCTTTGTGAGCTTTCCCTTATATAAAAGGCATTAGGCAAAAAAGTGAAGGCAGAGTTGGAAGAGTTAGCTAGAGAATTCCTCTGAAAGCATTAGAGAGTCCTCTAGAGAAAAATACTCACCTAAGAGACAGATTGGTTCTCCATCTCTCTTAAAGTAGAGAAAACTCTAGTTCAGCTTATGTTTGTTTAAGCTTTCAGCTTGTGTGTTCGTTGTAATATATGAGTGTTGTAATCTTTTCAAGTTAAATAATTTTTTTTTTCAAGAAGGGAACATTATTATCCCCTTTAACCTTATATATCAAATAAATTATCTTTCTGTTTAAGAAATTTCATCATAAACACATTAAGAATTGTTTGATTAGAGATTACGGTCTAAGGTAGGAAACGAAATAGATCTGTGATGTGCTTGATCTAAGGATGATAGGTTTGGGGTTAGCCACCTTGGTAAAACCGAAAGTTCAGAATGACAGAGGTTCAGTTGTCGACTAAGTTCAGGTATTGGTTAAAACTCTCTAGTTAAAGAATTATTATTGCGAAGCATGGTTGGCTGTTAAACTGTTAAAAAAAATTTATTTTGATGTATAAATAGTGGAGTTGTGATAACTAGTGCTGTTAAAAGTCATTAATCAAGAAACAAGTGAACATTAGTTGTGATCAATCTTCCTCATTAGAAGAAAAAGATCAACTCATTCGATCTACAAAAAAACCAAAAAGAAAAATCACTCATCTAATCTTTTCAAAGGAAGATAATTCTGCCAATACAGGAATTGTTAATGCTGCACCCCCTCCACCATTGAAGAATCAAATGATTCAAAATCCTGGAACGTCTTTCAGGGATATGATTATGACGAATCAATTGCAAAAGGAGAACTCTGCTGTTCCAATCATTGATGTAGATGATGATGTCTCAGACGACGATGAACCACCTGAGGATGTTATAGAGGATCCAAAATGTCCTATCATACTCCTATCCAAAGAGGAGAAACGTAGGATCGGACAACCATGGAAGCACACCCTTATAATCAAAATGTTTAATAGCAAAATTGGTTATATGGCCTTGTTCAAGCGACTGAAAAAGAAATGGGAACTCAAAGGGGGGTTAATTCTTACTGATATTGGGCATGATTATTTTATTGCGAGATTTTCGAATTTAGCAGATTATAATCATGTTCTTACTCAGGGGCCATGGATGCTTGATGATAATTACCTCACCATTAAAAAATGGAAGCCCAACTTTATCCCTGATGATGCCCCAATGAGGTTTCTCACAGCCTGGGTACGTATTCCCCACTTATCAGTGAAATATTTCGATAAGGAGTTCTTGCAAAAGATAGGAGGGAAAATTGGCAAAGTTGTTCGAATTGACAACAATACTGAACTTGCTCAAAGGGGTCAATTCACAAGGTTGAGTAGGGAGATTGATCTAACCAAGCCTCTTCTGTCTAAATTTTGGCTTAAGGGCCGAATTTGGAAAGTACAGTACGAAGGACTTCGAATGATATGTTTCAACTGTGGGAAGATTGGACATCAAGGTGAACATTGCACCATTAATGATCACCAAAATACTGGTAATGATGAGACAGCGGCTATGTGTCAAGAGAATAATAAGGAAATCCCAATTCCATCTGTCGAACAACATGACTATGGAGCATGGATGATAGTGAAAAAGCCGCCACCACGGCGTAGAGGTGGGAAGCAAGACAAGTCGGGTGGTGCTATAGGGCAACCAGGGCAACAAGGGGCTCCACGTCAGGGTCAAACCCAAGGTGTCAACATCCCGAAATCAAAGCAGGCTGGGTCAAGATTTGCAATCTTGGATGAGCATAATAAGGAAACAGAGGATAATTTGGAAGAGGAAAATGTGGAAAATTTGGTTAATTATAGCCTCAATTCTAGGGATTCTCAAAATAATATAGTGAATTTGGCAGAAGATACTAAAAAAGATAATAATCATCCAAAAGATTTCCTCTTTATCGTAGGAAAATCTCCAGAAAATCCTGCTCCAAGGGGTCAATTTTTGGGTAAATTAAAAAGTGGCAATAATTTAGGAAAAAAAGATAAACCAAAGCAAATTAATATCTTAACCGATTCCACAAATATTCCTTCTGTGAATAATCCAATTATTCTTTCCCACATTAATCCAGTTGGCAAGGAAAATTCACCAGCTATTTTCCAAGCTAACTCAGAGGCCACTTCCAAAGAAACTGACGAAGCCATCATCGAGCCAATTTCCAATCCACAAAATTCCCTAGTTTTTTCCCATGTCTCAAATACCCCTGAGACCGATTTGCGTTTGAATCCCTCCGGAGAAAATTCTGTGTGTCACCTCTCCGATGACAGAACCTTATTTGGGAACGGTCGACCCCCTGATACACAAGTTAGAGATGGAGATACATTCATGGTCGGTGTCGATTCGGATAGCACCGGAGCTAATAGTGACACTCAAGTTGCCACGGAAAGTTAACCAAGATTTCTGTGACATCTCCCATGCCTACCATTCCGAATTTCCTGACTCATTAGGTCTTATGAATAGTGAACATAATCTGGTTACGGATTCATTCCTGATAACGCGCGTGTATGGTTTGGAATGTACAAGGTGCCGGAAGTCGCGAGTTTCTTACTGCTTTGAAAGAAATAGTGCGGATTAACAAGCCCATAGTCCTTGTATTGATTGAAACCCATATGGGTGGAGACCATGCTTTGTGCGTAGGTAACATGTTGGGTTTCTCTGGACATACTCGAGTTGATGCACAAGGGTTTAGCGGTGGAATTTGGGTGTACTGGAAGGATGATCTGGTCACTATCGAGCCTATAGAGCAATCAAATCAATATATCACAATGGTGGTGTCAAAGAGGGGAGAAGAACCTTGGTATTTCTCTTCCGTATATGCGAGCCCTGACCCTTCTAATTGTCGTGATTTATGGCGTGATCTGTCTGAATTTGCAAGACGAAATAACAAACCATGGCTGCTCATGGGCGACTTCAATGAAACTAGATATGATTGGGAACGTAATTCGAGTTGTGCTGAAACCTCGAGACGTAGCCGCAACTTTAACTATTGGGTACAAGACCATCAGCTTATAGAAGTTGAATTCTCTAGCCCAATTCATACATGGGCTAGAGGTAACTCAATTGACACAAGGAGAAGTTCAAGGTTAGACAAGACACTATGTAATTCAGAATGGGGCCTTCGTTTCAATAAGGCTTGAGTTAAACATCTCCCAGCACTCCAATCAGATCACTGCCCCCTGCTAATTTCCCCTAATGGATTTGCTCCTCTTGATGCTATTGATCGCCCCTTCAGATTCCAAGCCGCTAGGTTGTCGCATGAGAAATTTGCAGATTTTATGGTTGAGAAGTGGGACAAATCAGCTCCACTCGTTCCCCTGTTACACTCTTTTTCCGATGAGTTACAAAATTGGAATAAAGAGGTTTTTTATAATATTTTTCGAGAAAAAAGAACATTGATGGCTCGATTACAGGGTGTTCAAACAAAGCTTTCTCTTGGTCGTGACTCGGGTTTAATTAAACTTGAGGCTCGTTTGAGGAGGGAGTTGGACACGGTTCTCAATCAAGAGGAGATGTTATGGTATCAAAAGGCTCGTGTTGATTGGATTCAAGACGGGGATCGAAACACTACCTTCTTTCATCTCAGCACTATTATTCGAAGATGGCGAAACAAAATAGTGGCTATCAAAGATAGTAATGACCAGTGGATTCATGACAAGGAGCAAGTCAAGCAAGAGGCGGTGAATTATTTCGCAAACCTGTTTACTACTGAGAATGAAGGTGGGGGGTACAATATACCTACGGGTGTTTGCGCTCAATTTTCTGAAGAGGACTGGAGGAGATTATGCAAACCGTACACTCGAGGTGATATTGACTTTGTTGTCAATAATATGGTAGCTCTCAAAGCCCCGGGTCCCGATGGTTTTCAAGCTTTTTTTTATCAGAAAAATTGGGACTTAGTTGCCCCGAATGTCTATGACATGGTCCTTGATGCCCTTGAAGGGAAAGGGCTCCCTGCCACCCTAAATGAAACTTTTCTTGTGCTTATACCTAAGCTTGACAAGCCGGAGCTTCCATCCCAATTTCGGCCAATTGGCCTTTGTAATGCGACTTACAAAATAATTACAAAGGCTATTGTAAACCGAATTAAAATCATTCTCCCGAAGATTATTTCTCAATCTCAATCAAGTTTTGTGCCGGGTAGACAAATCACAGACAATATTGTCATTGTGTAGGAAGTTTTGCATACTATGAAGAGGAAACAAGGGGGTAAAGGGTACATGACTATCAAGATCGACTTTGAGAAAGCATATGATAGACTTAAATGGTCTTTCATCCGTGATACTCTGCTTGAAATGCACTTCCCTCAAATCATGATCTAAGTAATCATGGAATGTGTCACTTCTTCATCGATGCGTGTTCTCTGGAATGGTGAAAAATCAGAGGTATTTTATCCTTCGCGAGGAATACGACAGGGTGACCCCCTTTCTCCATATTTATTTGTCCTTTGTATGGAGCGCTTGAATCAAGTTATTGAAGAGGCAATCGTCAAGGAGTTGTGGAAACATATATATGCTAGTAGAGGTGGCCCTTTACTATCAAACTTGTTTTTTTGCGGATGATCTCATACTATTTGCAGAGGCTTCGGAGGAGCAAGCTTTAGTAATCAAGGATTGTTTGGATCGGTTTTGCAGTGCTTCAGGCCAAAGAGTCAGCCTACCCAAATCTCGTGTCTATTTTTCACGAAATATGAAGCAGGATAATCGAATTGCAATCAGTGAAAAGCTGAGAATGCAAGTCACGGACGACCTCGGCATTTATTTGGGGATGCCTACTTTAACCAGTCGTGTCACGAGGGAGACTTATGCTCACCTATGTGAAAAAATAGACCGAAGACTCACGGGGTGGAAAACAAAATATCTCTCATTGGCAGGGAGAGTTACTCTTGCAAAATCCACTCTAACCACGCTCACAAATTATTCGATGCAAACAGCCAAACTACCTCGTTCAATCTGTGACGAGATAGACAAAAAAGCGCGTCGATTTATTTGGGGTAGCTCGGATGAAAAGCAAAAAATTCATCTCTTGTCATGGGATACTTTGCAGCTTCCTAGAGATCAAGGGGGTTTGGGTGTTCGATCGGCTAGGCAAGATAACTCAGCGTTCCTCACAAAACTTGGTTGGAGGGTGTTAACCGAGCCACAAGCTCTATGGTCTAGAGTTCTTAGAGCCAAGTATTGCAAGGGTAGGTGTGACATTGACATGTTCACACCCACCTCAAGTATGTCCAATGTTTGGCGGGGTATAACTGAAAACGAGGCTTGGATCAAGAAGGGGTCTCAAGTTGCGGTGGGAAATGGTTGCAAAACTTTGTTTTGGGAGCACTGCTGGGCTACTGAGAAGCCCCTTCGTGAGTTTTCTACAGATAGTATTCCAAGCGCTATTGAAGGAGCTATAGTAGGGGAAATGTGGGAACAGGACATAGGTTGGAGATGGGAGCTTTTTGCTCACCTTCTACCCGAGACACAAGTTAAACAGATTGTTGCACATTACCTTGTTGAGGACCCTGATGCTATGGATATTCACTATTGGAGAGGTTCGAGTAATGGTAAATTCTCTCTTAAAAGTGCTATGAAATTGATGCGGGAGAATGATATTATTCACAGGGAACCAAAATGGGAATTGGCATGGAAAGCCCCTGTCCAACAAAGGGTGCGCACCTTTTTGTGGTTGACACTTCATGATAGGCTGTTATGCAACTCGAATAGACTCAAACGCAAACTCACTGATGACCCGCTCTGCCACATATGCTCTATTGGGGTAGATGAAACACTGATTCACCTATTGCGTGATTGTCCTATCGCAAAGGCAATATGGACTAGTGTGGGAAGTTCGGCAGCCTGCTCAGACTTCTACAATGGAGATTTATCTCACTGGATTGTAAAAAATTTAGAGGCAGAGGGGCATTTATTCTCTGACAAATGGCCTACCTATTTTGCTATTGCGTTTGTGGTGGATATGGAGGTGGCGAAACAACTTTGTGTTTGGAAGGGAAGATGAAATCCCAAGTGATACAGGGGCCTTTATTCGAAGCCAGGCAGAAGATATTTGGGGGATTTTTTCCACCGCTGCTGAGTCCTCTTCAGCTACTAGCCAAGCACCCAGGGTTCGTAAGGAGGTTCAAATAATATGGCTAGCTCCTCCTACAGGTTGGTGGACTCTAAATACAGACGGGGCAGCTAAGGGATCTCCAGGTATTGCAGGAGGCGGAGGTGTCATTCGAGATGAGCATGGCAGATTTATCAAAGGATTTGCAGCCTACTTTGGCATTTGTACTGCCTACAGGGCAGAATTACTTGCTCTTGAATATGGGCTTAAGTTAGCAAGACAAATAGGCATCTCAAGGCTAGCAATACAGATGGATAACAAAGCATGTGTGGAAGCTATCATCAAAGACATCCAGCCGCAAGGAGAATGCGTGCACATTATTGAAAATTGTCGTAATATTTGTAGTAGTTTTGGTTCTTTCTTTAATATTTGTCATTGTTTTAGGGAAGGGAATAGAGTGGCGGATAAACTCGCCAATATGGGGGTTGGACTTCAAGAGAAAGTGGTTTATTTCGATGATCCTCCAATCGAAATAAAAAACATTCTCTGGGAGGACATGGTAGGAGTGGCCTTGCCACGTATGGTTGTGTAATTGTTATTGAATGTTTTTTTTTTTTTTTTTTGGGTTTTCCCTCTTTTGCATCAAAAAAAAATTAATTGATATTAATATATAAATAGTATTATACAAAGGTTCGTTGGTATCTAAAGAAATACCAATAAGTTGTTCGTTGGTATTAAAAGAAATACTTCCAATTACGAGTTTGTTGGTATAAAAAAAGAATACCAAGTAGGCTTGACTTGGTTGTTGTTGGAATACCAACGACATTAAAATCAATACCAAACCATCAACGACAAAAGTGTCGGTTAGAGTACAAGTGGACTTTACTTGATAATGACTCAAGCAGGTAGAGATCAAGAAAATCTCCTATTTATAACCATAGTTTAATGACTATTTTGTACTCCATAGATGGTACTCCCCAAAGATCTAGGGCAATAGAAGGACAACCTAGAACTTTGGTTCTTTACCCTAAAATCCATATTAATCTCATAGTAACCGAACAAGTAAAAGCAACGACTAGGCAACTCTCTGGCGCGTAAATGCGTAATCAACGCGGTGATGACAAAACAACTCAAAACAAAACTTCATCTAAAATCAATCAACAAATTTTACTCTTTCCAATTTCTTCTTTACTTTTCTCACCAATTTCCTCAACTTTTCAACCCACAAAATCCTTCCAAAATTCCCAGATTTCAATCTCCAAAACCTCTTCAATCTCCCAAATCTTCACATTTTCCACTCATAAAAAATGGGGATTTCATTATCTTCCGGAAGAAGAAACCAAAACCACCATCAACACCACCATCATCCACCTTACTACCACCCAAATCCACCGCCTCAACCGCCGCCACCACCACCGTACTACTACCACCCATCTGCCACCACTACTCCTCCAGCTTCGGCCGCCGCTGATCCTTCTACTCTTTCTCTGCCTCATCCATCAACGCCGTCGCCGCTGCCGCCGCAACAACAACCGTTGGATAACAACTATGTTTATGTGTCTTCCACCCCATACCCAACAACCCATTACCAGTATCAACACCCACCTGCAATTCAGTCCAATTATTGCTATTCTGGGTGGTCTAATTCATATAATTACCCAAATCAGATGATGGGTCGTCCCAATTTTCCTTATATTCCTGCTAATTATGGAAATGGGTGGCATCAGATGAGATACCCGGTTCCGCAATCGCAGGTTCCGCCGCCTTATGTTGAGCATCAGAGTGCTAAGGTGGTTAAGAATGATGTTAATGTTCATAAGGATACTATTAAGCTTCAAGTTGATGAGAATTACCCTGATCATTTCTTGGTTTCTTTCGTTTTTGATGCGCAATATGATGGCAGGTTTGTTAATCTATCTTTGCTTGATTTTTATGGGTTTTTGTTTGTTTTCTTGTTGATTAGGGTAGGGTATTTTGATTGTTTTCTTGTATTTAATTGAATGACTAAAGTAGGCAAAACAATGTTGCATTTAGCTTGTTTAATTGTATGGAGTTGTGCAATGGGTTTAGAAGAGAGGCGAATTGGTTTCGAGTTTGGAGAAGGATGTTAAGTAATGATCAAGTGCAATGTGAGTGGGAATTGGCTTATGGTGATGCTAAAGTGAATAGTTGAGATAGGTAGTTGATAGTAGAGCTACTTTGTTGGCTGCATGAATGTATTATAGTAGACTAAAGTTGATAATTTGATGTCCCTCGAGGTTTCTTTAAGGTTTAAGAGGTGATATTTGTAAGATAATACAATTTGTGTGTGTGTGTGTGTGTGTGTGTGTGTGTGTGTGTGAAGCAATGTGCCATATCATAATTTATCTAGGTAGAATCTTTTCTCCAATGATTCAATCAATCTCATGTTTCTTGTTCGGATATTGACTTGTCTATCTATTTTTGTATGGATTGAATTAGGCGTTCTGTAAGCTTAATTGAAGCGCTCTACACACTGTTAAGAGAGCTGATACTTTGAGGGTTTTTTAAAAAAAAATAATGGGATCATTCATATATGCATACAATACTTATTTTTACTACCTGTTGTGCAGTTAAAAGTCTATGCTGGATTCAATCTTCAGAATTTTACTCATTTATCTGTTTTGCCGTATAAGGTCTGAGATTTACAAATATTATCTCTGTTTGTAAAGCTTGCTAAATAAGGTTGATAATGTTGGGTATTAAGGTGAGGAGGGAGGACTGAACTAATGAATTTACAAATATTATCTCTGTTTCGAAGTTGCGAGATTGACAAGAATTCTTGCTAAATAATTACAGGGCTGTGCCTGTCAGACTAATTAGAGCCATGATCCCCCCCCCCCCCCCCCCTTTTTTTTTTTCCAATCCATGGTGTCTTGTTTGTACTAGAAATATGACCCTGGTTCTTGATTTTTTGTATCTCCTTGTGAACTTCTTATGAATAATTACTATGAACTGATACTTGGGGTTTGCTACATCTTTTGACAGTATTACTATCTATTACTTTGCAAAGGAGGACAAAGAGACCTGTACATTTACTCCAGCATATCCTGAGGCAATCAGGTCACTTAAAGTCCCTTTCCAGAAGGGGTTTGGGCAGAGATTTTGCCAGGCTACTGGCACTGGTGTGGACTTGGGATTCTTTGATCTGGAAAGTCTTGGGAAGCCATCAGAAGATGATGTCTTTCCACTTGTCATATATGCTGAAGTATACTCCTCATCTCACGATGCAGATGATGTGGCAGGAGAATCTCTAGTAGAGGATTCTCCCAGGGTACAGGTTACTCAAGCTGTTATTGAGAAAAAGAATGAAGGTTCCTTTCAAGTAAAAGCAATCAGGCAGATTTTATGGATCGATGGTGTTCGTTATGAACTTCGTGATTTGTATGGAATAGGAAATTCATCTTCAGAAACCTTTAATGATGATGAACCAGGGAAAGAGTGTGTAATATGCATGACCGAGCCCAAGACAACAGCTGTAATGCCTTGCCGGCATCTGGTAAGAGTTTACTCAAAACATGATTAAGTATATATTTGACATCATATTTTGAAATGATTGTAGTTTATGCTTGCCTGACAATCCATCCCCTTTATATCCTTTTCTATATTTTGTAATGGAATTAACACATACATTTCCCACACATTTATAAGGAGTGATTCATTAGGCTTACAACGACCAGTCAACCACCACCTCCTAGCAAGGGATCTCTTCTTTGAAGTACTTTTTGTTTGTCATCAATGCAAGTTTCATAAATGATTTTGAAAGAGGCTAAGTTTGACAAGATAGTGAGATCTCTAGACTTAGATGCCTGTGTTTTTGTGATTTATAGATGCAGATTTTCATCAATGGTGTAAGTATTTGAGAGTTCTCTAATAGGTGGAGTCATGGAGAGTTTTCTAAGCAACACAAATTATTATGTGTAATGTTGCTGTATTATGTCATTGTTTAATTATACAATTTGCTGACAAGCATTATATTAATTCAGATTGGCACACCGTACAACCATAGAAGGAAAACCTTCTGACTCTTCCTTTTCCTTCATGATGAGAAAACCTGCTATGTAGGATTGCTTCACCTATACCTTCAGGGAATGCTATTCTCATTGTTATTCAAAAAGAAAAAGTACAAAAAAACCCAACTCATCATTGTCAAGGTTGAAAATCCATTCACCTATATATAGTATACTATGACATTGTCAAGGTTGAAAATCCAATCACCTATATATAGTATACTATGATATTCCATTTTATACCCCTTCTGATGCGTATGCTTATGAGATTTAAACACACTTAAGTATAATTTAAGCCTAATTCTCTATAGGATTCGTCCACTAAGAATTAAATAAGAAGACAAGTAGATTAAGTAAGTTAAAAGCCAAGCCACCCCATAATTAATCAACTTGAACAAAGCTTAAAGAACTTAATCACCGGCTTTAAGGAAGGAATGTTTTAACTACAAAACAAACAAATACTTTAATTTAATAATATGAAAAATTCTATATCCCAAAAGGCATGAAATTACAACTCTTTATAGACTAAAAACAAACTAATTCTAAGTCTAATAGGACTAGGACAAGCCCTAGCCTTTAGCTCCAAGTAACCCAAATAGAATAGGAAAACTAATTCTACTTAGATTAGAAAAACTAATTCTACTTAGATTAGGAAACTAGTAGTAAGACTAGTTTTATTTAGTCTATAATTCCTAAAATAAATAAAATAAATCCTGAGTGCTTAAACCAAGAAAAACCCTTTCAAGTGAAAGATAAAAACTTGCAAGCAAAAACTCATTTAATAATAATAATTAGAGTGAGTAGAGTGATCCCAAACTTTAGCTTGTACTAGACACCAAGTTCCTTTGATTCAACCGTCCAAGAATCGCCAATTGTAGCTTCTAATGAGTTAATGTTCAAGCTTAGGTTTTCCTTGTAAAGATTTAACAAACTTTCAAAGTTCTCATCAATATCTTGATCATCCTCCTCTTCTTCAAAAGAATTTGTCCTCAAATCTCGTAGTTCATCATCAGGCATGTAACGAGCCAAATCTCCCACATTAAATGTAGCACTTACACCATAGTCACCCGGAAGATCGAGCTTGAAAGGAGCTGCTATATTTGGTTACCCCCGTCGCGTCGTTCGCATTGTCACTCACTTTCTCAATAATCTTGAAAGGACCTTCACTTCAATAACTTAGGCCAATAAAAATGCTCTTGTAGAATACTAAGAGTTTTATTGATACCAAAATGCCCTATAATTCCTCCACCATGAGCTTCTCTCACAATCAACTCACTAATAGAACACCTTGGAACACACAATCGATTCCCCTTGAAAAGGAAACCATCTTGAGTCACATAAGAACCTACGGCCCCCTTTGCACAATTCTCAAGTATAGGTGCAAAATCTTCATCACTTGCTTAATACTCTTTGATCAAATCAAAACCAAGTGAACGAAAATTCAAAACACCAAGTAAAGAATACCTTCTTGACAATGCATCTGCATTGATATTTATCTTCCCGTCTTTATACTTAGAAGAAAAGTTATAATTGTAGAAATTCAACCGACTTAACATGTCTTGGATTCAATTTTTGTTGTCCATGTATGTACTTTATAGACTCATGATCCGAATGAAACACAAAATGATTAGGACGCAAATAATGACTCCAATGATCTAAAGCACGAACAATGGCATATAATTCTTTGTGATAAATAGAGTAATTCAAACAAGCACCATTCAATTTTTCACTAAAGTAAGCAATAGGTCTCTTCCTTTGGATTAGAACCACACTAATTTCTACTCCACTTAGCATCAGTTTCCGCCTCAAATGGACTAGCATAGTCAAAGTCAGGTAGAGCTAAAATAGGAGCTTCACACAATTTCTTCTTGATTAAGTCAAAGGCATGTTGTGCCTCTTTACTCCACTCAAATTAATTCTTTCTTTCTTCAAACATTTAGTCATAGGTGTAACAATACTAGAAAAGTTTTTCACAAATCTTCTATAGAAAGAAGCTAAACCATGAAAAGAATGTACCTCCGAAGCATTCTTAGGAACTGGCCATGATTTAATTGCTTCCACCTTAGATGGATCAACAAAAACACCATCTTTTAATACTATGTACCCTAGAAAAGTCACGCTTGGGACAAGAAAGTAGCATTTTTCTAGCTTTGCATACAACCTTTTCTTTCTTAGAACTTCAAACACACTTCTTAGATGATTAAGATGATCATGCATATTTTTAGAGTAAATCAGAATATCATCTAAGTAAACCACAACACACCTACCAAGGAAAGGTCTGAGAACTTCATGCATCAATCTCATGAAAGTACTAGGAGCATTAGTAAGGCCAAAAGGCATCACCAACCATTCATACAACCCTAACTTAGTCTTGAATGCAGTTTTCCATTCATCCCCTTCTCTCATTTGAATTTGATGATAAGCACTCATGAGATCAATTTTAGAAAATATTTTCGAACCATGTAGCTCATTAAATAGATCATCTAGCCTTGGAATAGGAAGCCTGTATTTGATTGTGATGTTGTTCACACTCCTACTATCTTTGTAAATGCGCCAACCATAGTTTGAAAATGCGGTATAGGTCGCGATCGCGGAAACGGTCGCGCTAATTCGGTAATGGAATTGATGCGTTGATCGTGGATCGTATCGCGATTCTCACGTAAGAATTTTAAAATAAATTTATATTTTAAACTATGTATTTTACAATGATTTTTCTCATATATTTTAAAAATTTTATGTTCTTTTTTTTTTAAACTCTTATCTTCTTATAGGTAGTACAAATATACTGACACATTTCTCTTTTTACTAGTACTATGTATTCCTAATTTCTTACTCTCTTCATATTTTAGAATTAAAATCCCTTTTTTTTTTTTTTTTTTTTTTTGTGTGGGGCTTGGATAGTAAAAAGGGAAAGAGAAGGGGTGGGGGTCACGTGGGATGTGAGATAAGAAAAAAGCAGAAGGAAAGAGAATGGATGGGGTGGGGTCCGGTCAACTTCAAAAGAGTTACCAGCTGTCCCCAACTCTACCCCATTTAATTTAAAAAGAATTTATTTTATACAGCCAGAGAAAAGTGCTCGACTTTTATGGAGGAGAATACTCGCCGGAAAATGTTTAGAAAGCTTAAAACTCGGTGTTTATACTTCGAATTTTTGCTGGTAATGTTTGATGCGGCCGAATTTCAGTTCTAAACGGTCGTATCGACCGAATCGTGGAGTATTGTAAAGCAGTACTGAATCGGTAAATATCGTAATGACAACTTTGAAATCCGTTACATCTTGGCCGATTCGCGACGTAACGACCAAGTTTTCAAACCATGGCGCCAACTCCCATCTTTCTTAGGAACAAGTAATGTAGGCATTCCACACGGACTCATACTCTCATGGACATAACCCCTCACCATGAGTTATTCAATTTGCCTTTGCATCTCCTTAGTCTCTTTAGGATTACTTCTATAAGCAGCTTTGTTTGGTAAAGGAGCTCCCGGAACTAAATCAATTTGGTGTTCAATACCACGAATTGGAGGCAAACCCTGAGGTAATTCATTCGGAAACATATCATCAAACTCACGCAAAATAGGCTCCAAAACCGAAGTTGTTTGCACCTTATTTTCTTCTTTAATTTCCTTCGAAATCAACACATAAAAATAACCTTTTTGCGCCACTTCTTTATCAAATTCTTTCTCATTAATCAATAGCAAGCCTTTAGCATTAGAAGTGATTTTTGTTAGATTCGAAATTAATTGTTTGAAAGCAATTGGTTTGTCTTTTTCTCCCTCTTTAACAATATACACATTACTTTTACCATCATACTTCACAAATCTATCAAATTTCCAAGGTCTCCTTAGCAATAAGTGGCATGCATCCATAGGACAAACATCACAAAGCACTTTATCATTAAATTTGCCAATAGAAAAAGAAATCAAGGCTTGTTTAGTTACCTCCACATCACTAGTGTTGCTTAGCCAATGGAGCTTGTATGGTTGAGGATGCTCGGTTGTAGGATGTTTCAATTAATAATTAGAGTAGTAGACACCACATTAGTGCAACTCTCCGAATCAACGATCATGTCGCACAATCTCTCTTTTACCTTTCACCTTGAAAGAGAAATTTTCTCTCCTTGATTGTTCTCCATATGTACGGTTTGGGAGTATAGTGCTCTTCTCAAAACCAAGCTTTTACCATGTGTCTCGGGCTCTACTTCACTCACATGTTCCTCCTCTTCATCGTTTTCTTGCTCCTTATCTTCCTCGTAACACTTGCTCTTGTTCCCACTCATATGCATTCATCACTCTCTTTGAGGGACAAGTGCTTGATATGTGACCATAGCTCCCACACTTGAAACACTTCCTCTTACCCTCACTTTCAAACTTTCTGTCAGGTTCGAGCGTAGGTTTATCTTGCTTGGAAGTAGACGAATTGTTAGCATTAAATTTATTAAAATTCGGCTTCTCAAAAATCTTAGAAACCTTACACACATCATCATAGTTCCAATATGGTTGTATCTCAACCTTTTCTGCAATTTCTTCATTCAATCCAGCAATAAATCTAGCTACTTTATGCACTTGCCTTTCATTTAAATCACAAAGCATATCAAATCTTTCAAATTCAGTAATAAAAGATTCAACACTAGTCGTACCTTGTTTGAAAGTTTGCATCTTTATGTAGGGATCTTGCACATAATCCTCAGGAACAGATTTCTTCTTCATGTGCTTCTTAAGTTGACTCCATGTTCGAATCTTATCCCTACCATCTCTTTACCTTTTCTTTTTCAAGTTATCATACCACAAGCTTATATAGCCAACCAACTTGCATTCGACCACCTTGCATCTTTTTCTCTCATCATAGTCCTTGAAATCAAATAGGGTTTCAGCTCTCCTTACCCACTCAAGATACTTTTCGGGTTCAATTAGACTAACATGGAAATCTAGAAGATCTAATCTCAAGCTTTTATCATCATCCTTGCGCTTATCTCTCCTTCTAGGCCTTGAGGATTCATCCTAGATGAGTAGTCTTTTCTAGGTTTTCTAGGTTTCCTCCATCTTAAACTCCCCTCATCACTTGATTCTGGATTAGATTCAGAACTAGCCTTCTTTGAAGAAGATTTGTCACAAACGTCAAGTCTCCTTAGTACCTCATCTAACCTTGTTGCCAATTCGGTTATCGGTCGATCTCTTCGAAGGTTTTGTGCTTGTTCTAAGGTTAAATTTTTTGGAACTGCTGGCCTCTCTTCGTCACTCATAATTCCTACACAAACACAGTTAGTTTATGCAAAAATCTGAATTAAAAGATCGAATGTTGGATGAATAATTAAGCAGAACAAAACCGGGTTCTCAACCGCAAATCAGTGCAGCAACACCAAAAGTCCGGGTTGTGCAGAACTCGTTACTTATCCAAAAATTATGAAATTTTAGGATGTGGTAGCTGGACGTTTTTGGAGCCCAACGCAAAAAAAAATATCTCGAAAATTCCCAGTACAACGTTCGCAGTTTAAGTTTTACAGAACATGTGCTCTGATACCAAGATGATGCATATGCTTATGAGATTTAAACACACACTAGTATAGTTCAAGCCGAATTCTCTATAGGATTTGTCCACAAGGAATTAAACAAGAACACAAGTAGATCAAGTAAGTTAAAGGCCATGCCACCCCTTAATTAATCAACTTGAACAAAGCTTACAGAACTTAATCATCGGCTTTAAGGAATGAATGTTTTAATTACAAAAGAAACAAATACTTTGATTTAATAATCTGAAAAATTCTATATCCCAAAAGTCATGAAATTACAATTATTTATAGACTAAAATTAACTTATTCTAAGTATAATAGGACTAGGACAAGCCCCTAGCCTTTAGCTCCAAGTTACCCAGATAGAATAGGAAAACTAATTCTATTTAGATTAAGAAACTAGTAGTAAGACTAGTTTGATTTAGTCTATAATTCTTAAAATAAATCCTAAGTGCTTAAACCAAGAAAAACCCTTTCAAGTGAAAGGTAAAAACTTGCAAGCAAAAACTAATTAAATAACACTAAGTAGATTGAGTAGAGTGATCCGAAACTTGAGTTTGTACTAGACACCAAGTTCCTTTGCTTGAACCGTCCAAGAATCGCCAATTTGTAGCTTCTAATGAGTTAATGTTCAAGCTTAGGTTTTCCTTGTAAAGATTTAACTAACTCTCGAAGTTCTCATCAATATCTGAATCACCTTCTATCTTGATCAATCTTTGTACCCTTGCCTTCTTTTAATGTCATTATTGCTCAATTCTCCGTTTTCCAACTCGATACCTTCTGATGTTGGACATGTCTAAATCATTACGACACAATTGGTTCTCTTAAATCTTTTCATAGTTGCCACTGCAATCTGCAAATTTTTTTAGTCCGAATTTGAAATCGTGTGCTTATGCTGGTAATGTATGCAATATGAACCTTTCATTGCCAGTGTCTATTAAAGCAAGTCTCTTGTTACTATGTCTTATGCCTTCTTGATATCAATTAAAAATGTATTCTAGTTCATTTTCAATACACAACTTGAACAACAGCAACAACAACAACAATACAACTTAACGGGTTGTCAAATTGGTTTTTTCAAATCTTTCCAAGCACTCAATCACCGTTTTCCATACTTAATGGTATTTAACTTTAGTTTTATTTCCTTTAATAGAGGTTTAGAGTATATTCGTTGTTCTTGTTCAGCAAAGCTCTCTTCTTCTATTGCACTGGTAGATTATTGGTTCTCTCTCCGTTCTATTTGAAAGAGTTTTGCTAACCGCTTAACCCAAACCTTGCCTAATCATTTCCGCACTTAAATAGTTTCTCATTTGAGGCAGCTTATTTACATATATACTTCGTATATTTTTATTTTCATCTTCCCTGCCTTTTCCAATTATTTCTTCTTTGAATACTACATATGTGGTTTCTAACTAGTTGCTTGAGCGCTCCAGATGTTTTCAAGTACTCATGTCAGATTAGAACTCAATTTTGTCTGAGGATATGCCAGATTGAATGTCAGTGCTTTCATTTCTCAAACCAACTCTGGTAGTAGATTATTTTTTTTGTTAAAAAAGCTAATATTAAAATTAGCATGTATGAATAATCTTAGAATTACAAACCCCTGCTGTTTGGGTTCTTTTCTTTCCCGAAAAAATCTCTAAAATATATATCTGACATGTTGGTTGTTAACCAAGGTTATACTACTTTTAGCAAAGGAAAATTTATCCTTTTCAGAGAATGAATTCTCTCTCTTGCATGCTGCTACATGGATATGGACACCAATATCATATTGAACCAAAACATATATTTTTTTCTCTTTTTTTTTAAAAAAAAAAACATATATATTTTCAGAAATTAGATTTATGAGTCAGCAGGTTAGTATCATTGTCTATGTAACAAATTCCCAATCAATTTTATGATTTTGGAGATCCATCCCTAAAGTTATAACACACCAACTTGATCCACTCTTAACCTCTTCTATTTTTTCCTACATTCATAGTGTACTTGGAAGATTGTTTTTATGAGTCTGAGACGCTCAACTAAGTCCCTTGCCCCCTCCCTCCCCAGGGGATGCTTCCATTCACATTTTCGTTGATGCTGACTCCTCCTTTCTGCCCTTGTAACTTGGTGCTGAGTTTACTGACCATGCAGCTGCTTAGTTGTCGCATTATCTGAGCAAATCTGATTTCTATGGCTCTAGTTTAGTTACTGACTGACTGTTGTCTCCTTCCTCTGCTTGATACCTTCCCATGGCTCTCTTCTTGGGATTCTTATCTGATTTGTTCAGTGCTATTGGGTGTATGCAGTCTTCTTACCGTGTGCTTTCTTTTATTGCTTTTAGTCTTCTTTTGAATGTTTGTGTCATTGGTTCTTGAGGACTTTTTCAACTTGTAGATTTAGGATCTTTTCTTATCTCGTTTATAATGTGATTTGCGATCTTATGTAAAGAACTACTGCAAGGTATCTCTCCGGTTTTTTTTTTTTTTTTTTTTTTTTTGGGGGGGGGGGGGGGGGGGGGGGTGTGGGGAGGAGGGGATGTCATTGGCTTGTTATTGTTGGAATAAATTTGGGTTCCTTGGTGCTTTTTATCTTTATTAAAAGACCATGCATTTTCCACTGGATCATGGAGTGAGATGCATGACAGCATGAAGACTTGAAGAGGCTCAATTGGAAGATTATATAGAATTTAGATAAGGATTCTGTACATGCTTTTTAACCAATAGAATTATTGGGAGTCTATTTACAAACTCAACTTCTAATGAGTTCATGTGAAGTGTATGAATTAAAACATATATACATTCAGGCCCTATCTGCAAGCTTAAATTTTAATGTAAGAAAGTAGAAAGTTCCTAATATGTGTTTCATGCAACAATAGAAATATGAATTAGCTATCAATGCATGTGTCTTTAATATTTATTAATACTCCTTAAGAAAGGAAGCAACACTTATATGGATCTACTCATTGGATTTTAGCTTAACAGTGGCATGACATTTTGATACCAAATTTTGTATATTCTACAATTTAATAAAATTTTCTTATAACTAAACAGAGTGCTTTCTCATCTACTGGTGTTTTTGTCTAGCTTCATCATGGATGTATTTAGTATAACATAATTCATATAAATTGACCTTAGCTACATTTAGCTGTTACACATTTGCCTTGTATTGTATTAATCTTTTGGCAATATTGACTTTCTATTCACATTTAGATGCTGTTATTTTTGGAACCTCGTCCTCTTCTATCAAGCTTCCATATGAGGAGACAACATTGTACCTATGAGAGGTCATGGGGAAGTCAATTCATAGGGAACCCTTTAGGCCTTTGAACCTTCTAAAGAGTTGAAATTGTGTCTCCCTGTAAATTTTGCTTGGTAGCGTTAGGTTCAGTAGAGGCTGCTGTTTTAAGTTGTAGAAGTTGGCACAAAATCTCGCATTGCAGGGTGTTACCCATAGCACACTAAAGTATGTATTGGCAGCTTAGTCCTGCTTTTTCCTGATGCCTGGCCACTTCCTTTGGATTTCTTGGTTGGAAGTATCATGCTTTAGGTTGCATTTTAAATCAAGATATGATCAAATTAATGAATTATGCATATAAGGTTGGGCAAGTAAGCCATAGATAGCAGTCCAATCTTTGGGAGATACGTGTTATCCACCTTTTTCGTCTCTCTCTGCAGTTAAAGCCCGTCGACTCTTAAGCCCAATCATATGAGAATAATTGAAAAAGGATCAGCTTCCCTGTTCCTGATTTTTTTTTTTTTCCTTTGCTTGAATCATTACTGCATAGATATGCCTCACTAAAAGAGCTTCATCCATGACATTGGTGAATGAGTTTTTGCTGGTTCACTGTTTAGCTTGTGAATAACCTGACATCTCCTGCTATCGCTTTCTATTTAGGGTCCTTTTCTTCTTTCATTTTCTTCTAGGAGAAGAATGCGGGGTGTTGGGGATAGAGTTGGGAGTTAAAATTTGTTTCCCTTTATTCTGTGCAGTAAAAGATCCCAATCTGTTTTTGTATTCATTTGTAGAGACAAATCGAAGTTGCTAAGCTTGAATTTTTGCGCTCGTATAGTCATATGCACTTACTTTTCCTTACAGTAATTATAAATCATATTAGACTGTTAAAAACAAGGAAAGCTCACCAATCACCCCAATTATAGGAGATTAGAACTTGACTGATGTAGGGTAGGCCTGAGGGAGCCACATTTTCAAAATTATATGCCATTTGAGAGGGCAGAACATGCATCTTACAGCTTGTTAAAGTTTGTCACTAGTCTTTTTCTTGCTGTATATTTGTTTTTTTCTTTGGCTAATTTTTGCTTCTGTTTGCAGTGTATGTGCAGTGAGTGTGCCAAAGAGCTGGGGTTACAATCAAATAAATGCCCAATTTGTCGTCAACCAATTACCGAGCTTATTGAGATCAAGATTAACAATACTAGTAGCCAATGATCTCTAAAGTCCCTTTTTTCATCTAGGGATTTGCCTATATGGTGCTGAAATTGTTCACAGTTCTCCCCACTTACCTTTTGTAATTGTATCTATCCCTGTAATATATCTATAGCTGTATTCGATGTAGTGTGTCTATCAAATTTATATGTCCATTCTTTACATGTCAATGTGTGTTCTCTGATGCTGTAATTCAATTGATATAAGTTACCTTTGCAATTTTCTGTGTCTGTCGTTTCATATTCTTACTCTAGTATAGCTTTTGAGGAGAATTCGAGCTCTCTTTTATCAGCTCGCCATGTTAATGATAGGTTGTTTCAAGTAGATTGATGAAAGTTTCCTGCCATAGAGATCTCTGTTTGCTTTCAGGAAAATATTAATAACCTGGTTTGGTTAGTATGAGAAATCTTTATGTGGATCGCTATACAATATGCACACTAAATATAGTCCGTAACAAATTTCTTTATCTTTAGGATTTCATTCTAGCTTTTATTTTTGAAATTCATGTTTTATCTTGATTGATCTTTTCATTGTGCTTCGTAGGGATTAATCCTTGATAGTCTACTGATCTGTTTTATTTGTTGGTGAAAATAATGGCTGATATTCTTTTCCAAGCTTGATAATCTCTTTCTTTCACCAATGACAATCATAAATTTTCATAACATAGTTGTGATGTATAAGAAGCATTAGATATATTTTCTAAAATGCAATAATGCATATTATGATGACGTGATATGTGATTTGTCTTATATGTAACTCTTTTTATACACCCGATTTGCATTAATATTAGTGCACATCAAGTATTATAAAGGTAACTTTTAGCTAATTTCAGGGTAACTTTTGCCTTTTTTGGGTAAATTTAAACATAATACAATTTTTATATAAATAAACAACAACAAAAAAAAGTTTTATAAAGGTAATTTAGTTACATTCAATCACTAATAATTGATTTTTAGTCATTAAATGTGATTTTTTTACTAATAAAGCGTTGATAATTTTTATTTGTATTGGGTTTGTTTTATGCATATTGGAGTAATTTTATTCATTTCAAGGGCAACTTTTGATCACTTTAAACTATCTTTATAATGGATGTATAATAATTATTGTACACCTGATTTTTTTTAAAGTTTGTGATCATTTAATTACTACCTCCGTTACAAGTTATGTTCAACGATTAGACATTTTCCCTCTCTATTTTATGTTAAATTGTTGCACATAACCTGTAGCGAAGGTAGTATATACAAAAAGTTTGCTACTATGCTATATTCACATCTAAAATATATACTTTGTATACACATCATAAATGGCTAACGGTTTTCAGTTGATTCAAGTCCCCACCCTAGCTCTAGGGCGTATTTTGCATAATGATATAGTAGGTGTGGCTGCGCCACGTTTTTTTCCTCCTTAGGAAGTACTAGTTTTTTAATTCCCGGGGCCTTGCCCCTCTTGTGCACCAAAAAATAAATAAATAAATAAATAAATGGCTAACGGTCAATCGTCAATCACTATTATTGTCACTTCCTCGTGACCTAATTTTAACTAGTACTTTACTTACTACAAGGACAATTTTGTCAACGCAATACGTACTATATGTGTTTCTATCACATTAGTCATTAAAAGTTTTTCGTGCAAATAATAGTGCATCCTCCACCCTTTTCTTCAAAGATGGTTGTGGGATATGAATAATGATGGGTCATGGTTGCGCTTTGGGTCTGGTCAAGATAGAATCAGTTATATCGTGTTGTGTTGTGTTTTCTTATCTAAGCATAAGCACAATTTTACTTATTTTAGCGTAGTTTATCTTGTAAGATTATGCGGTATTCTCCACTAAGATACGGTCTTTGTATAGTCTTCATGCCATGACAATCACAGTAATATATGTAATATATCATGTCGTACTTACCCCAAATTCATGTTTTACTCCACTTTATTCATAATAAACGGACTCGGCCCAATATATGTAAAAAGAATCTTATTGTTAACCCCTTTGTCAAATAAAATCGGGATCTACCCATCAAAATTAAAAATGAAATTGGGATCTAGGCAACCAAAATCTTGAATCACAAGCCATAAAATCCTTTGTTGAATATTCATATTCATAACCCTTTTGTTGATGCCTTGTCTTCTCAGTATTCCATTCCATAATCTTTACGATATACTTTGGATATCTGCTGTGAACACCTAAAAAAGAGTTTCATCAAAACTACTTTTTATTACCATAACCAAGTGAGTGGCACGAAGATCCATGCAAATTGCTGGAGCAATAGTAGTGAACATTCATACTCACTGTGTAAGTGACAGAGAATCATTGCCTTTTTTGCGCTTGTTCTAATTTTCATTCTTTTGGGTTGTGCTAGAAGCCAAAAAGTGAGAAATTTGGTAAGTATATTTGCTACAGAAGTTAACATAAAGTTATTAAAGTCCAAGAATGTTTGAAAATTTTTACTAGTTGTATTTAAAAGCTTTATAAAAATTGAAAATAAAGAAAGGATTTTTGGCCAATCTACCTCTTCTTTTGCAGAGGATGAAGAATGTAATGTAATATCTTGTGATGTGAATGTGTATGTGTATGTGAGACTGTGAGTGATGTGTTACACTTTATTTTTTATTTTCTTATTATTTTATATTTTTATTATTTGGGGATATGACAAACAAATACAAGTATAAGCTTTTTTGTGTTCATGAATTTTTCTTTAATACGGAGTAATACTCTTCTCATTCTAAATACTTCGTACATAAAGTATACCCTTTTCACTTTAATACCGGTAGTTTTAATATAGAAAGAATCATATGGACAATGATGTAGACAATATTTAATCTCATATTTTGATATTACCTCGCAATGTTTACACCATTTAAACTAGTTGTCATCCAATAAGTAGATAAAATTTTGACTTTTTTTTTTTTTTTTTTTTCCCTATTGTTGAGTTGAATACTACTCCGTAGTAGTTTTTTACAAGGTAAGATAAGAAATAAATCATTAGAAGATCGTCGATTTAACACTAGAAATTCACATACGTCAATGCAAAGATTAGAAATTGATCAACTAATACAAACTATCAGTCTTTTAGCATACTACCATTTGCTACAATGAGCATATTTGATCAACTGTCATTTGCCTCCTAATGATGAAAACTTCAATTGTCGAAAATGGATGGATGTTTATGATGTAAACTTTAAAAAAAAATCGGGTGTACAATAATTATTGTACATTCACTAAAGATAGACTAGATTGATCAAAAGTTACCCCTAAAATAAATAAAAGTTACTCTAATATGCATAAAAATAATCCAATACAAATAAAAATTATTAGTAAAGAATCACATTTTAAATGACTAAAAATCAATTATTTGTGATTAAATGTAATTAAATTACCATTATAAAACTTTTCTTATTGTCTATTTATATAAAAATTGTATTACGTTAAAAGTTACCCAAAAAAAGGCAAAAAGTTACCCTAAAATTAGGTAAAAGTTACCCTTATACTGCTCGATGTACAGTAAAATTAGTGCAAACCGGGTGTATATAATTTTTTTTTTTAAACTTGCTATATGACGTGACTTGAAATAACATGATGAAAACAATGTCAACCGGACTTAATTCTACCTCTCCAAACTATAGCTCTCAGATGCCACCCATTATTCAACCGATTAACTCATACTGTGATTAACTCATACTATAACCTATACATTTAAAATCCAAAACCAAAACCAAAACATTTTACTAGTGATTTGATAATTTTTTTACCAGGTCTATTTGCACATAATATAATGATGCTTTTGACATTTAGAGCCACCTTTATTTTTCTTTTATGATAAACAGTGTAAATTTGGGTAAGGCATAATGCCGACACTATACATTAGAAGGTGCACTGACCTAAAGATTGGGTAATCATGCAAAATTCGATAGTAAAATATCAAAATAACCCAATTAAGTTTGTTTTAATTTTCCTTTTTTTTTTTTTTTTTTTTTTTAATTTTTTAAAAAAAATCGGACTGTCATAATATGGACCACCTTGCTCAGTTTATATAACCAATTTCAAATGTATTGTCACCAATCACCATTGAACATAGTCGTTAAAATTGTAGAATCAATGAATAATTAATTATATTTGTTGCCACCTTTTTAATTTTTGATGCACCATAATTGTGATTGTTTATATCCATCATTTATACTTATATAAAGGCCATATTTGGTAAATGGCTTTTGGGTTAGTTTTTGGCTTTTGGCTTTTTTATGTGGTCAAACAGTAAAAAAATGTGTTTGGTAATTGGCTTTTTAGTCAGCGAAAAAGTTGGCTTTTTAGTCAGCGAAAAAGTTGGCTTTTTAGCCAAAATGAAAAAGCTGCTTTGAGTAGCTTTTTTGTTAGCTTTTCGCTTGTTGGCCCACACATTATCTAATAAAAAACCAACAACCAATAATTAATTTACCAAACACTTTTATAAACAGCCAATTTCAAAAGTCGTTATAAACAGTCAAACAAGCCCAGTGAACCAGCCAACAACCAACCGCTAACAGCCATTTGTCAAACAAGGCCACAACCTTTGTTTTAGAATATTAAATAACATTTGCCCTTATATTGTTAATTGTTTGTACTGTCCTTATTAGAAAATCTATCAAAGAATTATTAGAGGTGATCAAAGTGCGGCCAAGCCAGATCGATGAAAAAAAAAAAACGATTAGTCAAGTCAGGGTCAAGGCAAGTTTCAAACCGAAAATGCTTGCCCAAAACCCGTAATATTTGCACAAGCCTTGCAGGTTGCGGGCGGAAATTTTCTGCCCAAAATTAGATCGAGTTTGACATGGATGATCAAGTCTAAGAATTACCAATATAACATTAAACATTTATTAAAATATCGTATGATATGTATCATGAAATATGTTGATCGATAAATGTATACATACATGGTAAGGAACCTTTACATGTTAAGGATAAAAATGGAGGGTAAAGGAATCTCTACTCTTAAACATATACCAAGATGATATGACTCGTACCTATATAGTCTCAAAATAAGTGAGTTGCTAAGTTTTTCACCGTCTCCATCAAACGTATTACTCCGTAGTAGACAAATAGATATATACTCAAATAGCAACTATTATTAGTAGACAAATAGAATAATGGTAGATACAGATCATATAAAAAGGTTATTATTAGGGGGTATGGCGTACCTTAGCACATACTCCATTAATTAGATTATAAGATCAACAAATTAGACTTTGAATACACGTGCACATGTCTCATAGTCTCATAGTCTCATTAGTCATTACTCTCTTAATAATATACATTTAAACACTTTTATACGTAATACGTACTAGTAATTAATTACTACTCCGTATCATGTGGTGGATATTTTTACACTTTATAAAGCGTTCTTTTTTTACACTTTATAAAGCGTTCTTATTTCTTATGCTTGTAGTTAAATTCACCTAGGCAACAATATCATTAGCCGTTCATCAACTCGTTCTTATCCTCTAGGCATGACTTTTTATTCTATTCTATTCCCTTTATAAATTACACTAGGTTAGAGTGTTGAATCTCGTATTAGTGGCGTATCCACGATTTCAGAAGTGTGGGTTCAAACTCATTAACAAAATATAGGTTATTCGTTTTATTTAACTGCAACGTTGGTGATTTCACGCTTTTCAATGTAGATTCTACAACTTAAATATTTTAGGTTATATTCTTGTATAATTTTTAAAAACTCAATATCATGAAAGTATTTTTTGAGACAAATCTAACAAGATCCCACTTGATTATAAAATTTTTTTCCAACCTATGAACCATAAAAAACGATCAAAAAAGTGTGTGTAAACAATGTAAATTACAAACGTTGCAATTAAAAAAAGAAAGCAGGAAGTACAAATTATAAATTACAAAGGTATAGTGCACGAATGTTAAATAATTATATATGATAATATAAAAATATAACACATTAATTCATCAGATATTAAAGCGCATGAAATATATAAAAACAATATAAAATTTTGAGAAAATATTTATATAGTTATAATGTATAAGTTGATATTTTAGAAAGTTTACAATGTATTTTATATGAAATATAAAGTAAAACATAATTTTTCAGGTACAAACCTTATTTTAGAGATTGTGAAGTCAATCAGACAACAGATTATGTTATTATGTTGGATATCACATACATATTCATAGGGAGTACACTGACCCTTTTATAGATAGGAAACTTTCATATAACTACTGATAAATAAGGTGGTTCATCTTGAAGAGGATTCATCAAATTGTAATTTTTTTGTAAGAAAAAAAAATAATTTTGTGAATCTTTTTTTTAATTAAAAAAAAAAAAAAAAAAAGCTTAGTCACTTGGTCAAAAAGTAGGTACAGCATGGGTTAGATTGCTTAAAGAGTGAAAGTTGCTCTGAAAATTTTTCAACATTCAGGCATCATTAATCATTATGTCACTACTAAATCACTCTTACTTGGCTTTCTTTTCCTGCTTCTATAATTGCTACTGCAATTATTTAATTTATTTTCTCTCATACTTGTAGTATTAATTATAATTGCTACTGCAGTTATTGGAGGATGCAGTTCAACTACTAGGGGTAATTAACTGAAGGATAAAACAAGATAACAAAAAAAAAAAAAAAAAAATATTGTAATTAAATACTCCAGTATGCAGTAATATCTTTTGTTTTGTTTTCTTGAAAATATTTAGTTGTTACAGTCTTATCATGAGTTTTCTTTTACATAAAAGCTGCTTTGATATGATGAAATCTGAATTGTCTCAAATGTTTGAAACAGTGTTGAATAGCACAAGTTAATGTAAAAATTTATGTTACTTTTTTTTATTATTATTTATTTATATGCTTAATTAACAAAAACAACTATTACAAAGTACGGATCAAGTTCACTGAGCTACTCATTAGAGCTTTACTAGCTCCCGTGTTACAAATATTACAAAACCTAATACTCCCTCTGTTTTTTTTGTTTTTTTGTTTTTTTGTTTTTTTTTTTTATGCATCAATTTGACCATTAATATCTTTAATTGTGTATTAGTAAAACTTGTAACAATTTATATTATGAAACTAGACATTATGACAAATCTAATAATCTATTATATAATAATATTTATTTATCTATTAGAGGTGAAAAAATTAAGGGCATGTTCACATTTACTGAACTGAACTGATTGGAGCTGAACTGAACTGAACTGAACTTAGCTGAACTTAGCTAAACTGAATTGAATATTTAATGAGATAGGGAAATTAGGAGTTGAACTGAACTGAACTGATTGGAGCTAAACTGAACTGAACTGATTGGAGCTAAACTGAACTGAACTGATTAGAGCTGAACTGAATTGAACTGAAATTAAGTAAATATGAACAGGTCCTAAGTCAACCATGGTATGTGAATAGTGCAATTGTCAAAGTGATGCATTTAAAAAGAACAGAGGGAGTAAAACTGAAACACAACTTCCTCGCTAGTAAGGGCTTGTTCTCATTGACTGAACTGAGCTGAACTGAAATGAACTGAACTGAACTGAACTTATTAGGGTTGAACTGAACTGAACTGAACTTATTAGGGTTGAACTGAACTGAACTGAACTTATTAAAGCTGAACTGAACTGAAATGAATATTTTATAAGAGAAGAAATTAGGAGCTGAACTGAATTGAACTGAACTTATTAGAGTTGACCTGAGCTGATCTGAACTTATTATAGCTGAACTGAACCGAAATGAACTTATTAGAGCTGAATTGAACCGAACTGAACTTATTAGAGCTAAATTGAACTGAAAATAATCGTATCAGAATAGGCCCTAAATGCCGACTTGGAAATCCAAGTGATTGCCCTTGAACATGCTGATGGAGAAACCACATTTGACCTTTGTTGGTTGTGTAACCCCATTTTTGTCGAGATTGGGAGTAGAACGTAAGAGCGGAACACTCATGGCTCTTGGTATACATAAACTCGAGCTCAACAAGACATAGACAGCCTTGTACACGAGGGGAAAAGGGAAGGAAAGCAAAACGACCATGGCTTAACAACACAATTTGAGTCACTTTTACAAGTGACTCGATACCCTTAACTGTGGGTGTCTTTGATCTCTTTTTAAAGGAATAGACCATTACCATACTAAAAACCCTTAAAAGGAACTTAAAAGGGCCCTCGTGGGTGTTGGGGAGCAGGGTTAAGATAGGCATTAGTACTTCCTCTATGTTAAGTTCTCACATTTTGAATTAAGATATTATTTGAATAAATTACGTTGATTTTATTGTGATTTTTACGTAAGGAAAACAAAGGTAGGCTCTATTCTGCTGTACTCTATTGAAATCTGCTTTGTTTTGCTCTGCTCTACTGAAATAGGCTCTATTCTACTTTGCTAACCCCTATTCTACTATGCTCTGCGCCTCTGCCTAGAAGCTCAACAAACAGGGCTCTAATTAGTGTATGTGGTTATTTTAGATTCCTCTTAATAAATAATTTTTAAATGTAAACGTTAAATTTTTTTTAGTTATTAACTAGTGGTATCATAAGTTTAAAATTATACATTGACAAACGTGCTTAAAGAAACGCGCGTGTCAACTACAATTTAATTGATGAGGAAACACATCAAATTAGTTGACTAGTTGCCTGCATATTAGACTATTAGGTTATATTTAGCTACTCACTAATCATAATAATTTTAAGTTTAAGCCATTCGCTTTAAATGATCCCAAATTTAAATTCTGTATAAATTATCTGAACTTTGGGTTCATCTGCTTTCCTTGGTCCTAGTCTCCCAGATGACCGCTTACTGGTTGAAAAGGGGAAAAAATCAAAATTTTATTGGTTTAATCTTATTTGAGGCTTTGACCACCCTTTCTGGCAACCACAACCACAACCATGTTCGACAACCTTCCCTTTCCAACAAACTTTCCTTGTCCGTCCTCATTTTTCAATATACCCCTTCCCACCGCCCCCCACCCGGCCAGCAGCAACCACCAATAACCCTCCTCTTCCATCTCCCTCTTCTTCTTAAACCTCATTCTATCTCCTCTTAAATCTGGTGGTACGTACGGGATGAGGATGAAGAAGATTTCGATGGTGGGGGGAGGGAGGGGGAGGGTTTTGGTGGTTGGGGAAGGGCAAAAGGGTGGTTTCGGATAGGGATGTCAATAGGGCGGGTCAAGTAGGAGACCCGCCCTATCCCCACCCTAAATAAGGCGGGGATGGCTCTCGATTTGTCGGGTGGTAGGACCGGGATGGGGATAAAAACTATACTCGCCATGGGTGATGGGGCGGGGGTAGATTTTAAGTTGTACCCGCCCTACTTCGTACCCGCCCCATTCCCACCTCATACCCACATTTATATATCTTTTAAAACAAAATTATATACTTTTATACTATTTTATTTATAAAATAATTACGTTACATAAAATATTAATTATAATGCATTGTACTACACTTATATTATAAACAAAAACTTGTGTAATATTAAGATTTTTTTTTATTGTATTCCGTATTAATTATGTTGGATTTGTAGGAGTTTATAGGTATTGTAAAGTGGAAAATCATTAATCATATTCATAAAGCACCTAATCCCAAGATCGCATGCATAACAAACAAGACACATAATCATACCTTTGAAGTGTGATTTCCACGAAGCTAATTGACTGGCAAATAAGGGAGAGAATAGAGACCCAAGCGTTGCTCCTCTATTTAGTCCACGAGCTTCGAACGAGCCATCCACCAATACTAGATTGGTCAAGTGAAAGGAAAAACCAAGATCACCACCTTTAATGGGAAAAGCCGACCACCACGAACCACCACCACCACAAACCACCACACTGGCGCCAAGAGAGGAAAGAGTGTTGTGAGGGAGAGAGATTTGAGGGGCTTGGTTTCGTGTTTGCTAAATCAGGTTTTGATCTTACTGATCAATTGAATTACCATGCAAAAACCTAGGCAACTAGTCTACTTATAATCACATTATAATTAGACTAGGTTAGGAAGCCCAAAACCCTACAACCTTCTCTACATGGCTGGCCATACTAGGGGATGAGGCCCATCATGGGCCTCGTCCTCGATCTAGGCCCTTTGTGTGATCTTATAGGATCCGTCCAATTGGGTTTTGACCTATTTTACTAGCCCAAATCTCGTTAGTACCTTTAGCTATGATATAACGACGACCCAAATGCACGAACTTAATTATCTCCATAATTTGATCCATTTATATATCTAGTAATTGCACATGACGAAGACATAAATCCTTCAGGATTGTGTGTTTGAAAGGAGGATATTAGGCGGGTCTTGGGTGGGGATTAGGCGGGTCTTTTGTGGGGATTAGGTGGGGGTGGATATCCAAGTGGGGGGTGGGGTGGGGATGGTTTTGGAGTTGTACCTGCCGGGGTGGGGATGGGGATAAATTCTGGACCCGCTGCAGGGATAGGGATGGAGATGGGGATGAAGATGTGGGGATGGGAAGGCCAACATCCGCCCCACCCCATTGACATCCCAAGTTTCGGAGTTAACAGAAGTAGGTGGTGAAGGAAGTGGAGTAGGGTGGTTTCATTGGTAGGGGAGGGAAGAGGGAGGTTGTTCAACGGTGGGAAAATGCAGGGCTTACGGTGGTCACCGGTGGTGGTTATGGGGAGAAGGTGGCCAACGGTGGTGGCTAGGGGAAGGGAGATAATGGTTGGCGGGGGGAAAAGGGATATTTTTTTTTACCAATTATATGTGTTTGACACATATTAAAATATATTGGGACCAACAAAATCAAATGACCCTTAAAGTGTGAACTATTTTTTAAAAAAATAAAATTTGATATTATTTAAAGTGAATGACCTTAAGTTAGGATTGTTTTTGGTATTATTCAAAGTGAATCAACTTAAGTTAGGATTGTTTTTAACAAATTTTTCAAATTTATAAATGAATTTAAAGCAATCAAGATAATGTGTAAACAAGGTAATTGTAGACACCCAAATGTGTCTCCCCAAAACCAAACCTAGTGATGAATACTTTTCATTCATTTGATTATTGAATAAAGCGAAAGTGTGAAAATTCTAGTGATGAGGATGTTTTTATTAAAATATCTCTTCTTTCTGTTTTTGAAAATATTTCTTTTCTTACCCTATTTATGAAAAACGTGCATTCCAGCTTAGTTTGGTCCATGATATAGTTCCAATAATAGTTAGTTAAATGGGGCTTAAAAAAACCTTTCCAACGATATATTATAAGCTCAGGCCAATTCCGATGAATTATGAGGAAGTTATGGTCAAAATACTAAACTGGACTCAAACCGGATTTTACTTGCGGCCCAATGATCATGTGGAGGGTCCAAAGGTTTAATCCTATTCCTAAACTAATTAGGATTTATTCGAAGCTTTTATAAGTTTCTAATAGATCTTAATTATCCTTTTTGAAAAGATAAAATCAAAGAGTTTGAAATTGAATAAAACTTTCCTTTTTTAAAATTCTAATTCTATTCAAATTTAAAGATGTTAAAGACAGTCAGATATTATTTTTGTGCCTCATAATCTTTATCCAAATCTCATATGGTTGGATAGATCTTGAAATTATATTTCCAATGATATATTATAATATTAATTCCGAACTATTACGAAAAAAATATGAATGGAATACGAAACTCTATCCAAAACTGACACCCTTCCACTATTTCGGCCATATATTTTTATCTAAAAAATATTTTAATCTGATTCTAATTGAGTTGAAAAGAAGACTTCAATAGATTTCCAAATACATATTATATGACTTATTTGGACTTGTGGATCAAAAATATGATAAAAACAAAATCCGCAAAAAAAATTGTCCCAGCGCCAAACGACAAGTCTGTCGCCTGGCGTTGCTACCTATCGTCTGGCGACGAGCTTGTCGTCTAGCGCTGACTCCTGTCGTTGGCGATAGGAGGTTTTTTTATTCCAAATAGGACTTGATTTTATTCCGTGCTATTTTTCCTATAAATAGGGGTCGTATCTCCCCGTTTTTAATCATTAACAACAATCATCATCTCTCTCTCTCTAAAAGCTAGAAGCTTTCTATCTCTCTCTCTATTCTTTTTCTAAACCTTCCCTTTTATAAAATTCATCACTCATTAGTTCTAGACACACCTAGCCAAGTTCTAAATTGTCTTCGCCCTAGACATGAAAGTTTGATAACTTCTGAGGGTTTGGTCCCAAATCTCTATTTCAATTATTTAATTTAATTGTTTGTTTTAATATTTTCCTTGAAGTCACTAACGTGTGTATTTTGTTATTAGAAAGAGGTACGAGACATCCAAGTAAGTAATATAATTGTTTTATTGATCTTTTTATATAGAAATCATGCTTAGATTATTATTTTGATTCCTAGTATCATGTTAGGATGTTTTATTGCTTTCTAGTATCATGTTTAGGGTTAATTAATATTTCTAATATCAAGTATGATTATTATGATGCTTCCTATTTCTTTCTTAATATCATGTTAGTATCATGTTAGGGCTAAAGATTTGATCTTTGATGTTTAGTGACATGCTAGAATTTGTTATTAATCTCGTTAGTATCATGCCTAAGATCTTGCTAATATTATTATACTTTAACATGATTACTTTAGTTATGATTGTTATTTCGATTATGATTATAATTTTTATGATTATTATGTTGCTTGATTCTATATTATTGTTATTGCTTGATCACACCTTTTATGCATGTTTAAAGGGAATTTGTACTTGTAATCACGCTTAATAAGATAATTAATAATCTTGTTTAGGCTAATATGATTATAATTCAAGTGATCGCCAATAATAGTTTTATTTGTGCATTAATATTCAACCAACATAGATTAAACAGGTTTAGGGTTAATCTAATGATTGCATGTTAGTCAGAAAGCGCACATGAATACGAGAAGAATAAAGTAGAAAACTATTTTTAGGGCAAGTTCAGTCTCTTTTAGGTTGGATTTGTACCTTCATCCCCGAACTTCCTGTAACACCCTAGAAATTCCTTTCCTCTAAATACCCATTCTACTCTTTAAAATACGATTTAGGAATATCTAAGACATTACCGCCACCGTGAAAACGGCTAAGACAATTATCAAAGATACACAGCGGAAGACTTAAAATTAAAAATCGTTAAAACAAGTCAACTCAATAGTCAACCAAACGAAAGTAAAGTTTAAAACCAAAACAAACGAAGTCAAATAAAATCAAACTACAACTTGGAACCATTAAAGGCCCTTATTCAAAACCGTCCCAAAACCAAACCTTTGTGTTAGTCCACATAAAATATGTCATAAATAAATAAAGCATAAAACACATCGTAAACAAATGGAAGCTAGCATGATTCACTCTTCTCTCATGCCCCATCATGAATATGCTTCAATACCTGAAAAGTTTATCTCTACTTGTCCCCACTACTCTCCATTAAAAATGGGTCATCATAGGGTCAAGATAAAGACATGGCCAAACACACAAACACACACACAATCAGCAAAGCTGAGTACATAAGTGTAATTAAACACACTAACATGCTTTCCCCTATCAACACACACTTACCTCATTGCACCTGTTTACAAGCACACACAACAATCAACAAGACACATTAAATAGACACTAAATAATTCATTTAGCGTTGATTACGCATCGAACGGGTTTCCAACTATACCTCCCCCAAATAAATTGAGGTTAACTGACACGGGAGCTAACCGTGCCAGCGACAAAACCACTCAAAGGTGGCGGAATTCCTGCGCATAATAATAAATAAAAAGGAATGTATAGCGTCCTGTACTCCATTAGAAGTTATGGTTAAATATAAAACCCCATAACTCCCCCCATTGTTCATACTCAAGGTATATACGTTCCAAGAGTTTTGGTGTGTAATCTCTTTCACTTTACGTTATTTACATATTATTAGACTTGGTGATGAATCTCAAATCATAATAATTCAATCAACAATAATTGTTCAATCAAACAAACATACCAATTTAATTCTTGAATAATTAGTGACCACATAATATTTAATGTTGAACCCTTTTTAATTATACCTCAGTGTCAAAGACACCTTAAACGCATAAAACGCCAAAAATCCTATCCCTCGGTGTTAAAAACACCTTAAGTGCACTAAGGCACCAAAATACAATTTATTCCTCGTGTACATAGACACTTATATAGCTCTTTTCCCATGCTTAAAGCATCAATAAAAATTATATGAACCATAATAAAATTTCTTTTCAATATTTCAAGCCAAATTAAACATGTAGTTTAATTAAACATGCATTCTAACATGCCATAAATAAAAGTGTAGTCCATATAATCATGCCAAAATATAATTTTCCAATCCATAAACCCTCACAAATAAAATCATGCTTCACAATTCAATCACCAACACCAATAATTCACAATTCCAAACATAAACCCTAGCATGTTACTACTTGTAATTGATTTAAATCAAACCTAACATGATACTACAACACCAAAATATGTTAAGTACGCGAACGTACCTTGAGTACGATCATAAAATCGCCACAACTAATAGAAACTGCTTACTTCGAAGTCTCCTACATATTAAAATCATAATAAAGTATTAAAATCCACTCTAAACAAATTTTCAGCAATATATACTATTTTAAAACCCATCATAATTTAATTAAAGTAAGCTGAAATTATTTTTAAAACACCATAATTAAGTCCCAATTAATGGGTAATTAAAATTCCTTCAAGAAACATAATATTAAGTGTTCTACATAAAATTCCAGCACTTTACTTTAATTAAAACTTGATGTAATTATGCCTTAAAACACTTGAAACAAAGATCTAAACCAATATACATCATAATCCTTCAATAACTCATAAATCAAGAACCTAGGGTTTCAAAAATTGGGGCTTTTAATTAAAAATCAAATCTGAAAATTAATCAACATAATTGTTATAATCAAACATCAATATCAAATCCCAAAACTCATAATTTACAATTAGATTTGAACATAGATTAAATTAGAACAATAAAGTATTTTTTTTTTACACTCGAAAAAGGGGAAGAGGAGGCACGGCAGCCACTTGCTGCCGGAGGCTGACGCTGCTGGCAGCGGCGGCCACCTGCTGCCGGTGGCTGGCAGCAGTGGAGGGGGCGGAAAACAGAGCAGCCAAAAAAAAAAAGAAAGGGGAAGGGGAAAAGAAAAAGAAAGAAAATAAGGAGAAGAGAGAGAGAGAAGTTTACCTTGGGTTTTTCTCCACTCTGGGCAAAGTTGATTTGCCTCGTAAGTGGGATATTTATACCCCTTCTCTACCAATCCCTTTTTCCCTAAACTTCCCTCTTTTAGTTTTTCCTAATTCCTTCCCAAATAAAACTTGTTAAAATTAAGCTTTCTTAAAATAAAACCCCAACATTTATAAATAAAGAAATTAAATAAACCATCTTTTTATAAAATATTAGTTAAAATACCATAATTAAGATATTAAAATTATTCAAATACTTTATAAAATACATATTTTAAAATAAAATACGTATAAAAAATATGGGGTATTACACTTCCAGTCATGGTTCCAGACCTATTGGAGTTAACGATCTTCTGGATCGTTAATGGGTGTAACCTTCACCCTGTTAACGGTTTACAAGTTCCTAAAACTTGTTGGCGACTCTTTTACTCTAGCTTCTTTCCCTTTGGATGCCACCATGCTTAAGTGTATGATCACAGTGGGGCTCAAGTGTGAGATGACTTGAAATATTCCCTACTGCAATCAACCTAGAATAGGATTGATTCAAGTATAAAATCTAGTTGATATTACATTATTTACTATTATTCAGCGTGTATCAATTATTAATATTGTTATTAATGTGTATCAATTATTAATATTGTTATTATTTTAATAAGGAAAAATTTGTCACAAATCAACTTTTAAAAAACTTTTTGTGAAAATCCACCTTATAATTTTACTTTACTTTATTTTATTTTTATTTATTTATTTATTTATTTATTTATTTATTTATTTTTGTAAGAGCACACCCCTAAAATAGAATTTTTTTTTTTTAATGAGTTAACACCTTAAGCCAGTTTTAGGCGGTGATGGTGGCTAGGTTGGTACTGTCGGCAGTTGAGAGGTAGTTGACAGGATAAAGTCGTATCCCCTAATAAAAAGTAATTTCTAAATCCTCTAACTAATGTAGATAGGGAAGTAGGGTCGAATCCACAGAGAAACGAGCCTTTCTATTCCTAATTAACTAATATAATCTAGATTATGAAGTAACCAATATATAAATTTAAATATGAAACTAAACTACAAAGATTAAGAATAAGGAGAAAATAATATATAAAAGGATCTAGAGCATAGGTTCACCAATAAATAATATTCCAGGGTAAAATATAATAATCATTCATCAATGCATACATTAATCAAATTATAAAGGGCTTTCGCTACGTATTACAATCACACAATTAATTTACCGGTATTAAATCTCATCTTTCGAATCTCGACTTAACCATTTATAAATTAACCTGCCTATTGAAACTAGACCTAAACATTAATTCTCATCTGTCGAATCTCGAATCAATATTGTTAAACTCATGCATAAAAGATCTGCGCAAATCTAGTCACAGAGCATTAAATCAATCAATAGGAAATTAATCTAGCAGTGACAATTAACAAAAATAAATTACCCCTTCATATTATTTATGGATCCCCATAAACCGTAGAAATAGAACTACTCACACATAATAAAAACTAAACTAATCAAAGCAATAAAACAAGACATGATCAAAGGAATAAAATAAATGACTAGAATTAAGAGAAGAGAAATTGTTACCAAATAAATCTGGAATTAAGAATAGATTAAGAACAAAGTATAAGAGAGAGAAAACTAATCTAAAAGCTAAGTAGAGAGAGAAAATCTAAGAAATAATTAAGAGAGAGTCAAAAGAAGAGAGGCAAAAGAGGTACTAAACTCATTTTACGGAGAAGTATTTATATTCCGTAAGAATCCTAAACTAAAACAAACTTAAACGACGCTAATCGTCTCCTAACAATAACACGCGCCCGATCGGGCGAGGCGCGCCTTTTTCCTCCAAGTATGAATCTCGCGCCCGGCCGGGCGAGTCTTCAGGCGCTGACCTTTGCTTCCCTCGCCCGGCCGGGCGCGCCTCCGTGCGCTAGCCACTTTGGCCGGGCGGCTCTCTTGGGCCACTATTTGGACTACAATTGGGCTCCAATTCTTCGGGCCAATCTGGATTTCCTCTTCGGGTCTTGAATACCTGGTCCAAATGCCCCGGTATCACATATACCGAGCCCTTAATCACCGGTTCGATGGCTCTAACCGGCCCTGGGCTATAAAAACTGGTCGTGCTTCTCCAATGCTCGTGATTGCTCCATAATATCTCGGGAAAATGCTCCAAAAGTGCAAATCCCTGCAAAAGTCAACCAAATCAACGAAGACACTAGAAAACACCAATTAGTAATAAAAGTGGCTCTAAAGAGCCAAAAACACTACTAATTATGACCAAGGGACGGGGTAAAATACTATATAAAATAGATACATCAGTAGTTCTAGTGGCGGCTAGGTGGTGATGTCGACGGTTGGTTTGGCTAAGTTGTGGTATGGTGGTTTTGAAGAGAGAGTAAGTAATTTTTGGAGGAAAGGGGGGAAAAAGACAAGCTAAGGAGGGTTTGATGAGCACGTGACCCAACGCCGGAAACAGGTCAATGCCATGAAATTGACCTAAGGTGCTATTTCGCAAAAAAAAAAAAAAAAAAAAAAACTAGTTTTAGGTTTTTTTTTTAAAAAAAGAAAAATTAGAAGGTGGTTTTTCAATCAATAAAAAAAAGTGTTTTAGAAAGTGGTGTTTTACACTAAATGTGCATATTTTTTACACTAAATGTGCAAAACAAATTTTTGAACTAACAAAAAAATAGAATTTTCTAGAAAATCAGAAAATGTGTACATTATGTTCAAAATTTATGCACATCGAATTTGGGTCAAATTTTTTTTTTTTTTTTTTTTTTTTTGCACATTCAATTCAAAAAATATGTACAATCGATACAAAAATTATGCACATAAAATCCTTCTTATCCTTCTCATCCTAGCGCAAGGGTTTCGATGGTGGTGGAGGGGCGTCTGGTGGTTTTTAGCAGTGGAAGATGGTATTTTAAGGATTTAATGAAGGTTGCAGGATTGGTTGTTTGAGGGAAAAGGGTGTCGGTTAGGGCAGTGCTGGCGTGGGCCAACATGACCGCGTGTGGGAGGGGGTCTGCCACAACAGGCTAAGGTCGAGGACTTGGGCTAGGCCGGTGACAGGCCCGATGACGGTGCTTGTCGTGGGTTGGGGGGTTTGGCCATATAGGGTTGGGTTTTATATTTTTTATTTAGTTTTATTTTAATTTTTTAATTATATTTTCAACCATTAACACGATGAAAACCATCCCCCATCGCTAAAAACCACCGGCCTCCCCTCCACCATCGGAACCCCAACCCACCGCTAAAATACCATCCCCCATCGCTAAAAACCACCAGCCGCCCCTCCACCACCATCGGAACCCTAGCGCAAGGGTTTCGATAGTGGTGGAGGGGCAGCTGGTGGTTTTTAGCGGTGTGGGATGGTATTTTAAGGATTTGGTGAAGGTTGCGGGATTGGTTGTTTGAGGGAAAGGGGTGTCGGTTAGGGCGGTGCCGGCGTGGGCCAACGTGACCGCGTGTGGGAGAGGGTCTGGCCACACCAGGCTGAGGTCGGTGACTTGAGTTAGGCCGGTGGCAGGCCTGACGACGGTGGTTGTCGTGGGTTGGGGGCTTGGCCATATGGGGTTGGGTATTTTATTTTATTTTTTTAGATTTTTTATAAAAAAAATTATTATATTGTCAACCATTAGCATGATGACACAAGTCAATTAAGTTAAAAAAAAAAACTACCTATTTCACAGGTTACTGGTCACATGAGCCTGTTTTGAGCGAATACACCCCAAAGTTGGAATTATTTAATAATAATCCAAAGTTGAGATTATTTAAAGTGAATACGCGAAAATTAGAATTATTTTTAACAAATTTTTCTATAATTTAAATAGGTATATCTGGTGAAGAAATGAGTCGGGTTTGATACAAACAAACTTCAAGCTGTTACAAAATTGAGTTTTTGAGTCACTAACATTTATTTGAATGTACCATTTTGGTGCAAGTATAAGTCAATTTTTACACGGTTCTAACCCTTATTTACCAAATAAATACGGCTAATGACTAGTTTTCACTATCTCTAGTACTTGTATTTTCCGCCTTTTTCGAAAATTGAAAATATCCGGCCGGTGAAATCATAACTTAAATGTAAAGCCTACTAGAAAGGCAATTTTAATTATGGTGTTAGTGAGCTTTATGCACTAAAACAAGAGTAACAAGCTACATACTAGTAAAAGAAAAGGCTAGAAACGTGAGAAATTAAGGAAAGGAAGACAAAAGAGCAAAGAGGAGGCCGATTTCAAGTAAGATGCTTTCCAAAGTAGCTAAAACATCAACACCTTTTGCCCTTTTTTATACCTTTCCTTTAACTCACACTAAACCTCAATTGCTAGAATAAGGACTGCAAATACCATGTGGTATTGTATTTGTTAGAAAGCAATTCCATGAAATTAAATGCATAATTATTTAGGTAATTAGATGATGCATGCATTTGATGATACATAACTTCCCTTTCCTACCTTCCTCTTATGTTCCTCTCACTTTCAGTCATTTTCCATGCACCATGTGGATTTTCATGTGAGCTTATGCATTTATATGACATTTTTTTACATTTAATTTCTTGTAAGTATAAGGAAGTTGCATGATGTTATTATGTATGGTTGCATTAGAATATTAGATCGATAGATAAAACGTGTTAACTCGATACTTATCCCTTTACCTAATAGAAATTTTGGGTTTATGTAGATGTTTAATTTATTAGTTTAATTAGTTGGCAAAATTCCAAAAAATGTACAATAATTATGTAAGTGAAATTTTGTTTATATCATTGTTCTCTATGTTCTCTATGCACAAAAATAAAAAGTGAGAAGAAAACCAAAATAAAAAAGGAAGTTGCATTTAGGAATGAAATGCATAACATGCATATTGAGAATTTGAGATATTTCATTATCATGTTTGTTTGTGTAATATGTAACATAAAAACAACACAGAATTTGTAATACATAGTCATAGTTGCTTATAACAATGAGTACCGTGTGCTTATTTGTAAATTAGTAGATCATATATCTTTCAAACTTTATCATTGATTCTAGGATCAAGAAAATCTTGTTTCGTTTGAATTTTTTCTCTCTAGACAAGGTTCATGGGAAACTAAACTGCTTCATAGTTCATATACAATTTCACACTAGTGCACATTTTCTTTTATATAATTTGGGCTATGTCTAGACGTCTAGTACATTTTTCTTTTTCTTTTTTTTCATAATTATTTTGACAGTACAGGTTAGTTCAATTTACTAAAGCAATAATTTGTTTATTTCAAATTAAATCATGTCACGTATATTTATTTATTTGTGATTCATATTGCAAAATATCTAATACGAAGTACATATATACATTTATATAAGGAGAGTTTTTTCCCGATATTTCAGAGCGCCATATAGGATTATATTTTTGCAAGAGATTTTAGATCAAAGCTCGCATAAGATAATAATTAGATTTTAAAGCTTCATGTAAGATAGAGATTTAAAGCGCTACGTGGAATTATAATTAAATTTTTTATATAATAAAAATTCAATATAATCATAAACTTTATCATATAAATACATTAAACTTTGATTGATTTTAAAAAAATATGAGCAAATCGTGTAATGCACAGGTTTAAATCTAGTATCTTTAATCACAAACATTCATAGGTGTGACCAACCACATATTTATTTATTTATTAAATAATGGTCAGGGGTTACTCACTCAGTCAAGGGTTACTAGGTTAGTCAGAGATTACTTGGTCAAGGGTTACTCAATTAGTCAAAGGTTACTTTGTCAGTAAAGGATTACTCGTGCGTTAGCTTGCTTATTGGCCACACGGTGTGGCCAACCACACACAAAAGTTGTGATCTTCAAATTAGTCATAAACTAATTATTAAATTTTCATATCTGAAAAGTAAACATGAAATAATTTGATACTTTTTCTTAAGGATCAATGTAGAAATATACTCAATGTATTTATAGTCAAATAAGGAAACCAAATTAAACAAAATTAGATTTATTTTTTTTTTGATTTTTTTTTTTTTTTTTTGAATAGTAAACAAAATTAGATTAGATAAGATTACAATTTTCATATCAAGGTCATTGTAAAAGACATTGTATAGAAAATGAAAGGCCGATTAAAATTAAATTTATGTTCAAGATTATATATTTTTTTCCAAGACAACATTTCGGCTCAGCATTCAGTATTTGTCAAGGAGTAAAAAAACGATAAAAATAATTTTTACACTATTTTGTATTTTTATCAAAAAATTTGTATTCATCTAATAACTTGCATTGAGTTTAGGATAATTTATATCTTTCAAAAAAAAAAAAAGTTTAGGATAATTTATAGACTATTTTGGGTAACTTTTATCAATAAAGCATAAATAACTTTCATTCATTACAGGGTAGTTTTATAATAGGTGCACAATATTTTGTTGTACATCTGATTTTTTTTTTTAAATGTTTGTATTGATTTCATAATTGACGTCAAACTAAATTCTATTGATTTTATTTAATTTTCATAAAAAAAAACAATATTATCCTTTCAAAATACGAAATATTTGTTTCCTTAATTATGCCACTTTAATCATATTGCTTCAAATTAGTTATTATTCTTTAAATTGACTACAAATAAAGATTGGAAAGACGTTATGAATAATTTGTAGTATTGGAAAGTATATAGTTTATTATTAAAAATTAAATCAATATTTATGTTAGGAAATCATGAAAATCTTATGCATGTATAGAAACTTGCTTTTATTGTTTAAAGTTGAACAAAAATAACTATGCTTGAATATGTAAACAATAATTATATAGATATATTTTATACATAAGACAAGCCAATGAGAGAGTGACATTTGTCATCCTCACATTGAGACGCTTGTCTTTTAGTATAATATATATATATATATAGATTGTAACGATTTTAGATAAAGTAGAGAGAAAAAATGTCTAATCGTTGCAAATAATATGTAACGAATGTAGTAAAGTACATTTTACAATTTTAAGTACTCCTTTTATTCTTACACATTTGTCGATTTAAATTTGATCATAAATAAGAGTAGATAATGATAGAGTAGTGTAAATAATTGTTGATAAAATAGTAAGAAGATAGAAATAAAAAGTTGATAGAGAAAGAGTGATTAGTGGATGGCCCTTTTATCACATAAGAGAAGAATGGGAAAAAATTGAGTGAACTAGTCAGTGATCGTGACCACAATATATATAGGTTGAATGGATTGGAAAATGTAAATTTTTTTGTTTATAATGATAGTACAATAATTTGAGGATTGGCTAAAATAACATATATGGATGTTTGGACGACGAAAGTAGTAGTTTTGCATGAGACATTTAATAATTAATTATCGGAAAAATATGATGAGAAAAACAAATCGAATATTGGAATCTAGGCGTGGATGAATAACCCTTTTCTAAACATGTTATTTGTCACTCCGTGCTACCAAGGCTTTAATTAATACGAAGTACATTTATCCTACATTCTAGAGCGTTTAGCACTCATGATCAAGAGTCACTAAATTAATTCTTATGGAGATATGAACAAAAATTGAAAAAGAGGGAGTAGAATTGAATAACGTTCAATCCAGAAAATTGATCTTAAATAGATCAAAAACTATGTTAATAATTTTTTATTTTTTAGGAAAAAGAAACAATTAACTTTTGATAATTGGTTAATAATATGCAATTAGTTATTAAATAATTATTAATTAATTAAGAAAACGAAATCATTATAAAAATGACAAAGATAAATTATCGTATTACACTTAATTTCTCGTACGTATATATGTTACTATGCATCACTTAGGCCCTGTTCTTTTAAGCTTCTAGGTAGAGCAAGGCAGAGCAGAGAAAAGCATAGCAGATTTTAGCATAATAAAGAAGATTTCAGCAGAGCAGAGCAGATTTCATCATCATCATCATCATCATCATTATGTTGTTGTTGTTGTTGTTGTTGTTGTTATATATATCTCAAAAACAAAAGTCATACAACCTACAATAAATTAGTGGGAAGCCGAGATACAATCTGGGCCCCCACTCCTCTAGCTATAGCAAAGCCTACCCTAGTGAATATATGAGCTGCAACACGAACCTCAATGTCTTGCGTCGTCGAGAACCTCTGAATCCGCTGCAGCAACGCAACAACCTCCTTCTCTAAATCCCCAAGTGAAGAAAATGAGAAAGGAATGAAACCATATCCAATCGCCAGACAACGAGCTTCATACTTAACCCGCTTCCGATGAGCTGCATCAGCCACAACCCGTCCCGGAACAAAGTCAAATAGCCCTATCTGTGTCAAAGGAGAAGACCATGTGAAGTCGACACATACATCACGACCACGATCCCAAGAATAAAGTAACACATCGATAGGTCTGAGAGCCCCGTCATACCCTCCAGATAATCCTATGTCAGCCTCCTTTCTTGCTGAAATCCCAGATCTGTAACAAATATCAACAAATGTATCCAGAACAACATTGTGCCGATGTTTAATACCTACAATGCCAGCACACGACACCGCATGGTTGCCGAATACATCCCCAGTAAAAACCCGAGAGCAAGCAGAGCACGGTGTCGAGACAAAGAACAATGGAACACTCATCCGATAACACAGCACACATCGGTATGTCTTAGCGTTCATCGTCTGACCCAATCCAGAAATAGGGGCTGCCCTAAGCCAAGTAGAGGTGTGATCACCCTGCTACGACTTCCACAATGCTGACTGCCGAGGAGACAAAGAAAAGGTGGATTCTGCAGAAGCGGCAACCTTTGTGAAATATATATCTGCCAATTTCTTCATGAGTTTAGGGGTAGCGACTTCACAAGGATTACCTAAAATGTCACACTCAACCGTTCCAGTAAACAGACTCAACGCATCCTCAAAAGCTTGACCAAGACCCACAATACCAGTACGACGCAGAAGATGCGTCTGCAGCCCAGCAGACTGCAACCGAGAAGCAAGAAAAGCATAATGACAAACATCACCTGCGGAATAAACACCAAGTCCTCCAAAAGCAAATGGTAAGGTGGCAAGACGCCACTGCCAATCACCAAACCCGGGCCTCGAAGCAGTAACAATACGCTCCAAGGAAGATCGAAGAGCTTCGTCGAAAACGCGCTGAGCCGCCTCGAAAAGCACCTGGAGGACAAGTACGCAAGGCAAAGTAGAGTTTAGAAACTCCAGTACATGCTCTAAGTAACATTAGCTCACACTGAGGATCACCTAACATAGCAACCTTATCCATAAGCGCAATGGTTTTGCTCACCCTCTGCATCACAAGCTCGCCATTAAACCTGGAATCAGAACTAACGGGACCACCAATCAGCTTAACACCATGCAATGGTCGAGCAATAGAAGGGGGAAAAACACCCACAAGCCTGCTTTGAGGGTCTTCTGTAGGCCAGAAAACTTCAGTTTTTTCCACATTGAGATGCAACCCAAAACGAGGCCCTTCCTCCATAATCAGCTGTAGAACCTTCCCTACCACCAAAGTGTCTCCAATAATAGCGCCGTCATCCAAATACCACGCCTGAAGACAAACCTCAAAAGTATCTCTGATTTTACACACAAGAGGTTGTAAAACCAAAGAAAAAAAAGGAGAGGACCAAAAGGATCACCCTGCTGCACCCCCTGAGACGACCATAAGGTGTGGTCCCCATAATACAATATGGTTGGATTAGAGTAGCACCGCGAAATACCTGGACAACGACGACGGACTTCACGTAACATGACCGCACGATCAACTAGATTGAAGGCATTTCGAAAATCCACCAACAACATGAAAGACCAACATCAGAACCACAATCCTCAATCAACCGATTCACAGCATTATTATTATTATTATTATTATTATTATTATTATTATTATTATTATTATTATTATTATTATTATTATTATTATTATTATTATAATAATTATTATTATTATTATAATAATTATTATTATTATTGTTATTATTATTATTATTATTATTATTATTATTATTATTATTGTTATTGTTATTGTTATTTTTATTATTTTTAATTATAATTACTATTATTATTATTATTAATATAATTATAATTATTAATATTATTAATATAATTAAAATAATAATTATTTTTAATATATTATTATTATTATCGCATTATCATTAAATATTAATTATTATTATTATTATTATTATTATTATATTATTATTATTATTACTTGATTTTTTAGACTTTTTTATCTTTTTAAAATAATAGAAAATGTGTTAAATAATATACAATATTAATTAATATCATTAAATATTATTTATTATTATTAATTAATATTAAATATATTAATTATCATTATAAATTTTAATTATTATTATTATAAAATATTAATTATTATTTTAATAAAATATTAATTATTATTTTAATAAAATATTAATTATTGTTTTATAAAATATTAATTATTACTCTGTATCATGTATAAATATTAGTTATTATTAATAAGTACTAATAGTTATTATTTTAATTGTTATTAAATATTAATTATAGTTATAATTAATTATTATTTTTAAGTAGTGCAGAGGAGAGCAGCTCAAAAGAACAGGGTCTTAGCCTACTTGCACAAATACACATTTATCCCTAATTTATATAATATTTTTATTTTATTATTTTAATCAAAAAAATCAATTCATTAATAAAAAAAAACCATCCAGCATATACAAATGGAATATAAATTAACAAATACATAAAATAGAATCTAATAAAGATTTCCTTTATTTAAGTTGCGATCATTGAGAAGATCTTTCACTATAGTACATCTCTCGTACACATTGCTGAAATATGTAGCCTTTTCAAAGAGACCGTCTAACGATTTGTTGTAGCCGTAAGGATAATTATTATATGATTCGCTTAAACATTATTGAGTTGCCAATTGCTGTGATCTTGAACAATTTTTTTACCAACAAACTAATGATAGGGAAAAAGATAATTACACTTTTTATAAGCCCCAACGACACACATTTAAATCCTAACAAAAAACAAACAACTAAACAAACAAAAACACACGACTCGCTTACCGGGAAATATTCTTTCAAAGGTAGACGGGGAAATTACCCTATTTGTGTAGATTTATTGAAAAATAATATGCAACGCTATAGAAAAATTAAACAAGAAAAAAAAAAGGCCGAAAATAGTTTATTTTTTGTAAAATTAGTTTATTTTAAGCCAAACTGCCAAAATATTATAAACCCAAGAAGAAAAGAGAAGAGGGGACAACAAAATATAAACAACTCACATCCGACCTCCTTATTTTATCCATGTGGGATAAAGATTAACCAACTTTTTTTTATTTATTTATTTTTTTAAGCTGGATAAACTACATACATAACATTACATTAAATATTGCAATTTTGTTTATCCAAGAGAATTTAAATTAATATTGCAATTTTATAAGCATTCACAATTTAAAGGACTTTTTCTAAATTATTATATCAATATAAAAGAAAAACTAGTCACATTGATTCTTTATTTATTCATCTTAATATATACATTTGTAATATTAAAATTGTACTATAATTTTTACTTTTACGCAATAAAATACTAGAAAGGAAAAATTGTACATTGACAAATTAACTACCTCCGGTCCAAATTACTCGCAACTTTGGAATATTTTATATCTCACAAATAATACCCCAAAATTGCGAGTAATTTGGACCGGATGTAGTATGTCAAATACGAACATAAAAATATAGGGAATATTATCTATTATTCTATTAAAAGAGTTGGGTTGCGTCCCTTCCTCGAATAAGGGAAATTGTTTCCACACATTTTACCAAACAAAAGTACTCTTATCATTTCGTCTTAAAAATTGTCTCTTCCATTTGTAAGTCAAAACACATAAAGATATAGAAGTAATAGAACTTGTGAAGTAAATATTCTCTATAACCAAGCACAATCATTACTACTATATATTCTTGTGGTTTATTTATTTATTTATTTATTTATTTATTTTACAAAGGATTTGTGGGGGTTCAATGTCAAAGTAAGGGTTTGTTCACTTCAGCTTAATATCAATTTAGTTCAGCTCCAATCAGTTCAGTTCAATTCAGTTCTTGATTTTCTTCTCTCATAAAATATTCAGTTTAGCTCTAATCAGTTCAGTTCAGTTCAGTTCAGCTCAATAAATATGAACAGACCCTAAGTCACATGATCAAATATTGTGCTTAAATGTATGTAACTAAAACAAAATTCCAACAAACAAAACCTACCCATGAAGAACAACAAAAAATAAATTCAAATTCGCTAGCATGACTTATTTTTTAAACATTTATCATTATCTTTGTTGTTTATTAAAATTTGATAGCGTCACGACCCAAATAACGAAAATGGGTAAAGATAAAATTCTTATGAATTTGCAATCCTACAAATTTTGAAAATAATTTACCTAATTCTCCTTGTTGGTTGGTTAAAATTCTTATGCTAATTTTTTTTTTTTTTTTTTTGTTTACGAGAAGAAAAAGGATTTCATTAATGAAACATAGTCAAATGACCCTTACAAACAATTCCTATGAAATCTAAAATTCCAACACAAGTACAAATCACCTTAAAACTAATTACATCGCAGATTCGATCAACGATCGCCTTAATAAAAAAAACCTTCATCCAAAACAACACAATTTGTGAGTTAACACTAATTCGGAATAGTTTGACATTTTTCACCAAAAAAAAAAAAAAAAAAAAATTATATTATTTTCTTCCCTTCCGCTATATAAAAAAATAAAAGTGAATACATTAGATCTAACAAAACTGATCCAAACCCGAATACCTAACCTAAAATACCAAATCTAAGACCCAATCTAGAGCCAAAACAATGACCGAAAACACAAAGTGACTTGAACCAAACTCCAACCTGGCCCAATTAGATTTAACAAGATACCTGAAGTGACCCGACCTAAATTTACCTAACCCATAAACTACTCAGTACCCAAAGTGAACCTATCCAATTTTAACCAAGCAGACCCGAAGTACGGAGTAATTAATTGACTATAATAAAATATCTCAATCTTTGAAATACTTTAGAACAAATATGACCCAAGTCGTATTTAATTCGAGTTACACCGGTTCAATTTATTTATATTTTATATTATGTACTCTTAACATTTAGGTGTAAAAATTACACATCATGCGTATTCCTTTTCATTAATCATGAAAACATTGATCAAAATACAAGCTTGAAATCGAAAATGCTTTAATTTTCAAAGGTCCCAACTCGATTTGACCCAATTCAAACTTAACCAAAAGTCAATTTCCACCAAAACCAGAAAGGACCTAACTCTAAATGGCACAATCCAAACTCGGTCTGATCCAAACTCGGTCTGATATTTTGACCTATTACTCAACTCGATCCTAAATGAATTATCTCGAAATTACCTGAAGTCCTGAACCTAACTTGATTAAAAGTCTAAACTTGTTAACTAAATTGTACCGCTTATCTGTTGACATGAACATACCCATATTTCTTATTGACCCGACTTGAACCTGGCTTGCAGACATAGCCGCATAGTGGACTTGGATGATCTTTCCCGACCGCAATTGCTATACTTCGTATACTACATAGGAAAAATTAATTTTTTTTTTTTTTGTTTTTTTGACACATAGGAAAAATTAAATTTGGAAATAAATATTTATCTTTTATTTATATGAGGAAGTGTCTAAATTTGTTAAGATGAGGTTTTAGATGATTGTGACTAAGATCATTTTCACATTTACTTAATTTCAGTTCAGTTCAGCTCCAATCAGTTCAGTTCAGCTCTAATCAATTCATTTCAGTTCAGTTCAGTTCAGTTCAACTTCTAATTTTCCTCTCTCATAAAATATTAATCTCAGCTTAGTTCAGTTTAGCTCCAATCAGTTCAGTTCAATTCAGTTCAGCTCCAATCAGTTCAGTTCAGACCAGTAAATGTGAACAATCATCCTTGTGATAAATAATTAGGCCCGTTCACTTCATCTTATTTTTGCTGAACTGAAATTATTTTTACCGAAATAAAATTTTATTTGCTGAAATTAAATTATGTTTACTGAATTTAAATTCATTCTACTAAACTGAAATTATTTTTGCTGAACTGAAATTATTTTTACTAATTTTTTTATTATAATTCTTTTTTAAGAAAACTGAATTTAACTGAACTGAACTTATTTTTACTGGACTGAAATTATTTTACTGAACTAAAATTAATTTTACTGAACTAAAATTAATTTTACTGAATTGAACTCATATTGAAATGAAATTATTTTTAGTTAATATTATTTTTAAAGGTGATATAAAAGGGGCCTTAAGGAGAAAGATTTTTACTAGACGACCTTAACTTTTATGGTTTTTTGTGCATTATTTTTTAGACATACACATGTAAATTAGAAGAGCTAATAAGATATTTAGTTTACCCAAAGTCATTCTTCTAATATTTGGCCTTCTTTTGTATGCCTTGTTTTCCACTTATTATTTCATGGTAAGTTAAGCAAGATTATAATTAACTTTTGATGATGATTAATAAAAGCAACAAAAGTTGAATTAAAAATAAGGTTTAATATGACCTAATAAGTTTGAATTAGTTTAGATAAGTTCATACGTATACCTATATGATAAGATTGACAAAGTTTATTAGTTAAAATGAAGTGTTAACATCATAAACAAACCATCTAATTACTAAATAAATCAAGCCTTATTTATAATTTTATCTTTGTTATATATTCAAGATCAATAAAACTTTTTCATGTCTATCGTAAATCTTTGTACGTAGTATTTATATTCGTTTTGCCATAGATGCTCCCTAAGTTAGCAAAATTTGTTTCTTATGTGTCACAATAGACACTCTTTATCTTTGCAAAATTTGTATATTCTTACAAGTGTTACCATGTACAATACATGCATTCTAATTAAATCAGCAAAATAAGTGTATTCTTACAACAACAACAGCTCTCTAAATCATCAAATTTTGTATTTTTTTTAACACTTGTTATGCATACACTATCTAAATGAACAAAATATGTGTATTCTTACATGTGTTACAACAGACGCTGTCTAAATTAGCAAGAAGTAACTACTTATAAGAAACAATTGAGTATACGCATGTTGTGACATTGACCAATGTAACCACCCAATGTAATGCAAGTGCTTACTAATAGACAGTTGGAAACAAAACCAGAATTACTGCATAATATTGATGAAATAACCATGTTAGGGTCTGTTCTCATTAACTGAACTCAGCTGAATTGAACTGAGCTGAGCTGAGCTGAACTGAACTGAACTGAATATTTTATAAGAGAAGGAAATTAGGAGCTGAACTGAACTGAACTGAATTTCAACGTATGAGAACAGACCCTTAATATGTGTATTCTAATTTTCTTTTTTTTTTTTTAGTAATCTTTCTTATACATGTCAGACGCTCTCTAAATCAGCAAGATGTACCTAAGTACACACCCAAGTGTGTATGTACAATTGCATTATTGCATATATAATGTGACATTGACCAATTTAACCACCCAATGTAATGCAAGTGTAATCTAGTAGACAGGTGGGAACAAAACCAGAATTACTGCATAATAATATTGATGGAAAATGCAAACGGTTTAATAATGGAGGGACCTCGAATTCATAATGTTGAAGTAATATACATGTGACGACTTTGTAGAGAGGAAAGAAAGGAAAAGGGCCCCACTTTCTTCAGAGTTGAAATTCAAAAAGAGAGTGCCAAGGACAAAAGCTACCCAAGAACCGTTTTATCACGGGTTAGCCTTTTAAGAACGACAATAATCATTTTGGTTTCTAAAAATTAAAAATTAAAAATTAGAATTACAAGTAGGACCCACTTCCCTTACTTTGATTTTTGACTCTAACTGCTCCTTAAAAATGAGGGAAAATGTGATTTGATCATTACTCCAACTACCTTGTCTTGTTTACAGTAAGTTTTTTTTACTACTAGGAGAAGTAATTTGAATATCTTACTATTGGTAAACTAATAGTGTCAAATTTGAAATTTAGCACTAAAACAATCTTGTCAGTTACAGCAAGATTTCAATTAGAGGACTTTATTTAGGACAGACACATAGTGTGATGCACTGATGCTTGATTGCTTGTGCACGAGTATCCTTCATCAAATATGGTTAGTTCAACCGACTAGAATCGTATCACGTATTCCGCATTTTTTTATTCTACGTATACGTATTTAAATACACTCTCCATTTTTAAATACCTATCCACTTTTTTATTTTTGGCCCTTTATAAATACTTACTTTAATTTCTTATTTAATATTTAATTCAATCATCTCAACTAACATAAATCATTTTTTTTATATTAATTTCATATTCTCTCACCTCTAATTCTCTAGATTACTTTTGTTTTTATAATTTTTATTATTCCACCTACTCCACTAACTCTATATATTATTATTTTCTTCAATTTCTCCTAAAACTCTGCGTGTAGAAAATTAAAACAACAAACAAGTATTTAAAAACGGAGGGAGTAAGTTAAATTGAGATTGAGACGGAGTATTTCATATTAATTTCATATGGAGTATGTAGTTCAATACTTCTTCCGTTCTTTTTTACTTTACCCGCTTTGACTTTTACATTATTCACCACCCTTCTTTGACCGACTTTTGTGAATAATATATAAGGAATCAAATTCATGTGGAATCTTTTTGAATCCGTCTTAATAAATCTATCTTAATATAGAACTTTTATAATCTTTACTTTTTTTTTTTGAAGGGGGAGATTAAAGTTCATTAATAATAAGCCATACGGCACTTACATAAGAAATCGTAATCGAACAATACAAAGACAAAAGAACTAATTACAAGTTCGAAATAAAGGAAACTACAATTGCACGCGCAAAATGACTTTCTGAAATACCCTTGGCTCATATAACGTTGTCCTATGCAGCCTCTTGCAAGGGGGTCTGGCAATATGTTGTAGTTTCTGACGAGAACCTTCATTGGCTCAGAATCCTGTACTCCTCGACCTGAAATCAAAATTGGTGTCGTACACTTCACCATTGACAAGACAATCTCGGATTTAAACACGGATATCGGCATGGAAGCATAACCCTTTAGCCCAAACCAACAGAAGATCAAACCAAAGCCCCATAGCCAACAAACCCGGCTCAAATCCTGCACCAGAAGATCGGTACACCGATCTGCACACCCCATAACACACCAACACACCACAAAAAAAGAAAAAATAACAAACCCAAAAAACACACAAAGACGGAAACAGGAAACCCAAACACTACACACACCACTAATAGAAAAAACAGGAAGAAACTTAAAAACAAGAACTACGAACGGAACCCTAACAACCCACCCCGCCGCCACTCCGAGCACAACCACCAAAGCTCCGAGGTTCACCAACCCAACCCACATGCCGCCTGACAGTAAAACCCGGACCGCCAATACCCGCCCGAGAAACCCAAGCCCCACACACCCCTGAACCGCGGCAACGGCGGCTGGAGACACCAGACTAAGAACGGCCCTACGCGAGGGACTCACAGGGAGATAACTCACCCTCCCCGTTCTCGAACACAACGTCGCGACGACGGACAAAACGGAGGGGCCTAGACACGGCGGGGAAGCGGAGACGAAAACCGGCGGCAAGCCGGCAGCAAGGCCGGTGAGGAACTGACGCGGCCGAAGAGGGGAGGCGGTGCACGTTGCAAGGCCGAAAATACAAAAAACCAAAACGAAAACGAAAACAAAAACGAGAAAGGGAAAAAACAACCTAAGGGAGTAGATCGGAGGCTCGCCGACGCCGTGGCATGGGCGGTGAGCCGCTCGCCGGCCTCATGGCCGGAGCAATTTTCGGGAAAGCGGTAGGGTTTGGGAGAGAGAGAGAGCAGCTATATACTTATAGACAATGAAAGTTATTGAATGTTAAAATTTTACATTGACAAACATGATAAAAGAAACAGGTCAAGTAAAAAAGAGCAGAGGAAGTATATAAGACCATGTTCACTTCACCTTAAAATAATAATTTACAGTAAAATAATTTCAATTCTGTAAAATTAATTTTAGTTCAGTAAAAACTAGTTAAAGTTTAACTTTATTCTACTTAACACTCTTAAGTCTTGAAGTGAACATGCATTATACATTTTACTTTTTTTTTTTTTTGATTTTTTTTTTCAAAAAAATTAAAATGTATAATGCATGTTCACTTGTTAAAAAAAAAAAACAGATTAGTTTAGATAAGGTCAAATAAAAATAAGTATACGATTCCTCAAAAAAAAAAAAAAAAAAAAAAAAAAAGTTTTGAATGGGTTGATTTGGATTGCCTAAATTCAATTTATATTCAAACTAGTTTGTGGCTGGGTTGTTCATTGAATTTCAAAATAAATTTTTAATCTATATGTCAAATTTTAAAATATATCATTGATACGCATTATTTAGGAATTGATGTGGTTTTGTGATGATTTTCTATCTAGTAGCCATATAATGACTAATGTTGGTGAAAATGTTCAATTTAATACAAAAATTTTAAAAAAAATTTAAAATTAAATAAAAAAGGAAAAATTGCTCCCATTAATCTGAACTTTGCCTCGTCCGCCCAAATTAACCCGTACTTTCGATTATTATCTATCACTCCCAACCTGATGTAGCATGTTACCTAGACACGTGCCAACACGTGATATGTCCAAAAAAATTAAAAAAAAAAAGAAAAAAATATAAAAACAAAAATTAAAAAAAAAAAACTACCAAACCCAGCCCCCCACGGCCTACCCTATCCCGAAAAAACCCCTCCCCCACGCACTGCCGGAAAACGGCGGCCAGCCCACCCTTGAAAACCCCTCCCCCGCTGCCGGAAAACGGCGCCCAACCTTCCCTCGCCCTCGAAGCTTACCCCTTTCCCCACCCCCACCCCCGAAAACCCCTCCCCCACTTCCGGAATCGATGCCCAGCCCTCCATTCGCCGTCATTTTCTCCCCCTTTTGTCTTCCGTTTTCGCCCTCTTCCCCTTCGTTTCCGCCCCCTTCCTCTTCGATTTCCGCCCTCCCTCGCATCCCTGCCGATTTCGCCCCTTCCCCTTATCGGTTGCTGCTTTGGTGGCCGGTGCTCGGGGGGAAACGGGGATGGCTGGCAGTGGTGGCTGCGGGTTGGGTGGTATTTTTTTTTTGTTTTTTTTACTTTTAAACCAATCTGGTTGCGACACGTGTGCAACTAATAAAAAGTCAGCAAAATTTACTTCTTCAATCGGTTCCAAGTCATTTAAGTGCAATAAAAATTAATACCCCTTAAAGTTGGGAGTGATAGATAATAATCGAAAGTACGGATTAATTTGGACGGACGAGGCAAAGTTCAGATTAATGGGAGCAATTTTTCCAATAAAAATTATTCAAAACTCGTCGGGTTGACCCGAACCCAAAACTTTGGGCAAAGGTTGAACATTTCTTAACATGTAACCTGTGTAACCCGATCCGAAATGTCTCATGGCCCAACCCTGATTGACGATTCTACATTGTAATAAAATTATATCAGATGGTGAAGTATATTATTTTAATCGATTTGAATATATTATAAATGGATGTTTTATTACGTTTTGAACTACTTTGGGCCCGTTCACATTTACTGAACTAAGCTGAACTGAACTGAGTTGAATTGATTGGAGCTGAACTGAACTAAACTGAATTGAATTGATTGGAGCTGAACTGAACTGAACTGAGTTGAAATGAATATTTTATGAGAGAGGAAAATTAGGAGCTGAACTGAACTGAACTAATTGGAGCTAAACTGAACTGAACTGATTAGAGCTGAACTGAGCTGAATTGAACTGAAATTAAGTAAATGTGAACAGACCCTTCCTTTGCTCCAAAAATTTTTATAATAGTTTAAAAAATAAATTTATATGATAATTATCGAGGATTATATTCTAATAATTTTTGAATAAAATAATAATTCAATTTGTATGTATAAAATATTGGTATTTTATCAAAAATAAAATTCTAAACTAATAATTTATCCTAAAATTCTATCCAAATTTGATTGAAAATAGAATTTCAAAATAATATTTTTATCCAATGTAGTCTATCTAAATCTATCAAATGTGACACTACACTTGGCGAAAGATTGGAATGCCAAGTGTCGATATCTCGTGGTCTGGCTAAAAGTTTAGCTTTATATATATACTAGTTTTGTGCCCGTGCGATGCCCGGGTTGTTTATTAATTTTAAGATAAATTTTTAATCTATATTTCAAATTTTAAAACATATCATTGATACAAAATTAGTTAGGAATTGATGAGTTTTTGTGATGATTTAAACTATATAGTAGGCATGTAATGACTAATAATAATAACATTGGTGAAAAACATTTCTTGACTCGTAACCTGAAATAATGACCCTGTTCGAAATGACTCGTGACCCGACCCGATTGACAGGTCTACATACAGTAATAAAATTATATTAGATTAAAGTATATTGTTTTAATTGATTAGAATATATTATAAATAATGGATGTGGTGCATTTTGAGCTAATTCCTTAGCTCCAAAAAAATACTATGATAAAAAAATAAATTTATATGATAATTTATGAGTGTCATAATTTTTTTTTTTAATAAAATTATAATTTAATTTATACATACGAAATATTAGTACTTTATTGAAAATAAAACTCTAAATTAACAATTTTATCCTAAACTTCTATCCAAATTTGATTGAAAATAGAATTCTAAATTAACTTTTTTATCCTACAAATTGAATTTTATATAACTTTATCCTACGTGGCGCGACACTTGGCGAAAAGTTGGAACGCCAAGTGTCGCTATTTCGTGCCCGTGCGATGCCCGGGTTGTTTATTGAATTTTAAGATAAAATTTTAATCTATATGTCAAATTTTAAAACATATCATTGATACAAAATTAGTTAGAAATTGATGTGTTTTTATGATGATTTAAACATTTCTTGACCCGTAACCTGAAATAATGACCCTGTCCGAAATGACTCGTGACCCGACCCGATTGAAAGGTCTACATAGAGTAATAAAATTATATTAGATTGTAAAGTATATTGTTTAAATTGATTAGAATGTATTATAAATAATGGATGTGGTGCTAATTCCTTCGCTCCAAAAAAAATACTATGATACAAAAAATAAATTTATATGATAATTTATGAGTGTTATAATTTTTTTTAATAAAATTATAATTTAATTTGTATATGAAATATTGGTACTTTATCAAAAATAAAACTCTAAATTAACAATTTTATCCTAAAATTCTATCCAAATTTGATTGAAAATAGAACTCTAAATTAACTTTTTTTATCCTACAAATTGAATTCTATATAACTCTATCCTATGTGGCGTGACACTTGGCGAAAAGTTGGAACGCCAAGTGTCGATATCTCGTCGCCTGGCTAAAAGTTTAGCTTTATATATTAGTTATATGATATATATTTACATTTTTTTTTTGGAAAGAAGCTTTATATATTAGTTATGTATGATATATTCTGTTAATATTAAGGTCTAACGAGTTTTGAAGGTAAGATAAAGTCAAACAAGTTTAAATAAAATAAGATAAATAAAAATCAGATGACTAAAACACGCCATAATTATAAACATATACAATGATTAATTAAAATACTACATCTGTTAAAGGTTATTTACAACTTTGAAATTTTTTATATTTCACAAATAATACCTAAAGTTTCAGATAACCATTAAAGGAGATAGTAATAAAAAGATGTTGGCTCGCTTTGTATATGTAATCACACAAAATTTTCATTTAATACACCCTATTGGAATTTGTGCACTACATAGATCTCACATATACCTTATTGTCCTTATATGTTATTTATCTAGTCTCGAGTTCATGTCAATAGTTATATTGTAACACGCAATTTAAGTTTAATTTATGTAACAATATGTGATTTTTCCAAATTTCTTTTACTTCTTATCTAATGTGAAGTACTTTGTATATATTGTGGATTAAACCATGTTTTCATAGAGTTTGCAAAATTAGGATATTAATTAGCATTTAGGGATATTTCTAATTAAATAAAGTTTTGATCTTTTTTACTCAATCAATTCGATTCGCTTTATTAACTAACTCACAATTTTTAAATTTTCATAAACTCAATAACATAATTTCATCAATGAAAATATTCTTATTTATAAGCATTCAATCTCATGCCTAATAGTTAAACAAAACTAATAAATCTTAACAACGCCATTAATCGTAATTATATATTATAAATAGATAGAGATTAGATATCTATACTTACTACTTTAGTATATAACAACACAAACCACAAATAATATGCGTTCCCTTTCTCTTTATCCATTTTATTTTTGTACCAAAAAAAAAAAAAACCTTCTACTTGCTATATGTATTTAAAGTTTACTTCATATAATCATGTCCCCTACCTTAATACAAATACAAAGTAATATATATGGGTGAATTTTAATGATTGTCACTCCTTCATCTTCTTTTTGAACTCTTTTTTCCCAGAAAAACAAACATTTAATAAAGTAAATTAAAAAAAAAACATATATACGTAGTATATAAAATAAATCTTCTAATTTTACTACTCCCTTCTATGATTAATAATTTAATCATTCAAAACATGATATAAAAACATTCCTTCAAACTCATTTATTTAAACCAATTAATTAGAATATGATTTAGTTCATAAATCATAATTCCATTCAATTAAATTCAATCATCATATAAAACACACTCATTCAATCCAATCAATTTCAAAGGTATCTAGCCACCTAAGCATACATTGATCCTTGCTTAGAAACACGCAAAAAGAACTTCAAGAAGTCTCATCAAACACACACAAATAAATATAACCTTAATCAATATAAGACTAACAAATAATCACAACAATTGGTTTCACAAAAAAAAAAAAAAAAAAAAAAAAATCACAACAATTAAAATAAACCCCCTAACTATGTGTACATGAACCTTATAAATTATTTTTCATAAACTTGAATTATAAACTGATTTTATTTAATTAAAAACACTCATAATAATTTTTATAAAACCCTCACAACAACAACAACAACAACAACAACAACAACAACAACAACAACAACAACAACAACAACAACAACAACAACAATAATAATAATAATAATAATGGCACAAATTAATTTTGATGTGGCCCTACGGGCTTCTTTGGAGCGCATTGCAACTTCTTCGGGGTCTGGTTTTGGTGATTGGCAATGGTGAATTGCCACCTTACCTTTTTCTTTTGGTGGTTAGGGTGTCTATTCGGCGGGTGATGTTCGGCACTATGCTTTCCTTGCGTCGCGTCTGCAGTCTTCTGATCTTTAGGCTACGCTTCTTAGCAATTCTGAAATTGTTGGTCCGGGACCGACCTTCGATGGTGCTCTTAGTCTTTTTAACAGGACTGTGGAGACTAACCTTATGAGTAACCCTAGTGAGATCGCTGCCCCCAGAATCATGAAAAAATTGGCAGATATATATTTCACAAAGGACACCGCATTTGCAGATTCCACTTTCTCATTATCTGCGCGTCAAGTTGCCTTATGGAAGTCCTAACAGGGGGATCACTCTTCGGCTTGGTTGCGGACAGTCCCGATATCGGGTTTGGGTCAGACTATGAATGGTAAGACTTATCGTAGTGTTCTTTGCTACAGGTTGGGTGTTCCTTTGTTCTCCATTTCAACATCGTGTTCTGCTTGCTCAAGGGTTTTTGATGGGGATATTTATGGGGATCATGCAGTTTCTTGTGCTGGGATGGTGGGTATTAAACATCGGCACAACGTTGTTCGTGACACCCTTGTTGATATTTGTTTTCGGTCTGGGATTTCTGCTCGAAAGGAGGTTAACATTGGGTTGACTGGAGGAACGACGAGGTTCTTCGTCCAGCAGATGTGTTGCTTTATTCCTGGGATAGAGGCCTTGATTTATGTGTTCACTTGATGGGGTCTTCACCTTTGACACAATCGGGGTTGTCTGACTTCGTTCCTGGTCGTATTGTGTCTGCGGCGGCTCAGCGGAAGCGGGACAAGTAGGGGACGCGTTACAGGGCTATTGGCTATGATTTTCTTCCTTTCTCCTTTTCTTCGTTGGGGGAATTAGAGAAGGATGTTGTTGCGTTATTGAAGCGGGTTCATGCGTTCGCTAAGACTCAGGATATTGGTGCTCGTGCAGCTGCTCACATCTTCAGCAGGATCGGGTTCACTATAGCGAGAGGGGTGGGGGGCCCAGATTGTATCTCGGCTCCCCACTAATTTCTTGTAAATTGATTGACTTTGTAGGTTTTTTTTATAATAATAATAATAATAATAATAATAATAATAATAATAATAATAATAATAATAATAATAATAATAATAATAATAATAATAATAATAATAATAATAATAATAATAATAATAATAATAATAATAATAATAATAATAATAATAATAATAATAATAATAATAATAATAATAATAATAATAATAATGAAAAATTTTAAATTACCACCCGAATTTTTTTTATTTTAAATTACCACTGAATAATTTAGTTAAATACTCATATTACCATCTAATTTAAAATTCCGGTGAAATTTAGTCATGTGGGCCCCAATCAACGGCTAAAAACGACTAGTTTTTTCCTTCTAACAGTTTTTCCTCCCCGATTTTTCCTATAATCATTTCCCCTAATTGAATTTGCCATCCCATCTTAATTTTCTCCACAAATTCTACAAATTGGAGCTTAATTGTAACAGCATTAGTGTGGGGAATAAATTTCAAGCGTTAACCCCTAGCTTGAACCCCACTGTGATCATACACTAAAGTACGGTGGCGTCCAAAAGGGAAGAAGGTAGAGCAAAAGAGTCGCCAACAAGTTTTAGGAACTTGTAAACCGTTCACAGGGTGAAAGTTACACCCCTTAACGATCCAAGAGATCGTCAACTCCATAAGGTCTTGAACCAAATAAGGGTTCGGGGATGAAGGTACAAATCCAACCTAAAAGATATTGAACCTGCCCTAATAATAGGCCTCTACTTTATTCAGATCATATTCATGTACGCTTTCTGACTAACATGCAATCAATATGATTAACCCTAAACCTGTTTATCTATGTTGGTTGAATTTTAATGCACAAATAAAACTATTATTGGCGATCACTTGAAATCATAATCAAATTAACCCTAAATAAGATTATTAATTATCTTATTAAGCGTGATTACAAGTATCAAATCCCTTTAAACATGCATAAAAGGCGTGATCAAGCAATAAAAATAAATAAGCATCAAGCAACATAATAATAATCATCATAATAATTATAACAATAATCATGACAATAAAATTATAATCATTATAAAAATAATAATTATAATCATAATATTAATCATCATAATAGCAATCATATTAATCATAATAATAATCATGTTCATATTAATATAAAAGCATAATAATTGCAAGATCCTAGGCATGATACTAACAAGATTAATAACAAATCTTAGCATGTCACTAAGCAATAAAAGTCAAATCTTTAACCCTAACATGATACTAACAATCATAAATATTAGGAAGAACATAAAAGGCATCGTACTAATCATATTTAATATTAAAATCACCCTAGACATGATACTAGGAATATCATAATAACAATATAAACATGATTTCTACATCATAACATCAATTAAAACCATTAAAGTACTTACTTTGATGCCTCGTACCTCTTTCTAATAACAAAATACACACGTTAGTAACTTCAAGAAAAATAATAATCAAACAATTAAATAAAATAATTGAAAGAGAGATTTGGGACCAAACCCTCAGAAATTAAACCTTTCACGTCTAGGGCGAAGGCAACTTCGAATATGGCTAGGTGTGTCTAGATCTTGTGAATGCGGAATTTTGTATGTAAAAAGCAAGGTTTTGAAAAGAGATAAAGAGAGAGATGGATGGTGAATGATTAAAGAGAATGAGAGAATTAATGATTGCGAATGAAAACTGATTGTAGGTGATTATAATTGAAAACTGGTTGTTGATGAATGAAAACGGAGTTTTTAATACGTTATTTATAGAGAAAATCAGCCAAAAAGATAAAATTAACAAAACAGAGCATTGGCGCACCTAAAACAGAGCTGGCGCCAACGCTAGCTAATTGGCGCCAGGCGCCAACACTAGCGCCAGGCGCCAACACTAGCGCCAGGCGCCAACACTAGCGCCAGGCGCCAACACTAGCGCCAGGCGCCAATGCCAGCGCTAGGCGCCAATGCCTGGCGCCAGGCGCTAGTCCTATTTTTGACGCGTTTTCGAAAATCAGATAAATTTTGCCGTACAGGAGGATAAAATCGTATCTTTTCCTAAAAAATGTTCTTTGATTTTAATTAAAACTCTGAAAAGTCAAGAAAAGTCAATTTATCAATGCTAATTGAATTAGGAATGAAAAGAACCTTCTAGAAGAATCGAGTAGACTAAAACCATTCCTAATTGCATTAGAAATGATAAATCATATTAGGCCCTCCCCTAGATCATTGGGCCGCATATAAGGCTCAAACCGGGCCCAGTTTAGTAAATTAGCCATAACTTCCTCAATATTCATCGGAATTGGGCTTATAATATATCGTCGGAAAGCTCTTGTCAAGCCCCATCCAACTACACTACTATTGGACCCATATCATGGACCAACCAAATTGGATTGGCTGTTTTCTTAAAATAAGTTTTCAAAAACAGAGAGAAGAGAAAAATAATTAAAACTATCCGCTACACTAGACTTTTCACACTTTCGCTTCATTCGATTATGATTCGACGTAAAAGGTACTCATCACTGGGTTTGGTTTTGGGGAGACACAAATGGGTGTCTACAATTAGCATCCCTAACAGTGAGAGAAAATCAATTTGTTTCAGGTAACCTTTTTTATCTGTAAAAAGTATGGTTCTTGTGTCAATTTAATTGGGGGAATTTGTGTGGTAAATTAATTAGGGATTTGAAGGCAATTAAATTGATTAATGTAGGTTACTAGGTTATCTAGTAGTATTTAATTGAGGTTTTTGTAAAATTGTGTGGTTGATTTTGAAATAATTTTGCTGAAATTGTAGTTACAAATTGTAGGGAATGTTAGGGTTGATTGGAACATGTTTTCAGCTTGTGTTGTTTATTTGTTTTTGGAATTATTGTGGCAGAATTGGAGGAGAATAAGGTGATTCTCAGATTTGAAAATTTGAGTGTTGTTGTTGACATTGAATATGAGATTAGTAAAAGTAACTTGCAAGATACAGCAATAGCATTTGAAGGTCAACTTCGTGATATGGATGATACAGTAGAGGGACCAATTGACCTACTGTAATCCATATTCCAGTACATTTATTAAGGTATGTTTAGGACCTTAGAGGATGATGGTGATGTGTTCAAGATGATTAGGAGGTTACCTAATCAGGACACATACAACATACATGTTAGGAGCACAAATGACCCTGGTTTCTTAGCTGACTATATCATTGAGTACAGGATAAAACAAAATGGGACTTGGCTACCCCCTGGTTATCCTCATTTTGGTGGCCAACCACCACAGTGAATAGGCGTGCTTGAGTAAGATGTGTATAATTTGTGGTTTGATGGATGTTGTTGCATAAACTAACATCTTTTATGGTAATTGCAGGTTAGAAGATATCTTGGAATAACTCTTCTCCCACAAATAAGAAGAAATGCAATTGTGGATTGCCTTTTGCAAAGTTAACATCTTGGACTAGGGAGAACCCTGGGTGGAAATTCATGGCTTGCAAATTCTATGACCCTAACACTGAAACTAAGGGGTGCAAGTGTTTTGAATAGGTTAACACTGAAGATGGAACTGATTAGAATGTGATCAATCAACTTTTGCTTGACAATAATTTGATGAAAGCTAAAGTGAACTCTCTGAAAAGGGATGTTGAAGACTTAACTTGGCAAAGAAGGTGTCTGCTGAATGAGGTGGACAGTTTGAAAGTAAAATGCAAGGCTCTTAGTGGGGGTAGGAAGATGATGATCACCAACTCTGCCAATTTGGACAATAAGCTCCTGGTTTATTTTGCTGTTTTGTAATCTGTCCTGTTGGTTCTTCTAGGTTTTGTTGTAATGAATATAATGTAATAAGTGGGAGGGGGTGTTACGTCTTGGATATTGTACTCTTTCTTGATGAATGAAAAAAGTCAACTTGTTGCAACATAATTTGTGTACTGTTTTTGTTGTCTAAAGTTGTGATTGAGTAGGGTGCTTTAAAAAGCTTGAAGTTGAGTGAGTTAAGGAGCACTCTAAAAGCAGCATCAGCAACATATTAAAACTTAACTTAGACAAACACAACAACAACAACAACATGATCAAATTAGGCATAAGAACACAAGCTTACTTAAAAGTGCACTAATTAACTGTTATTGTCAAATTGACATGCATGGGACATCAAAAATATTTGTTCACTTTGACAGCTCAAAATACAAGCAATCTAGATCGAAATATAGGTTCACCAACACTGTTAAGTTGCTCAAAAATATTAACGACCACATCATATGTTCAGTAAGACTAAAATAATTCAGCTAATCCCTAAGTCTAATAGGCTTCAACTTGGATCTTGTTTCTCTGGTAGAGGTAGAAGGCACTGCTGTAGTTGAAGCTTTGGTCTGCTGTTGAGACTGAGTCTGAGTGTTGTGCTGACTTCGACTCTAACTCTGTTGTTGACTCTGACCCTGCAACTGAGTCTGGGTCTGTTGCTGACTGTGTTGCTGTTGACTCTACTGCTGTTGTTCTCTCCTCAGCTCCTCTTGGGGAAACCTCTTATTGGCAATGTTGTAAGGTCCTGCTGTTCCACCCCATACAACACTTTGTAAAACAAAATTAAGACTCAATAGGGTGCTAAGTAATAACACATAAGAAATGACTAAGATCATTTTGCATTTTTACCTTTTTCAATGCCCTTCTTTTTTCTTCCTTTGTTCATTCACCCAGTCTGTGTTCAAAGGTGGCCTTCCACCTTCTTTCTTAGGGGAAGAAACAACTACTAGTGTGACAGATGACTTTTTACAAGTCTTAGCAAAGTGCCCTAATTACTTGCAGTTCTTGCAAGTGCTCCTCCTTTTCACACTCTACTGCTCCTGATTCTGGTTCTGGTTTGGCACTTCTCCCTTCTCTAACTTCTTCTTCTTAGACTTAGGTCTCCCTACTTGTAATTTTATGGTTGGTGGTAGTGGTTTCCTCAGCTTCACTTTGTCCCAGTAGTGTGGACCAGACAGTGCTGCAACTTCATACCTATATGCCAACATGTATGTAGACACAAGGTAGGCACTGTCCACATAGTCTTCAGGGTCTGCCCTTTTGTCCATTATTCATTTGTCCATTATTCATGCATATGCATGTACACAAGGGATACCAGTGAGTTCCCGATGGTAGCAGCTGCATGTATGGTTACTCAGGTCAACTGTTACTAGGTCTAAGTTAAGCTCAACCTCATAACTATCACCCCTAGACAATTGTACAATGTAGTACTTTGCAGCTGATTCAATTCTTTGGAATGTCTTCTTCACATATGGAGTCACCTTTCCTTCCATTCTCTGAAAGCTTTCCCACTTATTAAGATTTCTTTTCATCAAATACCTCCTAAGCCACTCCATCTGAGTCAAGATTGGTTTATCCCTAGCTTCATTAATAACAACAATAAAAGTCTCATAAATGTTGTTGAGAAAAATGTTTGACTTAGGGAAAGAACTGAAAGAATGCCTAGACCAGTGTTTAGGTGGGATATCAACAAGATAATCATAAGCTTCCTCTGACAAGAACTTTATTGACTTCATTGCTACTTCAAAGTCAAACTACATAAGTTTTATTTGACAAACACACAAAAAGAGGCAGATCAGAACAATGACATGCAGAAAACATAAGAGTGGCATATCTTAACAACTTAATATTCCACTTGAAAACATGAAAAAGAACAAAGAAATAGAAAACAAGGGATACTAGTGTTGTTGCCCTTGCTGCTGACCAGAACAACTCCTTGAATGTAGCTCCACTAAATTGCAACTTGAAGTTTGCCCATATATGTCTGACACAATACCTAGTGTCTACATATGGCACAACTTGTTGCAAAGCTTCTAGCAGCCCCTGTTCAGATACCAAACATAGTCAATCAACTAAAGCACAATTTGAAATAAGTTGTTCAAAGTAGATGACACAAGAGTGTAAATGGTTACCTTTTGCCTATCTGACATAAAGGTATACCCCAATCCTGATTGATTTTCATCTTTAAGGGATTTCATGAAACTTTCAAGGAACCAAACCCAAGTCTCTATGCTCTCTATTTCAGCTGTGGCCCATGCAATAGGGTAGATGTTGTTGTTGTCATCCTTACCAACTGCAACTAATATCTGAACAGGGTATGGACCTTTCAGGTGACATCCATCAACCCTTATGAGTGGTCTACAACCTGAAAGAAATCCTTTTGCTGCTGGTGTAAGGCATATGAACATTCTCAAGAATAATGGGGGCTCAAGCCTATCAATTCCATAAACTACAACATTGCATTCAGTGCCTAGGTTGTATTTCATCAAAGCCTTCCCATAGTCCCACACTCTTGCATATTGCTCTGCTGCAGATCCATATACCATAAGCTTAGCCCTTTCTCTTGCCATCCAAGCTTTACTGTATGTAATTTCAATACCAAGATCACCTAAAACCCTCCTTCTAAAGCTTTTTAGTTTCCACCCTGGGTCACTCCTCCAGTCTTCAGTATACTTGTCAGCTAAAAATTCAACTGTGAGGTTTAGGTTGCTTTTGGCCCTTAAAAAGTTGTGCTTCAAATTCAGACCCTTGATCTGCCAAAAATCTTAATTCACAAACCTCCTCGCAACCACCCTAAACTTACATCTCCTCCCCCCAACACAAGTGCACTTAGGAAGCCTACACTTTTTAGAATCTCATTTGCACTGGCACCTTCTTCTACACTACACTGTTAATTTGATGTTGTCATTGTGCAAATACCAGAAATCATACCTATTTTCAATGGCATGAACCCTTATAACTTTCCTGAACACCTTATTGTTGAGGAACTTCTGTCCTTTCACCAACTCAATGGGTTTTTTGAAGTCTGTTGAGACATGAAACCATGGGTAATTGTCTGTCTCGTCATCAGAACCTCTAGGGCTTTACAACTCCTCATAATCAGATGTGAACTCTCTTTGTAGAGTTACTTCCTTGGTCAGCAGCTCACTCTCAAACATACACTGTTGCTCATGTTCACTCTCCTCCTGCACACCCTTTAAACTTGCATTCACTTCATCAAGTATGTTCTTAACATATGTATCAGCATCCTCATATTCCCCCTCCTCTTCCCCTGCTTCCCATTCTATGTCAGTTTTACTGAAGTCAGAACTGGAGGAACCAGATCCAAGTTCTGATTCCAACTCATCCTCAGTCCTTGACTTTTTCTTCCTTTTCCCTTTTGCTTTCCCTTCAACCTAGTACTCCTAGATGTACCTTCCTCTTCACCTTGATTTTTCTTCCCTTTCACACTGTCTGAGAATAGTTTCTTTGTTGTGGTCCTCTTAGTGTGCTCTACAACCCTATCACCCCCTTTTTTGTTGTTTTATGTCTCACCAGTGTCTTTAGTTGGCAAGTGCTGCTTTAACCTAGGGCTTCTTCTCAAATCAGTGGCTTAACACCTTTAACTTGACTGTTTTGGTTGGGCTGAACAGTTATGGATTCAATTCTAGTACAATAAACAACAACAAAGTTATCCTTAGTCTTTGTCTCTAATAAGCCTTTGACATCACCATCATTCAAAATTTTCTTTTTGCCACTTGTCCAACTTTTTCCCTTTATCTTATACCATAAGTTCCACAAGCTTGGCACATGCAAATCAAACTTCAAAAAACCCCAAATGCAAGATTCCCTAAGCAAGTTGACAGACATCTCACTCACTTTGCACTTGTACCTCCAATAATCCCACGCACCCTCATAACCACACAAAGTTCCCCCCTTTATTTTCCTATTCACAAACACACCTCCTAATCTAACCTTAACATCTACAATTTCATCATCATCATCATCAGCAACAATTTGTCCATTTAATAAAGTAATATTCAATCACCAAAACAGCACTAAAGCCTAGAGAATAAACAATTTCCACATAGTAGCATTAAACAAATCAACCAAACGACTATGTCCTACCAGATCCGTAAATAAACAATACAACAAACCAACAATAATTAAAGAATAATTGCCCTCAATTAAACAATTCAATCAACTAAACAAAGAACCCTAATTTTCAATATAATTGCAGTTATACCATCAACAACCAACAACTAGCAAAATTAAACACAAGGAACAAAATTGCTTACCTCTTTCGACCCCATTGCAGTAAACTATTGATTTTTGTCTGACCTAAGCAGCTGGTCCCCAACAAATAGCCCCAAGATGGTGACTTTTCTTCAGTGTAGTACAACCAACTAACCTCGAATAAATGCTTTCCAGAACAATTAGGGTTTTAAAATTAGGAAAATTGGGTAAATAATGTGATGAGGTGTTGAGAATTATGAAGAAAAGGGGAATTTGCAGAGAATTAAAGGAGACAATGAATGAAGAATGGAGTTGGTTGAGAAAATTGAATGAGAAAGAGAAAGAGGTCGAGGAAAAAAAAATGAGGGAAGTAACTACTGTGGGGCCCACGTGACTAAATTCCACCAAAATTTCAAATTGGGTGGTGATCTGAGTATTTAATTAAATTATTGGGTGGTAATTTAAAATTAAAAAATATTCGGGTGGTTAGATAGAAATTAGGTATATTTTTTGGTGGTAATTTAAATTTTTTTCTAATAATAATAATAATAATAATAATAATAATAATAATAATAAAAGAGAAGAGAAGAGAAGAGAAGAGAAGAAGAGGTAGAAAACCAAGGAAGAGAAGAATAAGAGGTAGCGGCAAGGGGGCAACAGTCGTCCGAAATGCAGGTGGTTGTTGGTGGGCGGCGGTGGTGGCTGGCGTCGACGACTGGCCAAAGGAGGTGGCATCTGGCGGTTAAGGTGGTGTTTGGTGGTGGTGGCCATGCAAAATCGTGAGGAAGATGGGAGAATTAGAGAGAATTTAGAGAGTTTTGGTGTGAATAATGTTTAGCTATGATTCAAGGGGTATTTATAGGCTAGCTTATTCAAGAATTATGGTAGGAAAATGTAGGAAGAATTATGTTGAATTGGTTTAAGGAATTACTTGGAGAAGAGAGCTAAAGAATTAAGAAAAGTTTAATATAATGGTGACTAAGGAATAATTAATTTATGGAAAGAATGTTGTCATGAAATATAATATGGCAATTGACTTTGCTTGGAGAATAATCAAGAATGATTTAAGGTAAGGATGTAAGATGATCAAATATTTAGGCGATGGAAAATAAGAATTAAGGAAAATAATAGAATTATGGAAGAAATCTAAGGTGGCCGAAAATTTGAGCTTAGGTAAGTTTAAATTTTCGGACCTATTGTCTAGATATAAGGAAGTTATTTTGCTAGATTTTAAGGATTAAAAATGATTGTGCATATAATATATATTGTATAAAATAATTAGTTAAGAAAATACCAATTATTCACTAAATAAATGAACTAATTAAGAAAATCAGATTTTCCACACTAGGAAAATCCGAAATCCATAGGTAATCAATTAGGAATTTTTGGACTATATATATAATACCTCTGATTTTATTTAGTGGCAACTTTGGAATATTTTATATGTCTTAAATAATACCCCTAAGTCGCAACTAAAAAAAAAAATCGGAGAAGTATATTTATTTCAAATATTATTTTGGCTCCAAAATTCAAATGGTAACACTACAAAAAAAATAAGAATAGACAACACTTAAGATTGCAACACTTACAGAAATGTTACTCTTAATAATCTAATGCAACAATATTTATTTGTTACCTTGAACTAAAGTAACAGAAAAAAAAGTGTTGCTCTAGACTATATAGGCAACAGTCGCTTAAAGTATTACCTTTTTCTTGTCTAATACAACACATATAATAATTGTTGCATGAAAAGATAACAATAACAAAACTATTGTTTGAAAATGTAACAATAATATCTATGTTGCCATCTATGGCTACATTTATATTAAAAAGACAAATATATATATATATATATATATATATATATATATATATATATATATATATATATATATATATATATATATATATATATATATATGGGAAATTCTACATGGTGGCCTCTAGGTTTTTATTTTTCTGCGTGGAAGACACACTTTTTTCCAACTCTCTCAAGTGACACTATGGTTTTGCAAAATTATGTATAGTGTCCTATTTTTTAGTTTATGGCTAACTTTTATAATTAAAATGGTTAACCTTAGGTTTTTTGGTTTAAAAATTAATTAAATTATATTTTAAAATAATAAAATTTAAAAAAGAAGAATTTAAAAAAAAAAAAAAAAAACCCCAAACCCACGACCACCCTCCCACCACCACGTCCACCATCCACAACCCCAACCCCCATACACCACCGGCGCCCAGAATCCCTTTTTACCGCGCCGGCGGCCCCGTCCCCCATCTCCACTGGCGCCCAGACTCCCCCTCCCCCAGCGCGGCGTCCCCTACCCCTCCTTACCCCACGAATCAGACCACCAACCCCTTTCCATCCCCCATGAAAACCCAGAAAAACCATCCCTCCACCCTCGAAACTCCTTCTCCGTCTCAATCCCGGTGCCCTTACCCTTCTTCCTCCCAATTCCGACCCCCCTTACCTTCAACTACTCCGTTTCTTAGGATCTGGGTTGGTGGTGGTTTAGTGGAAACACAAGAGGGGGTTGGGGGTGATTTAGTTGCGACGGAAGGAGGTTGGGGTAGGAACGGCAACTGACGCTGCGCGGCTGATGGTGGCAGTGGGGCGGTGGCTAGGGCTGGTGGTGGGGAGGGTGGTCGTAGGTTGGGGGCTGTGATTTTTTTTATTTTTTAAATTTTTTTTATTTATTTTTTTTGAAGAATTTGTTTTTTTTTTTAAAAAAAAAAAAATAATTGTGGTTAACCAAAAAAATCAAAAGGTTAGCCATAAAACCCAAAAAAAGGCACTATACATAATTTTGCAAAACCATAGTGTCACTTGAGAGAGTTGGAAAAAAGTGCGTCTTCCACGTAGAAAAATAAAAACTTGGAGGCCACCATGTAGAAAAGAGAGTTGGTGGGGACCTCACCTTCTGACTTTGAGGTCACAAGTTCGAGCCCTACCAACTACTAAATGCTTGGGAGTGACAACATTTAGAAACATTTTTTAATTATCTCCTTAGATGGCAACATTTTTCATTTGTTGTCTTTGTAAAAGTGTTGCCTTATGTATCATTTTACCTTGGCTTTCAAAATTGTTGCCTTTGAATAAAAATATGTTGCCTTATGAATAGACAACGGGGGCATAAATTACGTCTCATATGTGTTGCCTTAGCTACAAGGCAACATTTTTTTTATATTAGGCAATGGTTTTGCACTGTTACCTTTGCTTTATTTTGTTGTAGTGTAAAATAAATTACTAAAATACCCTTTTTAGAAAATAATAATTAATTAATTAATTAATTTAAAAATACGTTTTAAAAATACGGGGTATTACACTATGAGTAGTATATTAAACTCTTTTAAAGCAATAATGACTTCATATGAGGTATTACAATATATATAAAACATAACATAGTAATGTTAGGTTTTATTTGATTCCTTTCAATTAGTTTTTATTGATAATCAATTGTTATATATTTTTTATACTAATAACATTTAAAGATACTTATAGTGAAAGTAATGTATCCGCAATCATACATAGTCAATGTGGGAAGATCATTAGTATAATATCAAACATAACCTACGTACATTAGGGATATAACATCAAATTAAACCATAAGAACATTGCATGATGTTGATACTAAAATTGTAACCAAGATTGGGTTTCAAAAAAAAATTGTAACCAAGATTGAACATGCCTTGGAAGACATTTTCTTAGCTTGTAAAACACCACAAAATCAATAAAATTATTACAACAATATTTTACATAAGAGTAACCATAGTTTATGTCTTTTTAGAAATATAATGTTTAGGTTACATTTAAACACATAAAAAAAAACACTCTTCTTTTTCCAAAACATACAATTAATAGTTATTGTATTTTGAGCATAAATTCGAGCCATAGCTTTATTACACATACTATACAAATAATTTTATGGCAATTGACTTTGTTACTAGATACTCTCTTCATTTCACAATAATCGCAATACTTTAATTGGCACACATGTCTATCCTATCTACAATTTACAGTTAGGGGCCGTTTGGTTGGGGGTATTCAGACCCCGATTCCCTTTGTTGTTGTTTGTTAAGCACTTTCTTTCATTCCCTTTACCCCCTTCATTCCCCCAAATCTCTCTAACTCCATTCCTCACCCCCTAGGTATTTCCATTCCATTCCCTACCCACCTTCACACCACCACATCACCACCTTCACACCTACCAACACCACCGGAAACCAGCCCACCTTACCACCGCCGACACTACTCCGACCACCGCCCCCCTCCCCCGACCACCGCTGCCCCTCCCCCGACCCTCGCCGCCCTCCCCTACCCCGCAAAATATCCCACAGCCCCCGCAAAACCCCTCCCTATCCCCGTAAAACCTCCGCCCAACCCTCCCACCACCATCGCCGACCCTTCCCCGAGCCTCGCCGCCTGTCCCCTTCCCCGCAAAAGCATTCCTCCGCCACTTCCTAAACCCCTCGTCGATCTAGGGTTTTTTCGATTAGGGTTTTTTCGGGGCCGTGGAAGGTTTTGCGAGGGGCGGGGATGGCCGGAGAAGGGAGGCGAAGGGTGAGGGAGGTGCGGCGACTGTTTGGTGGTGGTTTGGTGGTGGGAACATTAGAGAATGAATGTTACTGGTGGTTGTGTGGTGGTGGGATAGGTGGGTCTCATTCCCTTTGTTTTTAAAACAAACAACACCCCAAATTTTAGGTATTTTCATTCCATTCCTTCTCTTTCCCTTTGTTCATTCCATTCCAATTATCTTGTGCGAACCAAACGACCCCTTAATATTACCAGTGCCGTCGCGGGCATTTTTATGGCCCGGAGCCAAAACTAAATAGGGCCCCCCTAAGGCCTAAACAACGAAGTCGTATTATATAAAAAATACATCGATGAATTATTTTGTGAATTTTATAATAAAACTTTTACCAAAATTACTTACAAATACATGATAGTCATCTGAGATTGGGTTAACTGGCCCTTTTTGCTCAATTTTTTTTTAAATGCTTTTTACAATTCGACTCATCTTTACTCTTATGCTACATAATGTTTTTTAAAAAAAATTATATACGTTCACCGAAGAATTTTAAGGGACATAGTTATAAACATTGGGAGGTGAGTAAAGGAAAGAAAATAAGGTGAGACTATGAGAGGACTATTTTATTTATTAAAAAAAAAAAAAAATATGTGGGACCCCACTAAGTGGAACCTTAAGCGATCGCTCAATGTGCTCATACTATGAGCTGACACTGAATAAGTGAATATTACTAATAAAAAATAATTTACATGAAAATATATGTTTTTTTTATATGTTGATAAAAATAAAGTCATAATAAGCATATAAATAATGCAAAACTCATATTAAAATGGTACAATTATTACAAAATAGAGGAAATATTGAACTTAGGAAATGGGGGGTTTTCACAAATAAACCATATGACTTGAACATTGATCCTCATAAGAGTCACAACCTTTAATACAAAGCATTATACTCCGTATTCATTATGGCTCAAAAAAGAGAAAAAAGAGTATTAATATTCATTAGGTCCTTTTGATCATTATGATTTAGGCCCACATCGCAATTTCTCAAAAAAATCGATCAACTAAAAGAATGCCTCGATCAAAAGAACAACTTTAGTAGGAGATTAATTTACTAAAATGACTACATGTTTTTTATACCACTTATCACCCTCAAAACGTTTAGACATGATCCATTAAGCAATCAACTATCAACCAATAAACATAAGATTTTTTCCATACTTTATGATCACTCAAACAAATGTTATCCTTTTTCTATTATGAGTTATTTATTTATTACCCTTACTTGGATCTTTCTTTTAAATATATCTTAAGTTAAGCACTTAAGGAGTTACGGGTGATTAAAGAAATAGTTAAAAAGTACTCGGTAGGAATTTAACACTTGATAAAATTACAAGGTCAACTTTTTCAATACTTTAAACATTTAATCATGTAAAGAAACACATATATCATGAAGATAGTGTAGTGCACACAGGTGCATGGTGCACTTGAAAAGAATATTAAGCATATTTTAAAGAATATGGGAAAAAATAAGAACATAATAGTGTTTGAAAAGGAACATGCTACTAGTGTTTGAAAAAAAACATACTTGTTTTGACAAATAAATATGTTTGTGGTTGACAAAAAACATACCTATATATGTTTGATAATATGTTCTTCTATACTTATCTTTAACATATACTACTTCTATAATTGTGCTATTGCTAATTTTTAATAGTGTTTAATAGTATAGTGTACGTAGTATGTTGATTCAATACTTTTATAGTATAATATTATTTAGTGTGTAACATTAAAACATAATCGACTATTTGTCTAGATGGTTAAACGATAATATTTGTTTAAAGAGGTCAAGGGTTCAAACCTTCTCATCCATACAAATTAAATTTATAATCCATACATGGCGCACTAAGAATATTAGATCCTAATGTGACTCTATTATATATATATATATATATATATATATATATATATATATATATATATATATATATATATATATATATATATATATATATATATATATATATATATATATATATATATATATATATATATATATATATATATATATATATATATATATATATATATATATATATATATATATATATATATATATATATATATTAGATTGAAGTTAACCCTAACATTAATAATCATTATTTTGAACTTACATTTTATTGGAAAATTCACTTTCATACTTCCTCTGTTTCTTTTTAATTGCTACACTTTCCTATTTTGAAAATTATTAATTACTTGCCACAATTTTTATTTTTGACATTTCTTAAGGCCTGTTCACATTTACTTAATTTCAGTTCAGTTCAGTTCAGTTCAGCTTCAATCAATTCAGTTCAGTTCAGTTCATTTCAGCTCTTAATTTCTCTCTCTCATAAAATATTCATTTCAGCTCAATTCAGTTCAGTTCAGCTCTAATTAGTTCAGTTCAGCTCCAATCAGTTCAGTTCAGTTCAGTTAAGTTCAGTTCAGTTCAGTTCAGTTAAGTTCAGCTCAGTTTAGTAACGCTTTGTTTGGATAGCAAAGAAGGAAGGAAAAGAAGGGGAGGGAAAATGGAGGAAGGGAAGGGAAAAGAAAGGGAGGGGGAGGTGAGCTCCATTTTCACTCCAAATCTCTCCAATTTTGGAGAGATTATGGTTATTATAGAGAAAGGGAAAATGGATCCCTCCCTCTCCTTCCCCTTCCTTCCCCCAATCTTTTACCCAAACAAGAGATTTTGTCCCCCTCCATTTCTCTTCTCTTCTTTTCCTTCCATTTCTTCCTATCCAAACAAAGTGTAAATGTGAACAAGCCCTTAATCTTTATCTTTCTCCTTCCCACATGGATCTCTCTTGTTTTATTCTCTATCTCTCTCCTTTTCAAAAATTGTCTAGGAGACCGGAAAATAAAAGTGTTGAAACTAAAAAATGGAGGAAGTTTTAGACCTCAAAACTAAGGTTAGATAATTAGCAGAATTAATGTGAACTAAACACATCATTAGTAGCAGGTTTTAAATATTTACTTTGTATTACTTGGTATGTGATAGGGTAATATGGAGTAATTGGTGATTTTACAAGTTGAGTACAGTTGATTATCTTGGTCAGGCTTGCTTGGCTAAATTAAATTAGCCTTTATTTGCTCGCGATGCGTGCGTGAACATCTCTATCAAAATTGATATCAAAAATATAATTTTATTATATTAGGTAATTGTTGTTTTGTAAATGAAAATTTTGATTAATTATGATGGGATTTTATGGATTGATTGGTTTTCAAATGAACTAATTGTGGGTTTGATAAAATTATGAGGATTAATTAAGGATTAAATTAATTGATTGAATCAATTAAAGGCATATTTGATTGATGATTAATGGATGAATGATTAAAAATTTAAATGATTTTTTAGCCTCCTTTAGTATAAGCCAATAGAGGTATTAAAGTTTTTTTTTTTTTTTTTTTTTTTTTTTGGGGGGGGGGACACCATAGCGTCCTCCTTGGCTTATATAATAGAGATAATGATTTTTTTTTTTTCATTCCAATTTTTGGGCTTGGATCGTTTTTGGGCCTTTTTGGCAAGAATTTTAATCGATCACATTAGGTACTAGACGGTATTTATATTTCAACCTTAGATTCTGAAGATCATTCGGTACAGTTAGCCTAAATTGAGCGGATACGAGAAGAATTGTATTATTTTGGGGCTGAAGAACCTTCAAAATAAATTAAGTACATTTTTAGGAATGTCATATTCATTATACTAAACTATGTATAAATTTATTACCATTACCATTATTTTATGCTTATCAAAGTGCGTGTGTGTCGATCATAAGAGCTTTTGATGTATAAATAAATATTGTTTCTTTTAAGTATGCAAGATCATCTTCGGCATAAGCTAAGGAAAGACTATCTATTGCTTTCTCCATGTTATTCAGTTATTTCTTGTTTTATCTTTACCAATTTGGATGTTTAAAGATAGATGGTAAAATCATGCAATTGTATATGACATCAGCTTCATGAGCTACATTGACGCAAATAGTTATATATTGTCTTAATTGGTTTCCTAAGCTTCTACTAGAGATTCGGTAGGCTTTTCTAGTGGCTAGCTGTTTCCTCATTTTACTGGCAAACTAGTACAAGTAAGATGCTGATCCTTAGCATTACATAGGCAACTTCTTCGTTCATTCTTGTACTAATATTCAGACTTATAAACTGGATATATTTTTTTGTTGCATTGTTACAGTATCAGTCAGTCACTCTTATATAAAATACTCTAGTGTTTAAGAGTATGTAGTGACATGATTTCATCACAAGGGTAGTCACGTAATTATGATGAGTTGTGACAATTTTATTTATCTTTAGTGTATTCAGAGTCACAAAAGTTATTGATCTATGTATGTATAATATTTGATTCGTGGTCTTTAATATTGAGTATAATGTACTTTGTTCTTCACAAGACTATTGTTAGCTAAAGGAGAATGCTACTAATCTAATGAGTCGAGTATTTAACCTAATAGGGATAAAGAATTAAAGGGTGATGCTATATTCAGAGAAAATTTAAGACAAAACACACATTGAACAATATTATTATTAATGCTCAGTTATTCTCATTGGTTCTATTCTTTACTGTTATATATCTCTTGTACAATATGAGTAATTATTTAGTGGTTGGATTAACAATTTATTGAATCTTGCTAATGAGTCCCCTGGACGAGTTAGGAACTATCTAAAATATATCCTAAAATGATATAAATTTGGAAATACATATCAAAATCACATGTTGGTCGGTTTAATTAATGTTATTTCAATTTAATAACTCTACTTTTAGTCGCTCATCTTATCTAACGCCTTCGGAGCGCTCGTACGCTTTTGCCTAATTTATTTTCCAAATTATATTTTTACATCCACAACGAGCGCCCCGGGGCGTTAAATGGTATTACGTTAGGAATGCATGACACAATTACACGTCGTTCGGTGTAGTTAATGTTAATTTTACTCTAATATTTCCACTTTCATTCTCTTACCTAACGCCCCGGGGGCGCTCACTGGCTTTTGCCTTTGAAATTAACCTTTTTTTTTTCCATAAGATTGCACAAGTATTAGTTTTTTACTTGGGATCTAAAAAACCACAAGTCACCAGGAATCTAACACCAAAATTTAGAGCAAGTTATATGTAAATTACAAAGCACATATATGTCATTATACCATATGGTAATTATCAGTCCTTAATTAATTGAACAAACCCCTAAATTTCAGTCTTACTTAGTTGAACATGCCCCTATTTCTCCGACAAACTATGTTCTAATTATATACTGAGACAGCTTATTAATCTCTCTACGTGTAATGAAAAGCGCAATCCAATTAATTAACACATTGATGTTAGATCAAATAACACAATTAAGATAACATTATGATGTAAATCAGTAAATAGAATCCATTAATTTTACCCACGTATCACTTGAATTTCCCACTAGATCGCAAAGTATTTTTTTATATGCATGTAATAATTGCCACTCAAATTAATACTCCGTATAAAATTGAATTCAATAAGGGTGTTAAATTTTTATAAGAGTTTCATGGGTTATTATTAGAATAAGAGTTTTTTTATTTTTATTTTATTTTTATTTTTTTATTTTTTATTTTTTATTAGACTAATGTTCAATTCAATAAAGAAAATAATTATTTATTTCTAGATTGTTTAGATCAGATCGATCAGATAGATTGTTTTATTTACTTAAGTTTTTATCTTTAATTCCATGGTTTAAATAATTACAAAAAATTTCATCTTTTAATGATACACATTAATACGAATCTAATAACACCCCCATTTTTTTTTTTGAAGGAAATTATAACAACCCCATTTGATGATGTACTTTATCTAAAAATTTACTAGATTTTTGTACAAATAAGGTCAAATACTCAAATCTAGTCTAATTTGAAAAATTACAACATATAATGAATTTATTTTGGTTTATAGAATTAGTTGAGAATACATACATACATACATACATACATACATACATACATACATATATATATATATATATATATATATATATATATATATAAATATATATATATATATATATATATATATATATATATATATATATATATATATATATATATATATATATATATATATATATATATATATTGTGTGGAATGAACTTATTTTTAATGATTACAACTGATTTTTACTTTATTTCAATAACTATATATCTATATACTAAAAGACAAATCAACAAAAACATGTGTATAAATGTAATTAATGTTTTTTTTCTTCTAAAAACACGTATATATCAATATACTAATGCTAAGAAAAGTAATGATATGGAAAAAATAAACATCACTTACACTAATCTACCGTGTAATAAATTCCTAAATTTTTAACGCTATTTTATAAATCATATATATTTAATGGTTACATGCATATATATAGCATTACCCTTAATTTGTTAAAGTACAATGCAACATTCTTTAATCTATCATGTTTTGTGTTCTTCCCATTTGCTTAAGCCTTGTGTTAATTTAATAGGTACTAATGTTGAATATATTGCATAACTAGGTTAGATTCCGTGCCATACACGGTAATTTTTATTATTTATCATTAATTTAACACTACATATAATTACAAAAATTTATATTTTGCAAAAATTAGATGAAAATTTGGTAATAAAAAAATGAAGAAAACAAAGAAAATTATATCATATTAAAGAAAACAAAGAGAGTATTAAAGTTAAAAAAAAATAAAAAATAAAAACAGAGGGAGTATTACATGCACAACTAATAGAAAATTGGATTACATCACAAAGTTAACAATAGGAAAATATTATTGCATTGAATTAAATTATAAATAAAATATTTTTGTTCAATATATATAAATGGAATATACTTACCAAATAAGAAGGAAAAATATTATTGTTATATAGTAATATGTATTCTCTAAGAAAATTTGGCACAAAAAAAAAAAAAAAATCTTTTGGAGGAAATTTTTTTTAACCAGGAGATGGCACGTATTTTTTTTTTTTTTTGGTTTTGCCTTTAGTGTATATAAATAAAGAGAAATAAATAAATAAATAAATAAATAGATTATAGTGAAAGCAAAAATTGGCAAGTCAAAATCACAATTGAAGTAACACTTGTTTAATCAGCAAAATAATAATGCTAATATTATGTATCTTTCTTTTAACAAGATACTATACTTAAGCTTGCATCATAATTCATAAGTCATAACAAAAGGTAATAATTTTTTCTTAAAAAATTAACTTAACCGAATTTTGTTTTTTACAAAAATATTTTTATGTAAAGTGGAAATTGTATGGAGTATATTATTTAAACTATAATTAAGGAAATTATAACGAGTAAAATATTACATGAAAAAAAAAATTGTATCATTAAAATAAATTAACTTATTTATTGCCTAAAATGTTATAATTATATTTATAGATATCTTTTTTTTTTTTTTTTTAAAAAAAATCTAAGGACACACCAGGAGATGACATGTGTCATTGCTGGTGTGTCTTTTAGTATATAAGGTTATTGATTGATCGATGATTATTGTTGAATGATGTATGGTAATTGTTAGTTATAATGATCATAATGTACAGTTTCTTATAACTATATGACAAAGTATTTTTTAAAAAATTTATTTTGACATATATAGTGTTAAAGAGAGAGAGAGAGAGAGAGAGAGAGTAGTAAACCTAATATTTTACAATATTTTATACATTTAAAGTTGTTAATAGAAATAATATATTTTAATTATTGTATTATAAAAGATGTATCATCAACCCTCAAAACATAAATATATGTATTAAAAATAATGCCATATATATAGAAGAAATTTTTAATAAAAATAATAACCTTGTTTATTTAAAAATAATTTTAATATATACCTAGCAAGCACAAGTGATATTTGTATTATATTTAAATATATATAAAAAGTTTTGTGTAGATAGGTAGAATGAATACGAAGTAAATTTTCTAGACCAAAAATCTCTTATAACTTATAAAAACATGATTACAAAATTAAAATTTAACACTCACTACGTTTATAAAATCTATTTGTCATTGATCATTGAAATTTTGGCTATAAATTTCATTTTGTACTCTAAATATTTCGATGTCATTTTAGGGTTAAATGATTAGTTGATTTAGTCTACTTAACCTAGTATGTGTAGTCAAGTCTGAAGAATTTTAAAAAAAATTCTAAAACTCCAAAGTTGAAGATTTAAGTCAATTTATTTATATTCATCTCAAATCTCAATCAAAGGCTAGGGTGGAGTATCCTTTGTTCATGCGTACTAAATGCCAGAGAGGCCAAGCAACAAGAATATTTCTTTTTCTTGTTTTTTAAATTAGAAAATTCGGCTTGTTTATAGGAATTTATATACAAGTAATTTAACTTAGAGAGATCAAAATTGCATGAAAAGATTTACAAGTATTTGTTATTACTAGTTTACTACATCGATCTCAAAATTTATTCATTCTTTAGACTTTTTGTTACTTTTAATACATTTATTAAAAGGCTATATAGATTATTTGAAATACTATGCATATATTTTCAACATACGAGACCATTAGCCTCTTACGAGTATAATTTTAACAAATTCGGTGATAGAAGGTGGAGCAACTATCTTGGAAAAGGTAGGCAAACAATTTTGTAATCAAAGATAATATTTGGAACATAATGAAAAATTTTATGCCACTTTTTTTTAATTAAATTATAACATACGAAGTAAATCATACAAGTATATATGTAGGGGTACAAAGCTGCAACTCCAGACTTAAATTCATTGTCCAGAAACACATGAGGACTGCAGTAGTGCAATAACAAAGAGGGTATGAAGTATGTGGGGACTATGAAAATTAAATTATGTTGTGCTATCTTTTAAGATAAAATAAAATAAAATAAAATAGAACTAATCAATTAAATAAAAAATAAATTAAGCAAAAATAAATAAAATTTAATGAGGTAAAATAAATGTATCCTATCAATTATGGATGAACAATCTGACATAGCCCACAAGGAGGATTTCATTTCATTCACTCGTTTTGGAAGGGGTAGTGTTGTAGTGGAATGCTACTTTATTCATTTCCACACCCAAAAATTATAATTTGTTGAGTTGCATCACTATATGTAATAAGTTCATTTAGTGAAATCATTACTTCCACTTATAATACTTACATGCTTTAGACTAATAACCTTATGTGATAAACATGCATGTTATGTACAACAAGTATATGTTATCCTTATATAATGGTTGTTTATGTGACCCTAACAATCTAACATGACCCCCTCATTCTTTGGTTGTGGTATCTTTTCTAGTCTCATCTTAAAAATTACTATTATCTTATCTTGATATTTTATTTGTAAATTCGAGTATTTCAATTAAAAGTTATGTTGATTAATTTGAAAGTCAAAAGGACACAGTGTATTAATTTTCTTACTTAAAATTTAGCATTGATCAGTTAGGGCTAGACTTAATAGACCTAGTTTTAAAGATCAACTAGTATTTTAGCCCGTTCGATGCACGGGCTGGTTATTTTTGTTGAAATGTGTTGCATATATATTTGTGTTATATGTGTCGATGTTGTTTTGGATTTTAGTTAGGTATATATATACATAGATATTGCGTGGTATGAAATGACTTATTGATTTAAGTTATATTTTAAGTTTAGGAGATGAAAATTTTATTTTATTGTCTATGTAATTAGTTTAACTTTAGTTTATCATGGTAGAAATGAAACTCTTCATTTTCTTATTACTTAAATTTGCAAGTCTTGGAATGCATAAAGACTTAAAACATTATTTATTTTACTCTATTGAAAGATTAAGGGAGGTGGCATGTGGCATATGAGTGATTGGTGACATGTGGCTTAGTATGAATTTGTGGTTAGAGTTTTTAAATACTACTAGGTATAGATTTATTACAATCCATGCGTTGATCTGAGTTGCCTAATGTTTGACTTGATAATTTCCCCATTACCTAAATTTAGGGTTATAAAACTATGCCTTACACTTGACCAAAGTATGACATAACTTGAGTCATGGTTTGATCAACTCTTTATGGTAGCTTGAGGAAGCAGAGTTGGTTTATGGTTCTTAACTCAAACTAGCCTTCTGGCCCGTGCAATGCACGACTTGTTCATAGAAAATTGCATTGAGAGATGAGTGAGGAAATACCAATAAATAATTATGAGTGTAATATGTAACTGAAAACATAATTAAAGAAATAAAAATTTTGGGACTTTAATTTAAAATGAGACTTAATAGAAAGAAGATGGAGGGACTAAAATCAAAGAGAGAAAATAAAAAGGTTGAATTAAAGAGGGAAGATGAAGATAAAGTGTTTAATGAAAGAGTTAAGAAGAATTGTATAATTAAAAATAAAAAATATAAAACGACATGTGGCACATTGAGTTGAAGAAGATGATAGGGAAGTGTAATAGAATGATGACATATGTCTTTTTGGTTTTCTTTTTTTAAATACTTAGTATTTAAAAAGACAAACCACAATTACCTATATGACATATGTCATCATAATTCACCCTTATGCCACATAACACATCCATTAATAATATATCCTCTTTATACTCCCTTTTAAAGTAAAAGTACTAAAAGATAAAATAAAATGTTATTGAATGCTAAAGTTTTTATACATTCCTAACTTGCAAATTTAAGTAAGAAAATGGAGTGTTTCATTTTCACTAAAAAAAAAAAAGTTAATAATATATCCTCTTTATACTCCCTTTTAAAGTAAAAGTACTAAAAGATAAAATAAAATGTTATTGAATGCTAAAGTTTTTATACATTCCTAACTTGCAAATTTAAGTAAGAAAATGGAGTGTTTCATTTTCACTAAAAAAAAAAAAGTTATACTCCTCTCTATACTCCTTTTAATGTAAAAGTTAAAATAACAAATTATTTAATGTTAAAATTGCCTCAAAAAAAAAATATTATTTAATGTTAAAATCTTTATGTATTCCTAACTTGCAAATTATAAGTAAGAAAATTAAGCAAATTATTACAAAAAATTACCGACACATACAACACAAATAAGCAACACATTTCAAGAAAAATAAAATGAACTACAACCCGTTCGTTGAACGGGCCAAAAGACTAGTTGAGTTGAAGAAGATGATAGGAAAGTGTAATAGAATGATGACATATGGCTTTTTGGTTTTCTTTTTTAAATACTAAGTATAGATGTGATGGTTGATAGATGCAAAAGGAGAATCTGTAAGGGGAAATGCCATAGAGAAAGTAGTGTTAAGGGATATGTTAGATACATTTTATTGTTTTTAAAAGGATGCATATATAAGCAATAATGATTATCTTCAATAAGATGTTAAAGAAAATTTAGATTAATGATCCGATCTAAAAATAAGTGCTGATACGGTAAAGTAGAAAAAATTATCGATATAAAAAGGTTAGACAAATGGCTAAAACTCACATTAAGGCACATGTACTAATGATTTTTCATGCAGTTATGTTTGATAAATTAAATAGTTTGAACGGTTATTTCTTAAAGTCTAAATAGTACTGTATAGCTACCCTTTTTCTTTATTCCTGTTTCCGTTTCAAAACTTTAATTCGTTTGTCGTTTCTTAATGAATATTCTCCATCTTAAACTACTTTGATCCGTTAGTGTTATATTACATAATTCCTAATATTTTTGAACCCTAACATATATATTATTGATTCTGTTCATTATAGTAACTTTGTTGATCGCAACAGTAGTGCAAAATTTTCAGTTAATCATTTATTTAAATATAGAATGCAAAATTTTCACTTAATCATTTAATAAAGTATAGAATATTATGGTTGAGGAGATTAACAAACACAAAATTAATGGAACAATTTGAATGACCTAAACAAAAGTTGTGCATTTATTTTTTGAAAGCGATCTCTACTCCCATAAAAGGTATATAATAGACTACCTAACTCTTTCTTTGATCACTTCATTCTTTGAGTTTCTACAATTAATTAAATGAAATTTTCACATAATAAAACTTGTTAAATGTAATCTTATCTAACTTTCTACATCAAATTAAAGAGCTGTTTATTGTATTGATAGCTTGCCAAAGTAGTAGTTCATCCCTAATAGAGATGAAAATTGAAAAGAAAAAGAAAAATAAACATTAAAAGATACCAAATCATGGAGCAGATTTAAGTATTTAAATTCTACATCAGAGAAGATCTTCAACAGTCAACACTACTCAACACTTAAAGAGTCAAGTACTCAAGTGTGACATAATGTTAAAAAAAAAAAAAGGACAACAAGCCAGCCAACTCAGTGTTTTTAGTTCTCACTCAACTTTAATCTCTTTACCTTATGACTTATGAAGCAAGCCAAATTGAGAACACTTTCACATGCTTCAACTCAATAACTCTCATACACTACTCATTTTTCTCCAAAAATTACATAAAAAATAGAAAGAATTATTGTAAACAAAAACAATAACTATAATCTCCTCTGCTTTATATATACTACCTCCGTTAATTTTTATTTGCAACTTTGGACTATTATTTGTGAGACATAAAATATTTCAAAATTACAAATAAAAGTTAACGGAGGTAGTATATATATATATATATATATATATATATATATATATATATATATATATATATATATATATATATATATATATATATATTGGTAACTTGGCCCTCTTCACTTCATCTTTAAAAGTAAAAATAATTTCAGTTCAATAATGTTTTATGTGAAATATGACTCTAATAAAAGGACGGAGAGAGTAACTCTAATGCTTAACGTTTTATAACTAAAGATATTTATTATGGAATAAGATTATAGTTGTATTTTGGGAACTATAAACATTTCTCATGTTGCAACAATTAAAAAAGGGATATATTAATACTTCCTCCGTTTTTCTTTTATTGCACCATAAGAACTTTTACACTATTCACTTAATCTTCTTTGACCATCTTTTGTGATTTATCTATTAGGAAAAATATAGTCATGTGGGATCTAGTTACATTCATCTCGAAATCTACTTTTTAAATATCATTTTTTTTTTATAATTTTTACAAAAATATAATTAAAAATATTAATAGCCAAAATAATGCATTGACAAGCGTAAAACTCCTAATGATGCAATAAAAAAAGAACGGAGGAAGTATTATTTTTAATTAATTTATAAATACAAAAAAGGGGAAAAAAAGTCTTCTAAGAGAAGAGGGGAAGCTCTTCTTTGGACCAGTCCCTGTGCTTCTGCTTCACCTCCCATTGTGTGTGTTACGTTTTCTCTCTCAAAAATACTCTCTCTCAAAAATACTCTCTCTCTAACTCTGAAATAGAGGAAGCAGTGATTTTTATCAGAAACAAGTTTAATGTCCACCCACCCTCTTCAAAACTAACCTTCTCTTTCTTTCTTTCATTCTCTCTCTTCAAAAAAATACAGCCATTTGTTTCCTCTCATTTTAGGTGTGAACAGTAGAACACATTTTCCAATTTCATTTCACTCCTTTTTTTTCACTATTTTTTTTTTCTTTCTCAATTTCTGTTATTTCTCTTACTTGCAGTAGATCTATTACCAAATTTGAGAAGCCAAAATGAGCAAAGAAGAGTTCTTAAAAATTCAGGTAAAAAAAAAACATTTGTTTGATTTTCTGATTGTAGCAATCAGTTTTATTTACCCTTTTTGATTAATTTTAATGGGTTTTTGTTAATTTGCAGACTTGTGTTCTTAAAGTGAATATACATTGTGATGGTTGTAAACAGAAAGTCAAAAAAATCCTGCAGAAAATTGAAGGTAAATCTTCTTTCTATCTTTCTTCTGTAATTCTGTTTTTTATTTTTACTTTATGCGTTTCTTGTTTCTCAGTTCACTGACCAGAACTCTTTCAGTCCACTGTCTCGTCCGGATTTAGTTGTGACATTACTAGTTTAAATTTTCACTATTAACATGATTATTAATTCCGAATAGACGGACCGACAGTGTTGTTATTAATTTTAGCTGTGCTGAAATACAAGTAATTGATTTGGAATTGGAATTGAAATTGAAACAGGGGTTTACAAGTTAAGTATAGATGCAGAGCAAGGCAAAGTAACGGTTTCAGGAAATGTAGACCCAACAACACTCATTAAGAAGCTCAATAAGTCTGGTAAACATGCAGAGCTTTGGGGCGCTCCGAAACCGAACAATAATAACAACCAAAATCAAATGAAAAACGTTGAAAATGGTGGTAAAGGCGGAGGCGGCCAAAATCCAAATCAAATTCAAAATAAAAATCAAAATCAGCCGCAAAAGGGTGGTGGTGGAGGTGGTGGAGTTCCTCAAAATCAGCCGAAAGGTGGTGGTGGTGGTGGACCGCAGCAGCCGAACGCGCAACAGTTGCAGCAAATGCAGCAACAGCAGCTGCAGCAATTGCAGCAACAGATGAAGGGGCTTGGAATGGGTGGAGGAGATCTGAAAATGCCGCCACAATTTCAAGGAATGAAGATGCCATCGAAGGATAATCAGCCGCAGTTGCCGCAGCCGGGTGGGAAAGGAGTGAAGTTTAATTTGCCGGAGGATGATTTGGATGATGATGATGATTATGACGACGATGATTATGATGATGATGATTTTACGGATGATGATGAGTTTGATGATGAGTTTGAGGATGTCGGTAAGATGAAACCGATGGGGTTAGGTGGTGGTGGACCGCCGCCGAATATGATGATGAATGGTGGTGGTGGTGGTGGTCCGGGTGGTGGGATGATGAATCCGCAGTTGATGAATGCTATTGCTCAGGCGAAGGCGAATGCTGCGGCCGGGGGTAATGGTGGTGGGATGATGAATCCTCAATTGATGAATGCTATTGCTCAAGCGAAGGCTAATAATGGTGGTGGTGGTGGTGGTGTGGGTGGTGGTGGTGGAGGTGGTGGTGGTGGTAATAATGGTAAAAAAGGCGGTGGAGGTGGAGGCGGAGGTGGAGGAGGTAATATTCCGATTCAGATGAATGGGGGTAAAAAGGGGGGAGGAAATGGAGGAGGAAATAATAATCAAAATCAAGGGGGTGGAAAACAAGGTGGTGGTGGGGGTGGTAAACAAGGTGGTGGGCCAATGCCGGTTGATCCTAAAAATGGTGGTAAAAATGGGAATGGGCAACCTCATGGTGGGGGTGGAGGCGGTGGCGGTGGAGGGAACATGATGATGATGATGAATGGTGGTGGTGGGGGGAAGAAAGGTGGTGGTGGTGGTGGGATGAATGATGGAGGATTACCACCTAATCATCATGGCATGGGAGGAAATGGAATGAATAACAATCCAAATGGAGGAGGGTTCAATCATGGCATGGGGGGCATGCCTGCTCATCATGGGGGTGGTGCCCCCAATATGGGCCAAATGCCACCAGTAGCCCAAATGGCTAACATGCAAATGGGCCCTATGGGCTCGATCCCGGCCGTTCAAGGGTTGCCAGCTGGCACCACAGCAACCGCTGGACCCGCGTACTACCATGGGGGCCCACCGCCGGAAATGATGGGCCCCAACCCCGGGAACCCGTACCACCAACAAATGTTAGCTCAAATGATGATGAACCAACAACGAGCCAATGGGAATGAGCGGTTTCAGCCCATGATGTACGCCCGGCCACCACCCGCTATGCATTATATGCCCCCTTACCCACCACCGGCCGACCCCTATACTCACTATTTCAGTGATGAAAACACCTCATCAAGTTGCAATGTAATGTGATAAAAAAATTTGCCAAAAGAACATGAGAGGGTGGTGTTTGTTCCTTGTTTGGTCATGAATCTCGGTGAACAAGGGTAGTTCTTTGCTCAAAGGGCATGCGGAATCTTGATAGTTTGATATAAAAAAAAACTTACCATAAATGATGCAAGAAAAAAGACCTTTATTTTAGCTTAAATTTTCATAATTTCACCTTGTTAATTTTACTCCTTATTTTTAGTCCTAAGTTTTTTATATTTTCAGGATTTCAATTATCATAGAGGAAGGGTCCGTTATATATTATATAGATAATTTATATAAAAGAAAACAAGTTTGTAGTGGAAGATGATAATGTAAACTTTTAGGAGAGAATGAGAAGGGGACATTGTCCTCGTTCAGTGAGATGTTTATATGTGTTTATAAATGTTTTTTTTACTCTTAAAAAAAATCCCATAATAATAAAAAAATAATTTTAATAAAAATAGAAAGGGGTATTAAAAAATTCCCCTTTTTTTCTCTCCTAATTCTTTGTTATAATATATTATTATTTGCATAATTGTAAATGCTTATCTTCTTCACCAATACACTGTGTTTTGTAGTTAGCTTTAACTAGTTTTGGATGGTCCATGTGAGATATCACTATCTACGTAGTTTCCATTCATAATTATTGACCATTATTATTATTGTTATTATTAAGGCTAATTTCTAAAAGAAAATGAAATTTTTTTGTAGGGTCACAATCCATAAGTTGCGCTAAAGTGGATTAATGGCCCCATGTCCCACTAGCTTCTTTTAGCTAAAGTGTTTTAGGTAAATCAAACCCAATCTATTCAAAAGTTGAAGCTTAGCAAGATACTATTTCATACATGCATTTTTTAAACTTAGGTACGTCCCACGGGCCACAAGAAGATCGTTTATTTATTATTATGTTGTTTTTGGAATCTATGTTGATGTGTAGATGGGAGCACATAATTTACAGAGAGTAAAAGTGTGCCACTATGCACACCCCTTTTGGTTTGTACGATTGTCTATATCAAATTTGTGAGGGTAAGAAAATGGCTAAAGATGACATTGGGCCGGCCTAGCTTGTTCTATGAAGTGGCCCAATATGAAAAAACTATTATAAGAACGGTACCGACACATTATGTTATTGTGTGAGTTGTGTCTGATCACAGTTTTTGAAAAAAAAAACACAATAAAGCATAGCACGACATAACATGATAAATAATGCTACAATAAATAAAATTTACCTTAGACATGTAAAATAACACATGGTCTAGTGTTGTATCTAAGCCACCATTTTGAAAATTTTTATGTGGTGTGTAAAGAGATGATGGAGTTAGTTGCAATTAGAGCCTATTCAAGCTCATGACACACGGGCCCTGCACAACCTATGTCCATCTTCGATGCAAGTATGCAACATAAATTCTATATCATGACAAACAAGTATTCTTTTAGCTTCAAATCTAGTAATGAGAAACCTTGCTCTTAATTGCAACATTTTCTCACCTTGCCTTGTTCTTATATATGATAACATGCTCATCTTATTTATTTGCTTCTGTTACGATATATGATATATGTTGAAGATTTGATTTAGATACTCTTAGTTGGCAGGATAGTTTTATGTTAAGTAGATAATTCTATCAATATTCTTGCCAAATTTATCTTGTACATCATATTATATAATTCGGCCTAGAGCCATGAATACAGTCAAGCATATTGTTTCTAATCAATATTTCACATGGTATCCGAGCCTTGATTTTTTTCAGTAAATTATAACCATGGTTGGTAATACACCACCACCACCTCCACCACCGTCCAAAATCGAACCGAATTCTCCGTTTTACCTAGGATCGCAAGATCGACCAGGTGATTTTATAACCCCAACTCGTCTTAAGGGCGATAACTATGATGATTGGGCCGCCGATATACGTATGGCGTTAGAGGCGCAGCTCAAGTTCGAATTTTTAGATGGCACTATCATTGGTCCGACCCCTCCCACTCAGTCGGACTGGAATACCATTAATGCAATGTTAGTGTCTTGGATAACTAACACAATTGATCCGGAGGTCAAGTCTACCTTGACGAAATATCGCGAAGCAAAGAAGCTATGGGATCATCTACAGCAGCGATTTGCTCTGGTTAATGGTCCGAGAATTTATCAATTGAATTCCTCAATTGCGAGATGTGAACAGACGAAATCCATGTCTGTCTCGACTTATTATGGGCAATTAAATGCCTTGTGGGAGGAGCTCTATCGTCATGAACCTCCGATTGTTTGTTCTTGCTGTTCACATTGCAATGCTGGGGAATTGCACGCTCGGAGACGGGAAACGGCTAGACTTCATGAGTTCCTTATGGGGCTTTACTCCGAGTATTATGCTCAGTTACGGGCAAACATTCTTACACAAGATCCTCTGCCATCGATTGATAGAGCATACCAATTGGCCGTCCAAGATGAACGGGTTCGACTCGCCAAAGCTGTCCCTGAAGATAAGCCATCGGAGGCAGTTGGTTTTGCCCTCAACGCAAATAACGGTGCTGGCCGTGGGCGCGGCAAGGGGAATGACAGACAAGTATGCTCCAAGTGTCAGCGTTCAGGCCATGATGCTTCAAGTTGTTGGGGTTTGCCGGTGTGTACGCATTGTAAAAAACGCGGACATGATCGATGTGAATGGTTGCTACGAAATTCATGGCTACCCTGAAGGATGGTTTGATAGGCCAAAGTCTGATGGGGCTGGGCGTAGCAGAGGCAGCACACAAGGCAGGGGGCGTGGTTCTGTACGAGCTAATGCAACATCCAGTAGTAATGTTGGAGGATCGACCACTGGCAGCAACACCTCGGAGTCGAGTTCATCCAATCAGATTTTTACCCCTGACCAATGGAAGGCAATTGCGGGATTTTTTGGTAACACAAAAGTTCCTGACACCGTTTGAATGGTAAGTTTAATTCCACAAGGTGGATCATTGACACCGGCGCGGCCCATCATGTCACCGGAGATGAGACTTGGTTATTTGATGTCACTGATATTATTCATTGTCCCGTTGGTCTTCCCAATGGAGGAACTGTGCTTGCAAAGAAGGAAGGGTCGATTCGATTGTCGGCCTCAATTACTCTTAATCATGTTTTATATGTGCCGCAATTAAGTTGCAATTTGCTCTCGATTTCACAATTAATTGAAGATTTGAATTGTATTGTAAAATTTAATTCTTCTTTGTGTGCTATACAGGACCAAACGGGGATGCTGATTGGAACGGGAATTAGGCAAGATGGACTTTACTACTTCGGAGAAGCTGACTCGGTGCAACATGTTACGGCAAATGGAGCAAATTCTTCTATGGAGTTATGGCATAAACGGATGGGGCACCATTCAGAGAATGTAGTAAAGTTACTTCCTCCTGTAGTTGATTTTAAGGGTAATTTGAATAAAAATTGTGAAGTTTGTTTCCGTGCTAAACACCCTAGGGACAAATTTCCGTCTAGTGACAATAGAGCTAGTCGTATTTTTGAAAAAGTTCATTATGATTTGTGGGGTGCCTATAGGCATCCTTCGTCTTGTGGGGCTAGATATTTCTTGACTATTGTTGATGATTTTTCTCGTGCTGTGTGGGTGTATTTATTGGATGATAAAACGGAAGTTTTTCGTATTTTTATGAATTTCATTTCTATGGTTGATCGTCAATTTTCTCAAACGATAAAAGTTGTTCAGAGTGATAATGGTACGGAATTTAATTGCTTGTGTGATTATTTTTCTGCTACTGGCATTTTGTTTTTTACATCATGTGTTGGGAGACCACAACAAAATGGTAGGGTTGAGCGAAAACATAAACACATTTTAAATGTAGCCCGTGCTTTACGGTTTCAGGCTCACTTACCGATTTATTTTTGGGGTGAGTGCGTTTTGGCAGCGGCTCATCTTATTAACCGAACACCATCCCCTTTGATACACAATAAAACTCCTTTTAAAATTTTATTTGGCTTTCCCCCCTCTTACAATGTCATCAAAACCTTTGGTTGCTTATGTTTTGCCCACAATCAAAACACGAAGGGTGATAAGTTTGAGAGTCGTAGTAGGAAATGTATTTTTTTGGGGTATCCTTTTGGCAAAAAAGGGTGGAATTTGTATGATCTTGACGAGCGAAATTTTTTTGTGTCACAGGATGTAAAGTTCTTTGAAAATGTCTTTCCATTTTTGGATTCAACTATGGTGAATATTGAGCCAGAGAGTGTGGTCCCAATGTATGATGATGTAGTGGCCGATGATGATTTTTATGATCAAGGTAGTCAGGAGGTTACTGTCGAAGACATAGCGCTGCAAGTAGAACCCTCGGGCGATAGTGCCCTGGCCGACCAGCAAGGCTACGCTTCTGATCAGCCCGCTGGCCGACCAGCGCCTGCTGGAATAGACCAGCCCCTGCACCAGCAGCAGGGCCAGTTACAGCCTCATGAGCGACGACAGCAACACAGCACTGCAACCCGTCCCAATCAGCAGCAACAGGTCACAGAGCCGAGCACTGCTACTCCTACCAGCCACCAGACCGCAACTCCCTCTGAGTCTTCTGGTTTGTCTGGGCAGCAGGAATTGGGTAGGGGTTTGAGAGTGAAAACTCCTTCGGTTCTCTATTATGTAACTTATACAGTAATTGCAAAAAGTCCATCTTCGCCTACACCGCTTCCACAGCACAAGTCAGCAATTATTTCGGGTCATGATCCGAGGTCATTCAAGGATGCAATGAGGCATGAAGGTTGGAGAAAATCAATGCAAGAAGAAATCCAAGCTTTAGAAAATAATGGAACTTGGACCTTGGAAGAGTTACCTCCCGGGAAACGTGCTCTTGGTAGTCAATGGGTCTATAAGACCAAGTATTTGTCCAATGGCAAAGTGGAGAGATTGAAGTCGCGTTTGGTGGTCTTTGGCAATCATCAAAAGGCGGGTATTGACTACAATGAGACTTTTGCTCCAGTAGCAAAGATGACAACTGTACGAGCATTTTTGGCAATAGCAGCTTCGAAGAATTGGGAAATACATCAAATGGATGTGCATAATGCCTTTTTACATGGAGATTTGGATGAGGAGGTTTACATGAAATTGCCCCCGGGATTTGAACACTCGAATCCAAAATTGGTGTGCAAACTACGTAAGTCATTATATGGTTTGAAGCAAGCTCCACGTTGCTGGTATGCAAAGCTTACTGCAGCTCTAAAAGGGTACGTGTTTCTCCAATCCTACTCTGATTATTCCTTGTTTACATTCACTAGGGGGCAAGTTCAGATTAATGTGTTAGTCTATGTTGATGATTTGATTATTTCTGGCAATGATTCCGCTGCGTTATTGACTTTCAAAGCATATTTGGGAGATTGTTTTAAAATGAAAGATCTAGGGCCCTTGAAATATTTTCTTGGCATTGAGGTTGCTAGGAGTGCGAAAGGTTTATTTCTGTGTCAGCGTAAATATACGCTAGACATTATTTCTGAAGTTGGCTTGACAGGTGCTAAGCCTAGTGCCTTTCCAATGGAACAACATCACAGATTGGGTCATGCGAAGGGAGAGTTGCTTATAGATCCGGAGGCTTATCGTAGACTTGTTGGTCGGTTGGTTTATCTTGCTGTGACAAGACCGGATCTAGCTTATTCTGTGCATATTTTAGCTCAATTTATGCAGTGTCCCCGAGTAGAGCATTGGGATGCAGCTTTGCGTGTGGTTAGATACTTGAAGGGTACTCCCGGGCAAGGCATTTTGCTTCGGGCAGACAACGATTTGACTCTTCAAGGATGGTGTGACTCGGATTGGGCTGCTTGTCCAATCACTCGTCGATCCATAACAGGTTGGTTAGTGTTTTTAGGCCAATCTCCGATCTCATGGAAGACAAAGAAACAACCTACAGTGGCAACATCGTCATCAGATGCAGAGTATCGTGCTATGTCAGCCGCGACTTGTGAACTGAAATGGTTAAAAGGTTTATTATTGAGCTTGGGAGTGCATCATCCCAAGGCAATTCCTTTGTTTTGTGATAGTCATTCAGCTCTACACATTGCTAAAAATCCGGTCTTTCATGAAAGAACCAAACACATTGAGGTTGACTGTCACTTTGTTCGAGATGCCATTATAGATGGTACTATTGCTCCCTCATATGTTCCTACAGATTCGCAGTTGGCGGACATCTTTACAAAGGCCCTTGGCAAACGACAGTTTGATTTCTTATTGTCCAAGTTGGGCATTATGGATCCCCACCATCCTCCAACTTGAGGGGGGGTGTTACGATATATGATATATGTTGAAGATTTGATTTAGATACTCTTAGTTGGCAGGATAGTTTTATGTTAAGTAGATAATTCTATCAATATTCTTGCCAAATTTATCTTGTACATCATATTATATAATTCGGCTTATATAATTCGGCCTAGAGCCATGAATACAGTCAAGCATATTGTTTCTAATCAATATTTCACAGCTTCTAACACCCATTATATTTGTTACGAGAAAGAATTTGAAAGATTAACGAAGATGAACACTCAAGATTTGCTTGCCATCCCAACTTTATCTGAAGAGTCTCTAAGCTCAAGTACTAAGAACTAATACCTTCATTAGACAAAGAAGTTCTTTGAATTATTACAAGAGAGAGAAAAGTAAGATGAAATGAAATCTAACTAAGAAAGATTATTAAGTTCAGTAGCTTTATATGCTCTGACTTCCTACACTAAATGCTCTGTCAGCAATAATTGCTCTAACAAACGTATTACTCCCTCCGTGTTTTTTTAAGTGTTACAGTTTAAACGATACATAGTTTTAGGCAATTTAATTGACTTAAATAAAATAAGAGGTAAGTGGGGTAATTGGAGTATTAAAAAATTGTAAAAGATAGATAGTGGGGTTCATAGTTTATTAAAAAATAACGAATGTGAGAGGAAAAATATAATAAAAAAGTAGTAGTGGGTTTAGGTGGGGACCATGAGAGGAGAGAGATATAATTTTTTAATGTAACTTTTTGCCAAAAAAGGAAGTGTAACACTTAAAAAACACACGGCCAGAAATGGGAAGTGTAACACTTAAAAAAACACGGAGGCAGTACAACAACTTGTGCTTACATGGAACAAGTTGTTAGAGATAAGCTAAAATACGGTCCCTGAACTATGGCATTAGTTGCACATTTGGTCCCTCATTCTTTTAAATGAGGCAAATTGGTCCATCTACCACCCTTGCCTCACCATTTCTGGTGGAGGAACTTATGAGTCAGCAAAATTTGGGAATGTGTGCTGCCAACTAAGCAAAAGTTAAGGAACTTATCCTAGTTAGCATTTGTTTAGGGATTATAAATCATTTTTTTTTTGTCAGCTACTAATATTTATTATTTATTATGTATAAACTTTTATTAAAGTGAAAGAAAACATACCCAAATTTTTTGTTTTTTAAAGAACTAGGGTGGCCAACACGTGCGATGCGCGCGACATGGCTAGCCAATGCGGAGAAGATATCAATAGCTTGTACATAGTTATGATTAGTAAGCATTTTGCACGTAAAATGTCTTATGCAATCTTTAAATACCTTGAAACTGGTAAGATTTAATACAATGAACCTTTAGAAAGAGTAATAATCGACTATTAAGTTCAAAATCATATATCCTTAACCTTTTCTTATGTATTTTAAAGAGTAAATAATAGCATTTACATGCTTTTGTTAAAGAGTCTAGATGATTCTCTAGAATAAAATTTTGATACATATTACAAGCTGAAAAACAAAGAGAAACAAATAGATGAATAATGAAATTTTGCATCAATTTGTTCTTGGGTACCCTATGAGTAGCTAGGACTCTTAGGTGTTAAATTTTAGTTTTGAGTTTGGATTTTGCTCAAATCCAATGCAACGTACATTTATACTTAGTATTGCTGTTAAGTCTATTATGATCATCTAATATAAAGTTTGGTAGCTTGAACCGAATGTAAAAATCCAAAATAATAAAATGCCGAATAACTTTTTTTTTTTCCTTATTCTCTTTGTATATTGGGCCAGAGGCTTTATTTTTTATTTTTTAATACTCTATAATTAAACCCAATGTAAGAAGAGCTGATTTATCCAATGCAGGCAAGCTTGAGCTCAGCTTAATTCAACTCAACAATACAAAGAAATACAGTAAATCATTAAGCTGATACTCATTAGATGTAGAGCATATAACATTATTAGGATGCATCATATCAAAATCTCACCAGAAAAGTGGTATCTTCTCTTCTAACAAGTAACAATAAACCTTTAAGGTAGATTAGGATTGATAAGACAACTACTCACACCTCCTTTCCTTCAAATACAACATATACATCCAGAGCCTAAGCACAAAGGCATTCTACTCCCTTTAAAAACATGTACCTTGAAAAATTGCATCTTTTAAAGTTGTGGACTCTCATTTTACGCTCTTAATCCCAAAATTATAATCGAAATTTAGATGTCCTTTGCATATCATAACAACGAATCTAATAACAATGTTCAAAGCCACCTTTGTAAAATTCTACAATCCCCAAAATCAAAACCAAAGTACAATCTAAATATCATAAATAAAAATCCTAAGAAATCGTATAAGGAAAAAATTAAAGTAGCTTTTGATCGGATTTGTGGTAGCGCTTAACTGGACAAACCACAAAGTCACTGACAAATATTCATGAAATAATCAAATTGAAAGAATAAAAAGAGACATGAGGGGCTTCCATGAGGTAGTGCTCGGAAGTTGGTATATTTAATTTCCCTCGCTTATAGTGTTTCTGGTTCTCCATTCACTTTAATTATCTACTATTTTTATTCTTTCAAAAGCCAATCAAATTTAAGGAAAATAGGTAAATACCCAGACCCTAAAATTAAAAAAGGATAATACCTTAAAATCTAAAATCAATCAAAACCTTATAAAACAGTTGAAATTAAAATTGAAAAATACCTTTGAAGATTGTCAGTGACTTTGTGGTTGAAACTTGAAACTAATAATTCAACCGATTGAATGGGAAGATGAAAAGTACGTAATAACAGAGAGAAAATATACAGTATTAAAAAAAGTATTGTAATATTAAATGGGGGCAAATGCGTAAAGACACATTTTTGGGGTTATAATTGTCACAACACTATTCATAAGAGCAAGATTCTACTTTTTATAAAGTAGGGATTAAAGAAGAAAATGAAATATGACTTAAAAAATTAAATACTTCGACTTTCTTTCAAAAAAAAAAAAAAAAAAATTAAAAACTTCGAATTAAAGAAATAGGAAAAGGAAAAATAAAGAAAGAAGGGAATTGGAAAAGAAAAAAATAAAGAAAATTTAAATTTTAAAAAAATGGTCAGCCCTCTCTTCTTCACTTTCGGTTTGGCAGCTCTAATGGGGGAAACAATTCCCTACTTTTCACATCATTAAAGATCATCAACATTCACCATCTTTTAATTCCAGCCTTCGCCTCCCGATTTTATTAATTATATAGAAGCTCATGCACAATATAGTTCGGCCAAACCGGAGGTTTGGGTTGTGTGGTTGATTAATGACGGTGGTGAGGCTACAGATTGGTGGAGATGGGGTTGTGTGTTTGTAGCAGGTTGTTGGTGATGTAGGGTGAGTAAAGGTGGAAAATCCTATAGTTTAATTTTATTATTTTTTTTTCCCGGAAATTCTATAGTTTTAATAATACAAATCATAACCAAAATATTAATGTTGATGAAAAAAAAATTAATATCAGTTAAAAGATTTCTTTTTAAATAAAAACTGACAAAAAAAATAAAAAAAATTAATGATTCATGGTCCTTAAACTTTTGCTAACTAGGATAGGTCCCTAAACTTTTTTAAAAATATTATTTTATTTTTGCCACATAGGACTTTTGTCCTTAAACTTTGGCGACTAATCTTTTTTCCACCGAAAAAGTAAATTATGGGTGGTTGAGGGACCAATTTGCTTCGTTTGAAAGATGAGGGACCAAAATGCTATAAATACTAAAGTTGAGGGACCGTATTTTAGCTTAACTCCAAGTTGTTATTATAAATCTTACACTAGTAGAATAAACGTAATGGCAAGCGGTTCAAACCCCCTAATGGCAAGCGGTTTTGAACCGCATTGGCTTAGGGGGCTTGCCATTAGCCATTTAAATGGCAAGCGGTTTAGAACCGCTTGCCATTACTAAAGAAAGGGCAGCGGTTTTGGCGCCAAACCGCTGCCCATTATGGGTATACAAAATAAAAAAAAAAATTATTATTTTTTGGTTTTTTTCACATAAATTGATACACAAACCAAACATATGTAAAAACATTAATATTTTTATTAATTATTTGTTGTAATATTACATTTACATCAAAAAAAAAAATTTAATACAACAATAAAATTAATGCAACTAATAAAATCAGCTCTATATAAAAATAATAATAAAAAAGTACATTAAAAAAAAAAAAAAACACCAGCCACGACCACCAACACCACCGGCCCACCACGACCCACACCATGACCCCCACAAATATCAGCACCACCACCCACCACGACCCTCACTAACACCAAAAGCCCTAACCCTGACCCACCCCGTACCCAGCCACCACCCCACATCTCCACCCTCCGTAACCCACAACCCACCCAAACAAAACCCACATCTCCACCCAAACCGTAACCCACCCACCACCCCACACCTCCACCCTTCGCAACCCACCAAAAAAAAAACCCACATCTCCAGCCAGCTCGTAACCCACCCACCACCCCACACCTCCACCCTCCCTAACCCGCAACCCACCCAAGCAAAACACCAATTTTGACTTGAAAATTTGGTTTTAAAGGACAAATTCGACCATGAAAACACTAGATCTAGAGTTTTCATGGTCGAATTTGACCTAAAAAACTTGAAAACCCACACGATTTGCACGAATTTGCTCAAAAATTGCTCGAAATTTTGCTCCAAAGCTGCTCGGAATTTTAGTCGAAATTATATGGTTTTTGGTCGAATTTGTTCGAAATTTATGCGGGTTTTGGTCGAGGAGAATGAGAAATGGAGATTGAGAGAGGATAGTGAAATGAAGGGAGTGAGAAATGCAGGGAGGAGTGAGAACGAAAGAGATTGAGAGAGGAGAGTGAGAACTGAGAAAGAGAGGAGGAGAGAGAACGGCTGGAGTGATGAGAGTGGAAAAAAGGGGCGTGAGATTGATATTTAAAATGGGTAGGGTTTTTTTTTAAAGGCAAGCGGTTCACGGTACGAACCGCTTGCCATTTGGGCTTTTGCAAGCGGTTCAGCCCAAACCGCTTGCCATTTACAATTATGCAAGCGGTTCAGCACAAACCGCTTGCCATTTATAATTTTGGAAGCGGAATTGTATAACCGCTTGCCATTTGGGGCTTCCCATTAACTATTTCTACTAGTGTTAACATAAATAGTAATGGTAGAAAAGTAGTTCTAATTAATCACTATCTTTCACAACCCTCCCTCAACCTCCGTGTGCTAGAATCATGCCAAGCTGTGTAAGGGAGTTGAATAAGTCATTCAAGCATGCACGTTGTCTCAGATGAAGTGACAAGGAATGTCAATGTGCTTCGTTCTTTCATGGAACACTGGATTTTTAGCAATGTGCAAAGAAGAATGATTATCATTATGTAACTTAACTGGCTGCAACTCTGGAATACCAAGTTCACCAAGGGATTTTTACTAGCTTAGTGACTTCAGAAGCTGCAGCAGCCATGACTTAATATTCAGCCTCTGATGATGACTTTGAAAGAGTTGGTTATTTATTTGACTTCAAACTGATGGGAGAATTACCAAGCATCATTATGTATCTTGTTATAGACCTTCTGGTATCAGCAGAAGCAGCGTAGTCATAGCCAGAAAAATGCTAGATTCTTCAGAGTAAGACCACCTTTGAACAAAATACCCTGTCCAATAGCAGAAGAAATATAGTGATGAACATGATGTAAAGCTGCAAGGTGAGTAGACCTTGGATGTTGCATGAACTGGCTAAAGAAGTAAACTGTAAAAGCTAGATATGGTATTGTACGTATGTGTCCAAAAATCCAACTTCCCAACCATACTTCTGTAACAGGAGGGATCATCAAGTAATTTACCATCATCAGCTTGCAACTTTAATGTGAGAGGCAAAGGGGTAGCAATTATCTTGAATTTAACAAACCCACTATCATATAAGAGTTCTTTAGTGAATTTAGCCTGAGACATAGTAATACCTAGAGAAACATAGCCAATTTCCATACCAAAAAATAACTCAAGGATCCCAAGTCTTTGATGCTAAAGGTAGTGCGCAAGTGTTGCTTCAAACTCACAATATGCACCAAGTTTATTCCCTATGATAATAATTAATCTACATACACAGCTGCAATTGTTGTGTGTGTAGAAGAATGTCTTATGAACAAGGAATAGTCTTATGAACAAGGAATAGTCATTTTTGGATCCAAAGACTTTAACTTAGATACCAAATTTTCAAATTATTGTCTGTTAGCTTGTTTCGAGCCATACAATTAATGATTTTAATTTGTCAACTTGTAGACTTTATTACAAAGAATATGACCACCTTCAAGCATCTTCATGTAGATTCCCATGAAGGAAGACATTATTGAATCAAGTTGAAAAACAGACCAACCTATATGAACTACAAGTGCAATAATGCTTCTAACAGTTGCCATCTTAATAACAAGTGAAAGAGTCTCCTCATAATATATGCCAAGCCTCTAATCGTACTTTTTTGCAACCAATCTAGCCTTGAATATATCAATAGCGTCATCTTTCCTCAATTTTATCCTAAAAACCCATTTGCATCCTATTGGCTTCTTATAAAGTGGTAAATTAACCAATATCCAAGTGTTGTTTACTACTAAAGCTTGTAATTCCTTCTACATAACTGTCTCCTAGTTAGGATCACCTGCTTCTTCCTAGTTAGGTTTATGCAATCTGCAATAAAAAGCTTTATGATCTTTGGTAAAAGAATGGAAAGATATAAAGTTGCACCAATGATCTAAAGCTGGTTCAGAGGAAGCAGAACCAACTTGATAAATGTCAAGGTGTTTAGTTGGCTTTTGGATTCTCATGATTTGTCTTGACTGAGAAAGTATAGAAGAGAGATCAACAACATTATTATGAGATTGAGTTCAAGACTAAGATACATTATTGAAAGATGTATTATTAGTTGGTAACTGAAGAAAATCTGGTGTGTCAAAATCAAAGACCAAAAAAAATGGTGTATAAGCAGGTAGAAAAATGGCGTAGGGGTGGCTAAAGGAGCTTGAGAAAGATGGTAAGGAAACTGTCTTTTATGAAAGACACCATCTCTTGAAATGAATCTTCTATTGGTTAAAAGATTTAAAACCTTTTAACCTTTTTGAGAAGAAGAATATCCTATAAAAACACATTCGTCTGCTTTGGGATCCGACTTTGTCCTTAAGTAATTCAAAGTTGAAACATAGCAAAGACAACCAAAGGCCCTCAAGTGATCCAAATTTGGCTTATGTCCATGTAATCTCTCATAAAGTGTAGCATTCCCCAAGGCTTGAGATGGTGTGTGTAGTGAATATTTCAAGCATTACCCCAAACTTGAACCCCACTGTGATTAGGGGTGAAAGTTCGGTTTTCGGTTTGGTTTTTTGCCCAAACCGAAACCGAATCACCATAATTCGGTTTCTTGATTTTGCAAACCACACCGCACCACTTTAGCTTTGAAACCGAACCAAACCAAACCACCTAAATTTCGGTTTTCTTAAAAAAAACCGAACCGCACCGAATTTTCATATCAAACATCATAAACATCAAATTTTGCAAAAAAATCCAAACCAAAACACACCAATTAAAACCGAACCCAACAAAACCAAACCAAACCCATTTATACAAACATAATTAAACAAGTTTTAACCCAGATCCGCAAACATTCCTAGATATAATTAAACCTTTAATTTAGTTGATGGTGTTTGTTAATGGTGAAGCGAATTCGAATTTTATTAATCAAAACCTCGATGTTTTCATTAATGGTGGCAAGAGAGACAAGAAAAACGAAAAGAAAAGAGGAGAATGAGACAATGAAAGCGAAGAAGAGGAGAGAGAATGGGCAATTGGGCGGAATCCGGGAAAGAGGAGAAGAGGAAAGGAGAGAGAAATGGTGGAAAGATAGAGAGGGAGGCTGAGAGTGATTAGGGTTTCTTTTTTAGCTTTATATACCTAGGGTACTTTAGTTTTGGGCCAGGGGTTATGTACGGTTGGGCCTCTAATTCGGTTTGGTTCGGTTTTGTTCGGTTTTTCATTTTCCCGAACCGAAAACCGAATTTCTCTTTTTTTACACCGAAACCGAACCACCCTCCCAAAAAACCGAACCACATTCCTTATTCGGTTTGGTTTTTTGGTTGGGTTTGGTTTTACACCGAATTTCTTTTACCCCTAACTGTGATCATACCCTAAAGTACGGTGGCGTCTAAAGGGAAAGAAGATAGAGCAAAAGAGTCGCCAACAAGTTTTAGGAACTTGTAAACCGTTCACAGGGTGAAGGTTACACCCCTTAACGATCTAGGAGATCGTCAACTCCAATAGGTCTGGAACCATGACTGGTAGTTCGGGGATGAAGGTACAAATCCAACCTAAAAGAGATTGAACCTGCCTTAATAATAGGCCTCTACTTTATTCTGATCGTATTCATGTTCGCTTTCTGATTAACATGCAATCAATAAGTTAACCCTAAACCTGTTTTTCTATGTTGGTTGAATATTAATGCACAAATAAAACTATTATTGGAGATTACTTGAATTATAACCATATTAACCCTAAACAAGATTATTAATTATCTTATTAAGCATGATTACAAGTACAAATTTCCCTTTAAACATGCGTAAAAGGTGTGATCAAGCAATAAAAAAATATCAAGCAACATAATAATCATCAAAATAATTATAATAATAATCATATTCATAATTATCATAATCATGTTAAAGCATAACATTAATAGCAAGATCCTACGCATGATACTAACAAGATTAATAACAAACCCTAGCATGTCACTAAGCAATAAAAATCAAAGCTTTAACCCTAACATGATGCTAACAATCATAAATATTAGGAAAGAATTTAAAAGGCATCATACTTTTAATCATACTTGATATAAGGATTTTTTAGTTGTTACCCTAAACATGATACTAGGAAGATCAAAATACCCTAACATGACATTAGGAATCATAATATATAACAACCTAAGCATGATTTCTACATCATAATAACAATAAAAACCATTAAAGCACTTACTTGGATGCCTCGTATCTCTTTCTATTAACAAAATACACGCGTTAGTAACTTCAAGGAAAATAATAAACAAACAATTAAATTAAATAATTGAAAGAGAGATTTGGGACCAAACCCTCAGAAATTAAAACCTTTCACGTCTAGGGAGAAGGCAACTTCGAACGTGGCTAGGTGTTTCTTGATCTTGTGAATGCGGAATTGTGTATAAAAAGGTTGGTTTAGAAAAGAGAGAAAGAGAAAACAAGCTTTAGCTTAGAGAGAGAAGAGAATTAGAGAATATAAGAATTGATGAGAATTGGTGATTGTTGATGATGAAAAACGGAGATTTTAGGAGGCTATTTATAGAGAAAATCAGCCAAAAAGATAGAATAACCAATCAGAGTTTCGACGAGGAAAAAATAAGTTAGCGCCAGGCGCTGAACATTAGCACCAGGCGCTAACGCTAGCGCCAGGCGCTAATGTCTAGCGTTAGGTGCTAATTAATTCTTTCACGCGTTTTCTAAATTCAGATAAAATTTAACCGTACAGAAGGACAAAATTGTATTTTCCTTAAAACACTCGCTCTTTTATTCTGACTAAAACTCCAAAAAGTCAACAAAAGTCAATTTATCAATGCTAATTGAATTAGGAATGAAAAGAACCTTCTAGAAGAATCTAGAAGACTAAAACCAATCCTAATTGCATTAGGAATGATAAATCCATATTAGGCCCTCCTCTAGATCATTGGGTCGCATATAAGGCTCAAACCGGGCCCAGTTTAGTAATTTGGCCACAACTTTCTCATTATTCATCGGAATTGGGCTTATAATGTATCGTTGGAAAGCTCTTTTGAAGCCCCATCCAACTACACCATTATTGGACCTATATCATGGACCAACCAAATTGGATTGGCTATTTTCTTAAAATAGATTTTCAAAAATAGAGAGAAAAGAAAAGAAATTAAAACTATCCGCAACACTAGACTTTCCACACTTCCACTTCATTCGATTATGATTCGACGTAAAAGGTACTCATCACCGGGTTTGGTTTTGGGGAGACACAAATGGGTGTCTACAGTGTGCTTCTGATCAAGTAAGTAGCACATAATTTCCCTATAACTAACAAGAAGCTCTTATTGTAAAAGTAGAGCTCTTCCAACCTTAAGAAGATGTTTGTGTTTTCTCTTAACAATTCCATTTTGTTGAGGAGTGCTAATACAATTGGTTTGATGTTGAATACCCTTTGAATTGAACAAGTCTAATATCCTCCCTTTACACAATTAATTTGCATTGTCTGATTTAATAACCTTGACATAAACACATATTGTTTCTCAACTAAAGCAACAAAATTATGCAAAATTTCCACAGTACACTACTACAAAAAGGCCTTAGAGAACTGTTATAATAGGCTTTAATTGTAGGCGTCGTTCGAAGTGCACCTACGTAAAAGCATGTGGTGAATATGCTTGGCACTCATAGGAAGTGGGAATTGACATACGATTAGGGACAAGGAAAGTAGGGAGCCGCCAACAAGTTTTGAAGGAACTTGTAAACCGTTCACGGATCATTTAAGGCAACCACGAATAAGGGACAACGATAGGCAACAACGATTGACTCGTGAAGGTTACACCTCATTCATAATCCATGAGATTACTAACTCCATATGGTTCGGAACCACGAAAGGAGGATCGTGGATGATGGTACGAAGTGAGTCATGGAGTCACATTCGTCCGTATTGGCCTCTACTCGATTCTTATAGTGAAAAATGATTCCTGCGATCTCAAAGGCATACAAACAAAATATTCAATTCGCTCCAAACTATTATTAAGCTAAATTGGTTGAATATTAATGCAACATATAATTCTAAAATATTTGTGATCACTTGATTAAATAACAAGATTTAAAAAGGAACCTAAACCGGTTGTCCAAATTATCTTATTAGGCATGATTTTCAATTACATATTCCCTTTAAACATGCAATATAGTGATCAATAAAAATAATAATAGAACAAACATTAATATTAAAACCAATTTAATCACAATTCCAACAACATAAAATCGTTAGAAAAATAATAGAAATAAAAGGAGCATGACTCTTACTTTGATTCTGTTTGTTTGCAACTACAAAATAATAAACGAGTTAGTAACTTCAAGAAAATAATAAAGCGATGATTATATTAAATTAAATAAAGTAAAGTTGATTTTGGGGCCAAACCCTCAAACAATTCTACCTTTCATGCCTTGGCTTAAGGATAGAACCACGAGTAAAGTATGGACTTCTTTGAGTACTTGAAGAAGGAATTTTGAAGTAGAAAAGGGTAGGCTAGTGTTTAGGCTAAAGCATAGAAGAGAAAAAATAAAATAAAAAAATACTCGGTCCCCGTACATCAGAAATGAGGGGGTATTTATAGGGAAAATGTGCCGAGGGAGCACACGGAACCCTAAAATGATAAAAACCCTAAAAAAGTATCCCGTGACATGGAAAACTGTACCGTGACACGGCAAGCTCCACCGTCAGACGGCGCACTTTCTCGTGACATGGTACACTTTTGGTGTGACGCGGGAAATTTTCAGAAAACGGGATAGAAAACACGTTAAGGGTTTACGCGGAAAAGACACGGAATGTCCCGTGTCACGGCAGACTTCCCGTGTCACGGGAAATCCCACCGTCAGACGGGAAGGTTTCCCGTGACACGGTAGGTACCTGCCGTGGCGCGGGAAATTCCAGCCCGTTTTTCTGTCTAAATACATTTTTAACCCTAATTTCCTTTGGCATTTTAAGTGCCGATTAATAATTTCGGGCCTTTTCTGACTTATTATTATTTGGGCTAAAATAAGAAAATAATTAAATAAAAATAAATAAAAGGTTTGGGTCAAAAATAAATAATAACACAATAAAATAAAAAAGGTTTGGGCTAAAATTAATTAATAAGTTTGGGCTGAAATTAAAACTATGCTTTTACCAAACATCAAGACTAATCCATGGACTGTTCAAAAATATGAATTTAATAAAATACGATTTTTTAAGCACTCTCGGGATTAAATACTGAACCCGACCAGTAGTGGCGGTGAAAGGTTGTTCATCATCGGGTTTGGTTTTGGGGAGACATTTTTAGGTGTCTACAGCTTTATAGATCGCCTTAGATCCTTAGGGGAGTTCTTCTGCTAAGCGAACTATAAAGTATAGAGAACGGGTCGTTTAGGCGTTTTATATATTGGCAAATAGAGAACGGTTGTGAGTCACAACCGTTCTCTTTTACCTTCTTAATTTCGTACACTAAGGAAGGAAAAAAGAACGGTTTAGGCCACTTAACCGTTCTATATTGCATTAAATAAAGAACGGTTAAGTTAGATAACAGTTCTTTAATGTTTTTTTTTTTAAAAAAAATCCGACCATATGTATTTGATAATTCGAATTACCCCTGTACGTATTTTATGTTGCATTGTTCCTGTATTTTTATAATCTATAATATTTTTATATTTCATTTTAGACATGTATTTCTTGTATTCTTGTATTTTATATTGTACATTTATCTTGTAAGAAAAATTCCACATTTCCTATGTAAAATAAATTTATGATCCTGTGTACGTGTAATATAAATTTATGTATAATAAAATTAACAAAAACATTTCCAGGTACAACGAAAGCCATCAAAATATACTTCATACATATAATTTTTCCAACCACAATTAAATTGAATCATTCATACAAAGTTTGTTCAATACAAACAAATACATGAGTTAAATATAAAAACACCTTTCTAATTAATGTTGATTTTAAAAAAATTATGCTTAGATATACCAATACCATATTGATTTACAATTCACATAAATCATCGTTGTCTTCATTTGGTTGATGTTATCCGGCAACATATGAAATCCACCTTTCCCTAAGCTCGCTGATCATTTGTTGAGAATATGTAGGAGGAACTTGCTTAAAATACTACAAAACAACGTAAAATACATATAAATTAGTTAATAATATACAATAATTCATCTAATTAAATAGGAAAATTTGTCAGAAATTAAAAAACCATTTATAACAACTTTTTTGTTCAGAAAAACCTTATAAAAATTATTTGGCCAAGTAAAACCTGATTAAAAAATTATTTTGTTCAAGACGACCTAAGGTCACTTTCCGGCGTTGACTGAACTTTCCCGACATTGACCTCCCATGTGCAGGTCACGTGACCTTAATTTTTACTATTCCCACCCATTTCTTCTAATCTCACCCCCTAATCTACCTCCACGTTTCCCTTTATTTTTTTTAATTTTCCCTCATTTTCTCTCTCTTCTCTTCACAAAGGAGGTCATTAATCTTCTTCAACTAACACTCTGCCATGGCGTCACTTTTGGTCTGCATGCTTAATCAATGAAGATGCTAATTGAATTAAATTGACACCCACCTTTAACAGTAAGTTTCTTAATTTGTTTCTTTTTTTAAGTTTGTTTCTTTCCTTTTTTGGGTTTTTTTTGCTGAACAAAACTCAATTCTCTCTGCCATGGCGAAGAAGAACGCGAGGAAGGAGGCGAAGAAGGTAGTAGCTTGTTGTTCGAAGAAAGTAAGGGGGACCAATTACAGAGTCATATAAACCCAAGTATGTTTTTTTCTCAAATTTTTTTTTTGGAATTGCGCAAAATTGATTTAAAAATTGTTTATGTTAGGGTTTGTTGATGAATTAATTGGAGTAAAAAATTGTCGTTTTGGGAAACATAAAGTCAGAGAATTTGTGTGTTGTGTTTGGTGTGTTAACTATATAATAATTCCTTTTCTGCATGTGTTGTTGTTGAATCTGAATTTGGTATTGGTATGCTGTTAATTGAATCAGGTTTAACGGTAGAGATAACGTGTTTAATCCTTGGTATAAATTAATGGAGGCCATTGATATTAGGCTGTACTATGGTGGGGATTTTGTAACAAAGAACAAACAAACATCATATGAAAAGGGGGAATCTGATTATTATGGGGTTTCACTTCATCCAAATGTAGGTGAAGTGTGCTATATTATGTTTGTCTACTGGATAAAAAATGAGTTAGGATATGCTGATGTGGGAGTAATATGGTTTAGGAAGCATGGGTTTAGTTTGTTCAATGGGAGGAAGCAAATAAAGAGTGATGTGGAGATTGCTGAATTTCTGCAGTCACTAGAAAAGGATGGGTGGTACCATCTTTACTTGGTCCAAAAAGAAAAAAAAGACTTATAACACATTGGCTTATGGACTAGGGGTGGGGGTGTATACAGATTTTGAGACTGATGTTAGGGAATCTAGTGACTTGGCTGAGAGTGGGGTCAAGGGTGGTGAGTCAGCAAGCACTTCTAATATGGCCCACAAAAACCCTAGATATGAAGAAAACACGCTTATAATTGTCTCAAGTGATCCATCAAACATAGCCTCCCTCACCAACTTCCCACCTAACTTTCAAAGTATTCAACCCTCAAACACAAATTCACTCTCAAAACAGACCTCTTTCATAAGCATCAACAACTCTGCTATAGGGGATGAAAGGCAGAAGCTGCCAGTAGTTCCTACCCAGAAAAAAACTTTACAGCAAAAAGAGTTTGAGGAAGTAGAAAATAGGAATGCAGCTGGTGTAGTGGAACCTTTAGATGATAATCATCAAGTGCTTGAAATTGCTGATCATTTTGAGAAACCAGTACATGAAGATGAGTTAGTGGATGGAGAGGACAAATCTGGCAGTGAGGATGTTTCTTATTTAACTGATGAGGATTATGATGATAAAGATGATGATGATTTGTTCTAGAAGTATGTGGACCTTGACATAACAGAGAGAGTGACTAGGAGCTTAGGTGCTGTTACAGTACATTATGATGATAGGCAGATGATGAGGATGGTAATGCAAATGGTATAGAGTTGGAAGATGATGTGGTGCTTGATGATAGTGATGATGAGGTAGTCAGATTGATAGGATTAGATGATAAGGGTCCTGACTATCCAGTGTTCAATCTAGTTACCGATTTTAGGGGAAACATTGATCTGAGTAAAGGGTTGAAGTTCCCCTCCAATTCAATATTTAGGAAAGCTCTTAGACACCATGCAATTGAAAATGGATATGACTACTATTATTTGCACAATAATAGGAGTAGGGTCACTGTTTTTTGTGGAAAAGGGCTAGGATTTTAGAGTGCAAGTGTAAATATAGGAGAAAGTGCAGATTTAAGGTTTACTGTTGTAAGTTGAAAGATGAGGATACCTGACAGATCAAGATTCTAAGATTGAGGCACATATGCAGCCATCAAAATCATAATACCAAGTTGTCCTCACAGTATCTGGCTAAAAGATATGTTGAGGATTGGAGAGATGATCCTTCCATGAAACTTCAAGCTTTTATCAAGAGAGCAAGGAGAGAGCTTAGACTTGAAATAGGGTACTATATGGCATACTATGTTAGAGCTAAGGCATTTAAGATGATATTTGGAGATGCAAACTTAGAATATAGCGGAGTATGGGATTATGCAGCCACAATCATAAAGTATAACCCAGGATCTACAGCAAAGGTGAAGGTGACAGGGATTGAGAATCCACCACCTCTTTTTCAGAGGCTGTACATTTTCTTACAGGCATGCAAAGAGGGTTTCATGGCAGGGTGCAGACCTATCCTTGGTGTAGATGGTGCACACTTAAGAGGACCCTATCCAGGTATCTTACTCACAGCAGTAGGAAAAGATGGAAACTAAAACATCTTTCCTGTTGCCTGGGCAGTAGTTGAGACTGAAAACTCAGAGACTTGGAATTGGTTCTTGGGCTTGTTGAAAGATGATCTAGGTTCATTTGCAGATTCAATAACATGGGTGCATGAGAAAGAGGATCTAACTTACATGTCAGATAGACAAAAGGTAGTTTCTACTCAGTTGTTGTTGAGAATATGTGTATTTCCTTGCTTGTAAATTCCGGTTCTGTATTCTAACTTGAAATCAAATTCAGGGTTTGATTGATGCATTTAAGACAACTATTCCCAATGCAGGCACAAGATACTGTTGCAGACACATTTGGACCAACTTTAAGGGCAAATTTCCAGGTGTGGTATACAGAGAACATTTCTGGAAGGCTGCAAGGTCATCAACTGTGGCATGCAATTGCAATTTGCCATGATTTAGAACTTAAATATGTTCTGTTTTTGGTATTTTTAGTGCTTTAGTGCCTATATAACCAAGTATGATTACTTGAATGCAGCATCATTTTAACATACATATGGCAGCAATCAAGGAATTGATTGAATGAGGATGCCTTCAAGTACTTATCTGAAATCCCAGCACAACACTGGTCGAGACATGCTTTTACCTCGGCTAGTAAATCTGGTATGCTCCTTAATAATTGTTGTGAGAGTTTTAACAATGTATTAAGAGAGGCTAGATCAAAACCTATTCTACAATTAATGGAATGGATTAGGAGGTACGTTATTCAAAGGTGTTGTGCAAAAAGGGAGGGCTTAAAAAATTTTGAGAGTGTCATAATGCCTAGTTTAGTGAAAATGGTGCATAGGGGTCTAAAAGAAGCAAGTGCAATGAGAATAAATCAAGCTGACCTAAATGAATTTGAGGTTGATCATGAAGATGACATTTATGTGGTGAATTTAGAGAATAGAACATGTGGTTGTTACAGGTGGACTCTTATGGGTATACCTTGTTGGAATGCATTAGCATGCATCCAATTGAGAAGGTTAAACTATGAAGACTTCATACACCCTGCATATCATATCCAAACATATGCCAAAACCTATGCCCCATCCTTTAGAGCCATGCCTGGACAGACCCAATGGGAATTGACCCCATACCCAAAACCATTGCCCCCTCCACATAGAGTTATGCCTGGTAGGCCTAGCAAGAAAAAGAGAGTGAAGGAACCAGGTGAAGATCAAGAAAAACAAAATGTGAAAAGGGCAAAGAAGCAAAACAGGTGTGGAAAATGTGGTGGTCTTGGTCATTACAAGACTAAATGCACCAATCCAACTATGCAAAAAGTTCCTAAGGGAAGAGGTAGGAATGCTGATGCATTTCCTAAAGACACGGGTTCTCAGGCTACAACAACCATTACTCTAACTGCCACTGTTCCTGTCACAACTCCTCAACTGAAAGCTCATACTGTTGCTTCTGATGGAACACAAAGAAAGGGGAAGGGTGTGGGAACAGCTGCTGCATCAAAGAAGGGGAAGGGTGCTGCTAGTGCTACAGCTACAAAAAAGGGGAAAGGTGATGCTTCTGATGGTGCTGCAAAACATAAAAAGTCAGCTGTAAAACAGCTTGGATGCAAGAAGAAGAAAGGTGGAACTCAATCTCAGCATGATGGTGCATCACAGACTTCAGCACTGCAACTGGATATCCACCCCTAAAACAGTCTCAGGAACTACCTACACAAAGCAACAATCCATGATTTGAAGGCCACTTACTCTGTATTTTGTAAGATACAATTATTTCAGTTTGTTTTTATGTTGAACTAAGTACTTATGTGAACCAAGTCCTTGTTTTTAAGGCAATGCTTATATTTAGCACTTATAATGTACTGCTTATTTTGAACAGATATGAAGCTGTGTTAGTTTTGCTTATAATTGACTACCATTATACTAATTTGCAAACACAATTTAAGGAAATCAGATGCAAATTTCATTTCATATACTCATAATTCAAACTATATTCAAAAGTACAAATATTTAGCACAACTAACTACCTAACCAACTTACTGCAGAACCTCACTAATTCTACCCAAAGAGTTTCACAAATATGAAACTTACAACAACAGATACAATAACACAAACGCAAATTATAGACCCATACTTAACCCCATCTCCCTTTTCCATCCCAACTGTATTGTTCCTTCTCCAAAGTTTGTTGTTCAGCTTTTCCACTTCTTTGGCTAATCTTTCCTTCTCATGCTCTACACATGACAGCCTTGCTCTCATAATGTTAAGATCAGTACAAAGTCTTTGCTTCTCTACTACTAGGACATTTGTTACATCTTTCTGCCAATCAATTACACCTTCATCAACCCACTCAAATTTATCACGGCCCCTCTGACCAGTTTCATGGTTGTAAAACTTGCACGCAATGAACTTCCTGCCAAGATTGTCGTGGGTCCGAGATGTCCTCTTTGCAACAGGAAACCCACATTCATATCTCATATCCTTCAATAGAGCCATGGTTGCTGCATAATTCATGGTGTTAGTGCATAATGAAACTCCAATTAAAAAGGGGCAAAAAAACCCTAACTTTTCATTACCTACGATTTTGATGAACAGGGCGAAACTAAATGGCCGAAATCAATTGCGACTCGCAAATACTGCAAAGAATTGTCAGTTCGAAGCTCGTAAATGATCTCCAATTGATGAGAGAAATTCAAAGAGAGGAAAAAAGGGGAATTAAGAACAGAGATGGGGGGGGGTTTAAAGGGAAGCGTGTTAAGAGGTAGATTAGGGGGGTGAGATTAGAAGAAATAGGTGGGAATAGTAAAAATTAAGGTCACGTGACCTGCACATGGGTGGTCAACGTCGGGAAAGTTCAGTCAACGCCGGAAAGTGACCTCAGGTCGTCTTGAACTAAATAATTTTTTAATCAGGTTTTACTTGGCCAAAAAATTTTTATAAGGTTTTTCTGAACAAAAAATTTGTTATAAATGGTTTTTTTCTGACAAATTTTCCAATTAAATATATATAAGTATATCTTTTTTTATCTAAGTTCATAAGAACAGTTGATACCAAAAAGGCTTCTCATAATACACATAACAGCCATGTGCATAATTGCTTATGTTAGTGCCACATTTAGTACATATTTGATCTAAGTTCATACCCATGCTCACAAGGCTGGGACGGGTCTACAACAGAAGTTTCTAGCCCAAAACAAGAACCCAGAATTAGTGAAAGAATATAATACATCCTACAAACCGCCTAAACAAATACTTGAGGGAAATCATGACGATCCTAAGAAAGAAGCAGTTACTGACAGAAGTTATAAACCTGTAAGCACAAACTATAGAACATCCACTTGCATATCAAGACGAGTAGGGACTGCATTCAGAGAAAGAAGTTTTTGACATAAAGGAGGTATTCAAAAATACTGTAAACAGAGCTTATGATACTGAAAATGAAACCCGATTTGATGAAAGAGTAGCAAGGTATCCTCATAAGCATGCAAATGCAGAAGGACATAAGCCTCCTTTTCAAAAAGAGATAAAGGAGAACTTGCTAAAGTTAGTGCGCAAATAAAAGAGTGAGCAAGAAAAACTCTTGCATCAGAAGCCATTAAGCATTATCATTCTAGTAGGGGAAAACATTTAAGCTTGATACACACAAGGCTGAATTCAAAACCCAGAAGTGTAAAAGTTCATACCCCTGCTCACAAGGTTGGTTTGCATACAACATATAAAATTTGCAAGATGCATGTGTGCATCAGCTACTCAAAATACATTCAAACTAAATGTCATACCTTGTCGGGATGATCATTTGCCTAGATTCAATTGTCTCAATCATATAGCGACAAACGTAATATCCACTATCAATAGAGCCTTTAGCTTGACGAGGACACTAATAAAAACCAAAAGAGGGGGGGGGGGTTAAATTAAACACCTAGTTATATAATGTATTATTAACATATAGTATGCACTAAGCATTGCAAAATTAAATTTAAGATAAAATACCTCTATGCTTATTCATTTAATGTAAGGTTTCTTCTTTATTTTTATGATATCCTTTTGATGTTTTGCGCTAAAATTGATCATTGCCCTAAGTAATTATCAAAATATTAGAGTAATAGTATTAAAATGCTTTGATAAAAAGAAGTTAACATGTAAAAAAGTAAGTAATCTAGCAAATACTTGTTGATTATTCTTTGAGCAAATTTAATTGGGAGGTTCATCTTTTACTCCCGCGGGATCTAGCCAATGCACCAAACCAACCCATGGACAAATAACAACCAACATCCAATGTCCAATACATTGATTAAAACAATAGAATTCAAATACAATAATGAATGTTTAAAAGGAATTAGAAATAAAACTAATATAAAATAAAAATGTGTAAATGACTCATGCACTTACTCCTCATAATACGGGGCAAAGAAGAGCTGATTTTTTTGCATCATTACACAAAAAAGAGCCTAGCTAAATAGTCACATCGATCATCGTCTTTTTCCACAGTTGGAGTATAAGGGCATAGATAGTTGCAATTACAAAATCCATACAACCCTGAGATACCTTATGTATGAACAATCTCACTCATATGCCTTGCATATCAAATATTTATTAAAAATTATTAGCTCATTAATAAAAAAAATTGTTATAAATTTTTACTAAAAATGGCGAAGGATACAACACTTACATCATTAAAATTGACACGTGTGACTATTTGATCTCTCTTTGGAAGCACCAGTCAAGCATTTCTTCATAGTCAAGGGTAACACATTGCTCATTTTGAAACACTCTAGCCGAAACTGTAAAAGATTTGGTTTTACCGCTCGTTTTTATTGCAATAGCCACATCCTAAAATACTCAAACCAAATTAGAGGTCAATTTCAACTTATCAGCATGAGTTATTGTGTACTTTCGAGTGCATGGTGATTGTGATGATGACGAGTGTGGAGATGGTGCAGCGATTTCCTTAGTGACTTTCTTATCAACCTTGTCATGTCATATAATCGCAAGAAAAAAAATCAGCAAAAAAAAAAAAAAGAATGATCGTATTATATATTGTGACAGATAATTATAATTTAAAACTGAACTTTACCTTCTTTATAGGAAAAAAACAAGTGAGAAGGCCATATTAAATAATAATTCTTTGTTTGAAAAATAAATTTTTATCTCCCCTTCAGGACATGACAGAGGTGCATTTGGGTTGATTTCTTCTTTAACACAAACTCGATAATGACCACTTGGGACGGGCTTGAAATGATGCTTGAAAACTTCTTCTTCCATCTCAACATACACTTCTCCAATAGCAACTGTATTGACCCCTTTGTCACTCTTAATTGCCAAGGAACAAAGACTATCAACTCCCTGATTATGGATTATGGTATTAATAAACCTTTTGTGGATTGATAAGATGTAGTAGTCTATAATTTAACACCATCAGAAGAATCTAGGTATATGTACTTACATCAAACATACTTCCTCTGTTACACATTATGTGCAACAAAGAGGTGTACACATTTCCCATGAAAAAAAATAAAAAAGCCTAATTAACAAAGTAGGGGCAGGTGATTAGGGTAAAGTGGATGATTAATTAATTCAACCCACACCACCATCCACCAGGCCACTTGCCCGCCACACCACCACCCACCAGGCCACTAACCCGCCACAACACCACCCACCAGGCCACTAGATCGCCCACAACACCACCGCCAGATCGTCGTATCGAGCCACCCACGCACCCCCAACGCACCAGGCTGCTTAGAGCCCACCCCATCGAAGAAAACAACCTTAGCCACAGACCCACCACACCACCACCAAGATCTCGACTTCCGCCCCACCTCGTAAACCACCAAGGATCCACCCATAACCAAATAAACCCTTCCATAAAACCTCACCCACCATATCGAAATTGTCGTACCCACCTCGAAATACCCACCTTACCCTCCCTAAATAGTCGTACCCACCCCCAAAACCACCACCTCCAACCGGAAAAATCGAACACCATGAATCCCGACCCTACAAAAAACCCAACCCTAATAATACAAATGAAAAACCATTACCTTCACATCATCAATTGAACACCATGAAACTCGACTCTATCATCAGTTAAAGCTTTATTTGGTCAAATTTAACCACTAAAATTCTAGATCTAGAATTTTTATGGTTAAATTTGACCATAAAACCTTCACATTTGAGTTTTAGTGACAAGAATGAAACAAAAGGAGAAAGAAGAGAGAGAAAGCGGAGATGGCGACAAGCATGACAACGGTAGCGACTTCCGACCAAGGTGGTTGTTGAATTTGAGGGCCCGAGGGGAGATGAACAAAGAGAGGGGGAATTTATGGGTACATGAAGATAGAGTGGATCGGAGATCGGTACGCTGGTAATGGTGGTGGTGGTTTGGTTGTGGTATGGTGTTTTCCATGGTGATAGTGGAATGAAGAAGATGGTTGAAGGAGATGGTGAGAAATGAAGTACAGGGGTTGATTGGGGTTGGAAGAATGAATCTGATTAGTTTGGAGTTGCATTAGGTGTAAATTATTAAACTAATTAGAGTTATCAATAACTTAATAATATATGTTTTAATGTGTTATTTGAATTTTAGTAAAGTTATGTTGGTAATTTTATTCAAATTTTTTACTAAAACAGGAAAGTTTTAATTTGTTGCACATAATGTGTAACTTCCGTTTTTGGGAAATGTTGCACATAATGTGTAATGAAGTATAAGTATTAGGAAATAATGTTACCTTTGGAAATGGTTGGCCAATAATGTCTTGTTCATTATTAAGTACATGCGTTGCCAAATTCTCATTTTCTAGCACATATTCCTCCTCAGGCCACACAACATGGTATGGCTCAGGTTGAACCTCAAACACTTGAAAATTATGTTCTTGGAAGTTGAAACCTCGAACCCTTTGGTCACCTCCAAAGCCAAAGCAATCTAAATGATCATCTAACTCTTCACCACCAAACCACCCTTTTGGATACTTTCTAATTGGTTGGGTAACTTTGTTTTGCTCTGAGGCAAGTTGAAAGCAAAGGCCTTGAAGCCATTGGTCATGACCCAAGCTAAGGCCACCTAAACCTTGACCACCAGATCCACCAACTTGGATACCCGCTAACTGATGGCCAACTTGGTTGCCATTTGAATCATCAAATTCTTTCAATTGCTCTGCGTTAACCTGGCCACTTGACATTAAGTAAGACAATAACAAATTTTGAGTGTTAACCACATTTTCTAATTTTGATTTGAGACACTTAAGATCTGATTGGAATTGACTTTGTTGTGTTGGTTTGTTGTAACCAAAGTACAACTTATTTGTAACACTCAATCCAACGCCTTTAACACAACCATCATGTTCAAGATTCTTTAATGCTCTCGCTAAGATATCATTTCGGCCAGTGGTCTCAATTTCTTCTTGGATTTGTTGAGCCTCCAATGCTTTCTGACATCAATAATAATAAGCAACCAAATTAAGGCAATGTAATCTATTATAGCCAAATAATTTATTTGATTCAAAAGTAGAAACAAACTCACAATTGTTTGAGCTATTTCAAAATCAGCAGGATTGTCAAAGGTTATAACACCATCTTTTTGTCTGGAATGAGCTCTTATCCAAACCAAATGTCGAGGCTCGTCTCTAACTTGCACTCCTTGTTTCTGAAATTTAGCAGCCTGACAATATAGATAACAAAATGCCATTTAACAACTAAAAGTCATCCGTTAATTATATATTTACTGTTATTCTTTAAACAAAATCAACAAGAATAAAAATAATCATTGCTAAACTTACAATCTCTTGTTCATAATACAAGTACCCTTTTCGACCTCCTCGATATATTGAAGTATTCATTTTTGCCTTCTCTCAATTCTTGTCACTTAGTTCCTTTCAATATAATAATGTAAAAACAAATTATTACTCAATTTTCAAAGGTTTTTGCATAAATATGATTAGTTATTGGCATAATTCAAATATTACCTTAAACACATCTTCAGTATAAGTTTCAATGAATTTGGTTCAATCAGCTTGTGTTATAAATGGATATATTGAAGGTGGCTTCTTTATAATCACATTTAGATTTACTCCCTTGGTGTCGTACATCCAATCCTTTCTTAATCTGGCCTTAAAAGCTCTCCACTGGATTGAAGCTCTCCCTCATACATAATTTCTAGGTTCTTCCGACACTATAAATCCTCTCCGCACAATTCAAATAAAAGATATCAGATTTAACAATACCTAAATTCGTATATCAAAACAATACCTAAATTAGAATAAATAAGCTTTAATGAGACTTGATCATTCTCTGGAAGCTAGACTGTAGTCCTAATTTTTTTTTTGAGGAACCCTATCAAGGGATAAATTATATATATAAATAAGAAGGAGCTACATCAATATTATCATCAATGATTAAACGAAACAAACTAGAATATCATCCATGATTAAATGGAACGAACTCCTTCTTTCTGAGACTCCTTTCAAGGTGAATCACTCTCTATGAATATTTTCATCAGCCCAGCCTCTCTAGCAAGCTGTAAACGCCACCAGATAGCTTTGGCTTCAGCAACCTTCACTTCCCACTTATCACAGCACTGGACAACAGAGCAACCTCTGACCATACCCTCCTCAGATAACAACCTCGAAGCTACAACCCAGTTCCCCTAGCACTCCAGCATCCACATTAATTTTTTCATAACCCCTGGCAGGTGGAGTCCAAACAACAGCAGACGCAACAGTAGAAACTGTAGCATGCTGCTTGTTCCCAGCATGCCTATGCACAATAGCCTCCTGTACTTCCTTACATATAAGCATACAAGTTTAGGTAAAATATAATTAGCAAAGTGGCAGGATTATCTGCCAGAAAATCAACAAGCTTGTATGTTTTGTAAGCCCATCGATTGTGACTTGCTTTTGTCTAAATTAATTGTGACTTGTGAAATTTTGGTTTGCTAATGTATTTTTGCCTAATTAAATGCTGCTCTCATTCCAATAGATCTTCTGATTGATAAAATTAAAAAGTTCATGGGAAATACAGAAGCTGATACAGATATAACAATATTGAAAAATGAACAAGACAAGTAGGCATCATTACTTTAGAAGCTTTAGAGAGTATTGTTTAAAAATAACTTGGTACATTTCAAGATGTAAACTACCTGCAATGGACTAGGCTAACCCACCCACAACACCACTAATTTGGGTCTACACAAGGAGGCACAAAAATGTAGGACAAGCACACCAAGCAATATTGGACAGCAACAAGTAAAAACAGCAAGTGAATACAAAATTAATTAATGACGCCACTCAGAATTGTTTTCCAACTATTGTAGCCACTGTACGACACCTTCAATTCTCACACTCAACAAATTCTTCAGCCTCGCCAGTTTCAGAGGCCTCATTAGCACTTGCTTGCTTTCTCTTTTTCGACATCAACCTACAAACATACAAATATATTAGAAATCATCGCTATGAAGTGTTATTAAAATCAAATAAAATAAAGAATTTGTTGCAAAAATCTATATCAAGAACAAATTATAAATTTCAATACAAGAACCACAAGAACCAAATTTTGTAGTGGCATAATAACCTGTACGACGCCGGTTATTAGAATTACTATTTTCATTGTCATGCCAAATCCCTTCTTCATGATCACTACGTATATATGTTGTTGTATCATCAAGACTAGCTATCATCCACATTTTGTACCTCACTAGGGGTAGACCTCTCCTCATAAGAAATATTTCCATCATTGTCATCAACATATTGAGATTTTAATGTGACAACAACTGATTATCACATGGGTCAGTCATATAAATTTAACACTTATTTATTAGCTTGACTAGCCAAAATGTATGGATCTTCTGTATGACCTATCTTGTTGAGATTCATAGTAGTATTCCCTAAACCATTGCATACAACATTGTTATTATTGTTAGCCCATTTGCAACCAAAAATAGGTATAAAAAAACCCATATAATGCAGCTCACATATCTCTTCAATTACCCCATAGTATTGCAGTTTTCTATATATAGGTCAATTATCTTTAGCAGTAGACAAATGCATTGCTTCAGCTTCAACACATACCCCACTGTTTTGCATAGTTCTTTTATCATCTTGGTCCCTAGTATAAAAAGTGTATTTATTAATGGCATTACCAGAGAAAAATGAGGCAGAGAAATCAGGACCATAGCTAAACTCCTAAGTCGATCAGAAATAGTTTGTGAGGAATTTTTGATCTCTTTCATTACTTCATCCTTGATCTAAAGATGAAATGTTTTACTTTTTTCAGTAGCTAAAGCTTTGGAGCTAGCCTTTCAATTATGCATCTTCAAAAAATTCACATGTATATTAATATACGGTGCAACTTCATCTTCATTGAAAGGAATATATGTGTGGACCATGTACCACTTTTTAGGAGACATGTCAAGTTCTCTACGACCTATGGTTCCCTTACCCTCAAGTGTGTCATTGTATTTGAGAAGTAGAAATCCGTACTGTCCTCATATCTCCTAAACTTTCAAGGCAATATTCCATAGCTAACTCATAAAGCATTTCTCAGCTATACAACCCTCAGGTCGATAAGCATTCTAAATATATCCCTAATAAGTTTTCATTTACCTTTCAAAGGCCCATTGAGCTCTATTGTGCACGGGACCACAAAATATAATCTCCTTACCAAATGAACTGGAAAATGTATCATTATATAAAAAAAAGCCTGGGGAAAGTACATCTCCAATTGGCACAAAATAACAGCAATTTCAGTCTCCAAGGAATCCAAATCTTTTGGATTGATGACTTTACTATAAATTACCTTAAAGAAAAGACATAACCTAATAATGACATATCATACATTTTTTGGCAAAATTAAACGAATAGCAATAGGTAAGAGATCTTGCATAAAAACATGGCAGTCGTGAGACTTTAAACCCACGAGTTTCAAATTCTCCATTGAAACAAGAGAAGAAATGTTTGAAGAATAACCCTCTAGCACTTTAGCTCCGTCTAAGGATGCACAAAGCTCAACTTTCTCCTTCTTAGACAATGTATAAGCAGCAGGTGGCAAATAGTCCCGTTTTCCAGTCTCAACGGCATGGAGATCATTTCTGATATTCATTTCCGATATTCATTTCCATCAAGTGAAGTCGATCGTTAACACCATCTTTTGTCTTCCCCAAGATATTTAATAGTGTGCCAATCAAACTATAAAACACATTCTTTTCGATATGCATAATATCTACAGAATGTCGGACAAAGATAAATCTCCAATAAGGAAGACGCCATAAACCACAACACTTCTTTTACCCTTTCTTAGGAATGACATCTTTATTTTTCTTTAACTTGCCAAAAGTAAGTTGAATGTCTTTCACCTTTTCAAATACTTCTTGGCTAGTAAAGACTTTTGGGCGACTTTACAAATTTTATTCCCCATTAAAAGCTTTCTTCATTCTACGATACTTATGATCCAAAGGAATAAATGGACGATGATCATAGTAGACCGTCTTCCTAGATGCCGATAACCATTTCCCTTTCCAACCATCTTAACATATAGGACAACCACCTTCCCCTTTTACAGAATAGTCAGAAAGATTACCATATGCTGGATAATCTTGGTGCAAAATAACATTGCTCTTAAAATGAACATTTCATTCCGATTAGCATCAAAACTTCTACACCTTCTACCCATAACAACTATAATTCGTCAATGAAAGGTGCCAAATATACATCAATGTCATTTCCTGGTTGTTTAGGTTCAGATATAAGCTTTGACAACATAGTGTACTTTCTTTTCATGCATAAGGAAGGAGGTCAGTTATAAGCCACTAGCATGACCGGCCATGTATTATGGATGCTACTAAGGGAACTATATGGATTCATATCATGAATTACAACCCAAGGCGTAGGTTTCGTTCTTCACTACCAAAATCATGGAATTCTTCATCAATAAATCTCCATTGTGGCGTGTTAGCCGGGTGTCTAAGTAACCCATCCTTTTTTCTGACCAAATTTATGTCATGTCAACTTCTCTGCATCTACTGGGTATGAATACATCCGTTAAAACCTAAGAATAATTGGAATACCAAAAAACCTTAGCTGTCACTCCTTCCTTTTTCTTGTACCTTGAGAGATTACACTCTGGAAAACTCTTTGCTAACTCTTTGCTTATTTATTTTCATTTCGATAAAGTATGCAATCGATAGTGCATAATGTGTTTTTTTTTGCCTTATATATATTCTTTGGCAAAACATTATCAGATGGAAGCACATCTATCAAGAACTCAAGTAATGATGTAAAACTCTTATTTGTCTAATTATGACCCACCTTCAAATTGGATAGCTTAAGTGAAGCGATAGCTTTGTGTACTTACACCCTTCATATAAAGGCTTCTTCCGTTGCATTGGGATAATCTTCTACTCTGTGTACGAATTGACTCGTCATGTCTTCTAATTCATTACCCTCCTCGATATTATGGCATTGAGCATCCTTGCTTGCAATTTCTTCACTTTTTTCACCATGATGATGCCAGCAAGTATATGTTCTATCAAATTGCGTTTTACTCAAATGATTAAGTATCACATCAGCTTTGTGATACATAAGATGACAAGGACATGGCAATTTATCACCCCCTTCAATATTATTTTAATTTCCAAAGAAAATTTAATAAATTCCATAACTCCAGCTTCATATTCTGGATCCCCTAATTTTTTTGTGGTTATCCAAGTTCGGTCCATATCTAAAAACTAAGAAGTTAAAAATAAAAATAAACACACACAAGTCACAAACATAGCTGCACTTACTATATACTTATGGATATAATTTTAACATACACTACTATAGTTAATAACTGCAAAAATGTAAATAAAAACAAGCTAATAAACTCACTTTTACATGTAAATAACAATTTATTTAAGCTCTGTAATTACTGAAGTATAAGAATCTCTTTTATTGGTGTAGATGAATGAAACAATAATATAATGTGTTTTAATATAATTTAATTATTGGACCACCTCATAACCTACTTGTTCATTAGTTTTCTTTAATCAGAAATAAGCTTTGTTATGCGAACTTATCAAGTCAATTATGCTCAACATTGTTCAATAGTGAAAGAACTCCCCACCTTTACCATTATTTAATATACATGCAACATCCCCATTAAAAGCCACAAATTTGATATATTATTATTATTATACAAGAGTATGGCTTCTGAGATCATTGAAATTGACCCAGATTCAAATAAGGCTATTCAAACAGAAATTCTGCAGCCATTAGACATTGACATAGAGGTAAGTGTAGAAAAGCTTGAGGTTCTAATCAAAATAAAATTCCCATGGAGGAATGCTTATTGATTCATATTATGGAAGTACTAAACAATCTTAACTTGGAGACTAACTCAGTTCAATCATCAACTCTTAATGGTATTCTCTCCGTGTTCCTTAAATCTAACGTTTGATGGATATCTTTTCATGTATAAGGATCACTCTAGACATATCTTGAAATGAGGTCGGTAATTTAACGAATACTGTTTTTTTTTTATTTTTTAATTTTTTTTTTAAAATTTCAGTTTTAGAAGGCAGCATTTGCATCAGAAGGGGTGATCAAAGAAGCTCTTAGTAGAAATATTGGAATGTGTTGAGATGTAAAATGATTCTATCAGTGTAATGCTACTCAGTCTTTAAACTCCAATTCACACCAAATTACTTGTTCCAACCCTTAGATACTTGCCTACTACACAATCCTTGAACACTTAAAATTGAGTAAATAATTAAAAAGGACATCTAGAGTCCGGACTGTTTCTGATGCTGGTCTAAGATGTATATATTGTAATTTTTTATTTTGAACACTAAACAATTTTTTTTATTTTTTTATGAACTATTTGCTGAATCATTAGAGAGATTTTAATTTTTACAATTAAAAAAAAATTTTTTTTTGGTGTATATATTGTAATAAGACAATGTTCATTAGAAAAATATTGCACTTCTAATTAGGGCCAATTTTTAGGGTTAGAACAGGGCCTCTAAAATTTTTAAGATAGCTCTGCCTAGTTCCTATACCTAATACAATCCTAGGTAAATTAGTAAATTAATGGACATAAAAAAGATACAAAAACACAATGAAAAAAATGCTATAATACTTGAAGCTTTTTAAAACCCTAAATATCTTAATTTCTCTCGCTTCCGTACCTAATTAATCATATTCAAAGTCGTTGGAAGAGGAGCCCGTAGAAGCTAGGTGAATCAAAGGTCTAACTAACAAAACGAAAATTGATATGTTTCTTGATCACTTACACCAAAACTTTTTCATCTAGATAATTATATAAAAAAATGGTGTTGTTTTACCTCTTTAAATGGATTAATTAATTTATTTTTACTTAGATTCTTGCATTTATAAGACTAGAATTGGAGCAATTTAATTGTTTTATCACTTAAAAGGGCAAGCGATAATTTTATTTTATTTTTTGTTCTTTCACGAATTAATTAATAAGATTAACGATATTCGTTACAATGTAGATATTTTTGGCTTTTTGTATGTATATGTATACAATCAACTAATTAGTAATTAGGTTCATATTTTCCTAGTAATGAAACTTTAATGAGAAGATCTGGTAGAGGCCGCTTTAAGGCTAAATTGCCCACTTATTATGAGTAATTTTTTAATATCCTCACTCCCCTAACTCATCTTGATCTAGTTATAACAGACCTTTGGTGGTCAATATTTCATAAGAACTAGAAGGTAACTCAAAGCATCGCATTAAACCATACCACATACTATTTAAGGGAGGTACGAATGAGGTTTATGGTTTTTCGAAAACTCATTGGCAACACTTTACATACATAATCCTATAAATATATAAAGAAAAATTAACTTTAGCTTGTTTTCTCTTTAATTATTTGGTCTCCCGAACAGTAAAAAAATTTAATACTTCTAACATAATAGCCCCGAGCTTTATTGGATTTGTGATAAGTCTGCTTGGTAAATAAAATAAATATTGAAAATAATAAAAGATATATAGATTTTAGGAAAAGATTTTCTACAAAGATTATTTTCTTTAAAATCGGTTTGTTAAAAAGATAAGTCTTCTTAATAAATATCTTTTTTATCTTATTTTCGGAAAAGATTTCATCTCACTGGATTTACATAAAGCCGTGTTTAAAGATAAGTTAAGTTAACTTATTTATCTTTTAGGAAACCTACTTTCTATACGAGTGTTACTTGTATAAATAGTAGAGAGCAAAATGAGTTTAGGTTTTTGTGAGTTTATGCGTGGAGAAATCACAGTGCTATAATTGAGTAAGTTTACCAAGCTTCTAACTTGTCATATTAGTTTCGGATTTCGTGCATTACTTACCTATCATACTAGGTGTCATATATTTGTATTGGTTGGGTTATTTGGGTGAATCTATAGTTTGTTTTATATACAGTTTTGTGTTGGCTTCTAGGTGAAGTTGTGAGTTTTTGTACTTAGGTGGTACGAGTAGTAGTACTTTGGCAGTACGTGTAGTACTTTGGTGGTATGAGTGAATTTAAGTGTGGTGCTTAGATTGGGTAGGATAGGGTCCTATCAAGTAGCAAGTTCAGTGAGGAATTTGTGAAATAAAGGTCCGTGTCTAATAGGTTGTAACTTGGTGTTTGCCCTATTATAGTGTAGTGATTTGTGTTTGAAATCCCTAAGGTAGGGTCGAGGTTTTACTTCCAGTTGGGCCCTGGAGGGTTTCCTCGTAAAATCTGTGTGTTTTAGCAAGTTCCTACATACATTGTTTATTTATCCGCAAAAAGTAGTCATTAGGAACTCCATACAATTCACCCCCTTCTTGTATTAATCGTCTCAACTAACAATTGGTATCAGAGCAAGGTACTCTCGTGTAAGCGAATAACTTTGCTGAGTAAGTTCCTGGAGAGATGAATTACAAGGAGAAACTTGAAGAAGGGTACTCTACCCAATGTCCACCCATGTTCAATGGTAAGTTTTACACCTACTGGAAGAACATGATGGAGATCTTTATTAAGGCAAAAAATCACCAGGTTTGGCGTGTTATTGAAACCGGTGATTTTGAAATAACCGTAACCAATGAAAAGAAAGACGTAGTTCCTAAACCTATTTCTGATTATGATAAAGAAGATTATTTGAAACTTGAACTGAATGCTTTAGCTTTAAAGTATTTGCACTGTGGACTTGGACCTCATGAACATAATCGTATCATGGGATGCAAGTTTGCTAAACAGATTTGGGATCTACTAGAAGTAACTCATGAAGGTACAAATGAGGTAAAACGTTCTAAGATAGATTTGTTGATGTCTAGATATGAAAGGTTTGAAATGCAATCAAAGGAAACCATAGAGGAAATGTTTACTAGGTTCAATGATATTATTAATGAACTAAATTCCCTTGGCAGACACATTCCTATTGATGAACAGGCTAGGAAGATCTTGAGGAGTCTACCACAAGATGAACGATGGAGATCAAAGGTTATTGCCATGCAGGAAGCCAAGGACTTCACAAAGTTCAACATGGAACAACTAGCTGGATCATTGATGACTCATGAACTACATATGAGTTCCAATTATGAAAGTTCCAAGAACAAGAGTCTTGCTCTTAAGGCCCAAGACTCAGAGGAATCAGAAGCCGATGAGGAAGAAATGGCAATGCTATTTAGAAAGTTCAAAAGGATGATGAACTACAAGAAGTTTGATAGGAACAAGAAATATGCAAGTTCCAGAAACACAACTTGATTCAAGTGTGGCTCAAAAGATCACTTCATTAAAGATTGTCCATTACCAGATGGTGAGAAAGGAAAGACAAAGGGCAAGGAGCAATCCAAAGAGTCAAGAGTCTATAAACCTTACTTCACCAAGGACAACGTGAAGAAAGCCATGCTGGCTGCTTGGGGAGATTCAGATTCAGAGGAAGAGGAAGAACAACCACCAGAGGAAACTGCCCATCTATGTTTGATGGCTAAATTTGATGAAAAAGCAAAGCTGAAAGAGCTAGAATCTGAGGTATGGTTTTCTCAAAAAGAACTTAGACATTTCTCTAAAGAAAACTTAATATTAGTTGTTTTAGAAATTCAAGAAGAACTGAAAGAGTTGCATAAAGCTAAACAGAAAAGTGATGAAGCTTTGGTTACTTTTAAAGAAAACAGCGAGTGGGTTGATAATTTGAAATTCGATATCCAATATAGATTCTTTAGTCTGTTTGATGATAATAATTATTTAAAAGAAACTATAGATAGGTTGAAACATGATAACATAATGTTAAATGTGGAACTATCCTTGATGTAACTCTGTCTTAATGCTCGTGATTTTGAAGTTCCTCCACTTGCTCAATATCCAAATTTTGAAAAACTAAAATCTGATTTGGAAGATATAAAAGCGGATAAGGCAAGACTTGAGGGGGAACTTGAGAAAGCTAGGAGAGGCAAACAACCTATAGATTACAGAGTTCCATATTGGATCACCAAAGCTCAAACCAAAAGAACAGAAGGTTTGGGTTTCAAAAAGAAGTTCCAAAAAGAAAAGAAATATGTTAACCTGCCTAGTAGTATAGTTTGTTATTTCTGTGGCAATACTGGACACAAACAAGTTAAGTGTCCTAACAAGAACTAAGTTCCCTAACAGGAAGGTTCCCTAACAGGAACTTGAAGATAAGCAGTTTAAGTTCTTTGGTGGAACTTAATATGCTTGGAGCCCAAGTAATCTACCTGATCAAAGTGCGGCGCATCAATAATATTTAGTTAAGGTTTTTATCTTATAAATTATTGTTAATATGTTAAGTAGGTTAGTGCACGAAATTTATTAGAAACGTGATAAGTTTGCTTGGTAAATAAAATAAATATGGAAAATAATAAAAGATAGATTTTAGGAAAAGATTTTCTAAAAAGATTATTTTCTTTAAAATCGGTTTGTTAAAAAGATAAGTCTTCTTAATAAATATCTTTTTAATCTTATTTTCGGAAAAGATTTCATCTCACTGGATTTACATAAAGCCGTGTTTAAAGATAAGTTAAGTTAAATTATTTATCTTTTAGAAAACCTACTTTTTATACGAGTGTTACTTGTATAAATAGTAGAGAGCAAAATGAGTTTAGGTTTTTGTGAGTTTATGCGTGGAGAAATCACAGTGCTATAATTGAGTAAATTTACCAAGCTTCTAACTTGTCATATTAGTTTTGGATTTCGTGCATTGCTTACCTATCATACTAGGTGTCATATATTTGTATTGGTTGGGTTATTTGGGTGAATCTATAGTTTGTTTTATATACAGTTTTGTATTGGCTTCGAGGTGAAGCTGTGAGTTTTTTTACTTAGGTGGTACGAGTAGTAGTACTTTGGCAGTACGTGTAGTACTTTGGTGGTATGAGTGAATTTAAGTGTGTTGCTTAGATTAGGTAGGATAGGGTCCTATCAAGTAGCAAGTTCAGTGAGGAACTTGTGAAATAAAGGTCCGTGTCTAATAGGTTGTAACTTGGTGTTTGCCCTATTATAGTGAAGTAATTTGTGTTTGAAATCCCTAAGGTAGGGTCGAGGTTTTACTTCCAGTTGGGTTCGTGAAGGTTTCCTCGTAAAATCTGTGTGTTTTAGCAAGTTCCTATATGCATTGTTTATTTATCCGCAAAAAGTAGTCATTAGGAACTCTATACAATTCACCCCCCCTCTTGTATTAATCGTCTCAACTAACAAATACAACCAAAGAAATAAAACTTAATTCTACGAACCTTAATTCACCTTGGGTTAAAAGTTATGCAAATTTACTCTAAATCCTATTAATCCAACCCGCATATTTGTTTTGTATTGAATTATTTTTGGGAAATTTTGTAAATAGCCACCACACTATTTAGAACTAATCGCCTTTTTTTAAATATCGCCCCTTAAAAAAAGTTAGATACCACCATCCATTGCTTGAGTTAAGCTACTTAACTGACCTGGGGGTCCAAATAATAGTTAGTTTCTTTGTTTTATAAACCCTTTGCCTCAATTTTTTTCTCTATATCTCTCCTCATCACATGCATTTATATCGTTCACTTTACCTACATTCAGCAGTCACAAATAAATTTTACTTGAGAGTCCATATACCTTTCAAATCGCAAATAATAAGATACAAAGGTAGTAAATAATAAGGTCCTCATCATAAGGTGAACTAAACATAGCTTGAGACAGTTTCATAATTATCACGGAAGACCAGGTTTATGTAGAACCGTCAAAAGCTGACCCGACCTGGAATACAGACCCGAACTCGATTATTAACCGACCCGTATGAATTCGAAAAAATGGTGACCGGAACCTGATCTGAACCGACCTAAACCAACCCTAAACGACCCAAGTTAACCCGAGTATTTGAGACCTGAACCTGAACAACAACCGACTTGGAGATTACCCGACTCGAATATAACCCGCAAATTATTGACCTGAACCAAACCCGATATGAACCGAAATTGACCTAAACTCGTTTTAACCCGCTAAATTCCAAATTTAACCCGACCTAAATTCAAACCGACTTGTTCCTAACCCGACCTGTTACTGACCCGACTCGAAATTGATCAACCCGATCTATTATAAACCTGACCCGAAATCAACACGACTTGTTATTAACCCGACCCAAAATCAACTCGACTTATTATTTTATGCTTCTTTATTATTGTAGATATTGACTAAATAAATAAAGATGTATGCTATTTATATTGTAATCTACTTGTAAAGTCATACCTTGGTAAGGCTAAAACTAATATATGTTAATATTGAAAGTATTTTGTCTTTACTTGAACCGAACCGGCAAATTATTGAGTCTAACCGAACCTGACATGAACCAAAGAATGTCCTGACTTGGAAATGACCCGACCTAAATATAACCCGCAAATTATTGACTTGAATTGAAATCGACTTTAACCCGAGAATGACCCGACCTGATTATAACTCGCAAATTATTGACTTGAACCTGTAGACACATGTGTCTCCCCAAAACCAAACCCAGTGATGAATAAATTTCACGTCATTTGATTATCGAAAGAGGTGAAAGTGTGAAAAGTCTAGTGATGTGGTTGTTTTTATTAAAATATCTTTTTTTTTTTGTTTTTGAAAATATTCCTTTACGTACCCTATTTATGAAAATGTCCAATCCAGTTTAGGTTTGTCCGTGATAAGGGTCCAATAATGGTGTAGTTGGATGGGGCTTGATAAGACCTTTCCAACGATATATTATAAACCCAATTCCGATGAATAATAAGGAAGTTATGGCCAAAATACTAAACTGGGCCCAAATCGGATTTTACCTACGACCCAATGATCATGTGGAGGGTCCAAAGGTTTAATCCTATTCTTAAAATAATTAGGATTTATTAGAACCTTTTATAAGTTTCTAAAAGATCTTAATTATATATTTTTGAAAAGATTAGATCAATGAATTTGAAATTGAATAAAACTTCTCTTTTTTAAGAGTCCTTGTTCTATGTGAAATGGAATATGATCAGATATTATCTTCGTGCCTCATAATATTTATCCAAATATTATATGGTTGGATAGATCTTGAAATGATATTTCCAATGATATATTATAATATTAATTCCGAGCTATAACGAAAAAGATATTAAAGGAATACGAAACATTATCCAAAACTGACACCCTTCCACTATTTCGGCCATATCTTTTTATCTAGAATTTTTTTTAATCTTATTCTAATTGGGATGGAAATAAGACTTTAAGAGATTTCCAACGACATATTATATGACTTATTTGGACTTCTGGATTAAAAGATACGATAAAAAGAAAATCCGCAAAAAACTGTCCCAGCGCCAAACGACAGAGCCTGTCGCCTGGCGCTGGTCCTGTCGTTTGGCGCTAACTTCTGTCGTTTGCGACAAGATTTTTTTTATTTCGAATGGGACTCGATTTCTTTCTGATTGGTTTCCGGACTATTTTTCTATAAAAAGGGTCTTAGACCCCCGTTTTTATTCATCAACAACCATCTAATTCTATTCTTTCTCACTCTAAAAAGCTAGAAGCTTTCTATCTCTCTATTCTTTTTCTAAACCTTCCCTTTCACAAAATTTCTCATACATTAGTTCTAGACACACCTAGCCAAGTTCGAAGTTTCCTTCGCCCTAGACGTGAAAGGTTGATAATTTCTGAGGGCTTGGTCCCAAATCCCTATTTCAATTATTTAAATTAATTGTTTGATTTATTATTTTCCTTGAAGTTACTAACGCGTGTAATTTGATATTAGAAAGATATACGAGGCATCCAAGTAAGTGATTTAATTACTTTAATTATTGATCTTTTGATATAGAAATGATGCTTAGATTATTTTGTTGATTCCTAATACCATGGTAGGATGTTTTTATTGCTTCCTAGTATCATGTATAGGGTTAACTAATATTTCTGATATTATGTATGTTTATGATGCTTCCTATTTCTTTTCTTATATCATGTTAGTATCATGTTATTAGGGCTAAATATTTGATCTTTATTGTTTAGTGACACGCTAGGACGGATTTGTTATTAATCTTGTTAGTATCATGCCTAGGATCTTGCTGATATTATTATGCTTTATTGAGATTATTATGATGATGATTGTTATGATTATGTTGCTTGATATTATATTATTATTGTTATTTATTGATCACACCTTTTATGCATAAAGGGAATTAGTACTTGCAATCACGCTTAATAAGATAATTAATAATCTTGTTTAGGCTAATATGATTATAATTCAAGTGATCTCCAATAATAGATTTGTTTATGCATCAATATTCAACCAACATAGATAAACAGGTTTAAGGTTAATCTATTGATTGCATGTTACTCCGAAAGCGCACATGAATACGAGTAGAATAAAGTAGAGGGCTATTTTTAGGGCAAGTTCAATCTCTTTTAGGTTGGATTTGTACCTTCATTCTCGAACATCCAGTCATGGTTCCAGACCTATTGGAATTAATGATCTCATGGATCATTAAGGCGTGTAACCCTCACCCTGTGAACGGTTTACAAATTCCTAAAACTCGTTTTAATCTAACTTCCTTCCCTTTGGACGCCACCATGCTTAAGTGTATGATCACAGCGTGGCTCAAGTGTGGGATGCTTGAAATATTCCCTACAGAACTGAACTCGACTCAAACCCGAGAATAACCCTAACCCTTTTTAACCTGACCTATTATTCACCCGACCCGAATGTAACCCGACCTGTTTTAAACCCGACCTTAACCCGATAAGATGTATGACCTTACGTGACCCGACTCAAGCATGACCTAACCCGAACCCGACCCGCATAGGTTATGACCTTAAGCCAAATTAATTCGACTGAAGTTGATCTGACCCACACTTACTCGACCCAAACCTGACCCGTTTACTCGAATTAATAACTCTAGGTTTATCACCTTAATGTTTATCAAGGTTTATAATGGTCATTTCCACAATAAAGTGAACGATAAATTTGTAATTGGAAGTGAATAGTATATTAAGCTTCTTCTTAACGATGTTTGGTGTCTAAAGATCTTTCATCTTCCTTGTTCTACATCATGATATTCAAAGTATATACTCCCACTTTCACCTTCATCCTCACCCACTTTCACGTTCTTCTTTCTCCTCTTACACACACCCACATTCATCATCATGAGCACCACCATATCCATATCTTACCATCCTATTCGAAACTGACACCGACAACATTATCAACAACACCAATTTCATTGATCGAATTAAACGAAAACCCTAAGAGAAAAAACAAAATAAAGGGTATTGTTAACCCTAAATAGTAGGTGTTAAGGAATATTTCAAACATCAACTTTGAGCCCCAATATGATCATGCTTTTAGACATGGTGGCATCCAAAGGAAAAGAATCTAGAGATAAAAGAGTCGTCAACAAGTTTGGGAACTTATAAATTGTTCATGGGTGTGAAAGTTACTCCCCGTTCATGATCACATAAATTGCTAACTCCATAGTGGTCCGCAACCATGACTGGGTAATCGGTAATGATGGTGCGAATCTAACCTAAAAGAGATTGAACTCACCCTAAATTTCCCTCTACTTAATTCTTATGACATTCATGTGCGCTTTCCAATCGACATACATACAATAAATTAATCCTAAGCATATTTAATTTACGTTGGTTGATTATTAATGCACAAATAAATCTATTATTGGTGATCACTTCACTTAAAAAACATTTTTAGGCATAAAATCAATTATTTATCTTATTAGACATGATTTTAAGTACAAATTCCCTTTAAACCTACAATAAAGAGCGTGATCAAGCAATAGCAATAAATCATGAATAATCAAGCATCATATAATTATTAACACAACAATCATCATCATAATCAAAACATGATTAGCAAGATCCTAGGAATGATACTAAACGGATTAATAACAAACCCTATCATGTCACTAATAAATAAAGATCAAAGCTTTATCCTAAACATGATACTAGAAACATAATATTAAAAATATTAGTTAACATCCTAATATGATACTAGAAATCATAAAAAATCCTAACGTGATTTTAGAAATCATAAAACATCCTAACACGATAGTAAGAATTAACATAATATTCTAAACATGATTTTTTATATCAAAAGAATAAAATAAGTATTCAAATTACTCACTTTAATTCTTTGTATCTCTTTTGATCAAAACAATACACAAGTTAGTAAATTTCAAGAAAGATTAAATCAAAAAAATAAATAAAATAAGTATTGAAATATAGATTTGGGACCAAACCCTCAGGACTATAAACCTTTCACGTCGAGGTCTAAGGAAACTCAGAGTTTGGCTAGGAGTATTCAAGGCTTGTGAAGGACGTATGGTGTTTGTTTGGGAAAAAGTATTAAAAGATGTGTGTTGGGATGTGTTTAGGCTAAAGGCTAGAAATAGAGAAAGAAGAGAGAGAGAGAGAAAGTGAGAATAAGCTTTAGCTTAGAGATGGGATTAGATGATGATTGTTGGTGATCAAGCTTGTTGATGATTGAAATCGGGGTGAAACGACCTCTATTTATAGGGAAAAACGAGGGTTGAAGATCAGAAATAGTCATAATTCAAATCAGAATAAAACTCCTTTTATCGTTGTGCGATAGGAGCAACGCGGTGCATTGGCTCTATTACGGCACGATAAGAGTATCGCGGCGCGTTGGCTCTAGCGCAACGCGATAAAAAATAGTTGTTTGTGGTTTTTTGTATCATATCTTTTGATCTAGAAATCAGAATAAGATAAATAATATATCATTGGAAAAATATTGAAGTCTTATTTCTAACCCAATTAGAATCATATTGACATATTTTGTAGAATAAAATATATGGCCGAAATAGTGAACGGGTGTCAGTTTTGGATAGAGTTTGGTATTTCGTTCATATATTTTTTGTCATAGATCGCAATTGGAATTAAGATGTATCATTGGAAACATAACTTCAAGGGATATCCAACCATCTAATATTTGGATAAGAATTATGAGGAAAGAAAATCATATCTTAGCTTCTTTGCATTCGAATGGGATTAGGGTTTTTCAAAAAGAGGAGTTTTATTCAATTTCAAACTCTTTAATCTTTATCTTTTAAAAAGGATAGTGTAGGGAATATTTCAAGCATTACCCCAAACTTGAACCCCACTGTGATCATACACTTAAGCATGGTGGCATCCAAAGGGAAGGAAGCTAGAGAAAAAGAGTCGCCAACAAGTTTTAGGAACATGTAAACCGTTCACAGGGTGAAGGTTACACCCCTTAACGATCCATGAGATCGTCAACTCCAATAGGTCTAGAACCATGACTGGAAGTTTGGGGATAAAGGTACAAATTCAATCTAAAAGAGAAAGAACCTCCCTAATAATAGGCCTCTACTTTATTCTACTCGTATTCATGTGCGCTTTCTGACTAACATGCAATCGATAGGATTACCCTAAACCTGTTTATCTATGTTGGTTGAATATTAATGCACAAATAAAACTATTATTGGCGATCACTTGAATTATAATCAAATTAACCCTAAACAAGATTATTAATTATCTTATTAAACGTGATTACAAGTACAAATTCTCTTTAAACATGCATAAAAGGTGTGATCAAGCAATAACAATAAATATATATTAAGAAACATGATAATAATCATAACAATTATAAAAATAATCATAATAATCATCACAATTAAAATAATCATGTTAAAGCATAATAATAGCAAGAGCCTAGGCATGATACTAACAAGATTAATAACAAACTAGCATGTCACTAAACATAAAAGATCAAAGCTTTAGCCCTAGCATGATACTAACATGAATATTAGGAAAGAAAATAGGAAGCATCACAGAAATCATAATTGATATAAGCAAATCACCCTAAATACGATACTATGAACTTATTGTTGTCACCCTAAACATCATACTAAGAAAAGCATCCTAACATGATACTAGGAATCAAAAATAACAATCTAAGCATGATTTCTATAGCATAATATCAAATAAACAATTAAAGCACTTATTTGGATGCCTCGTACCTCTTTCTAATAACAAAATACACACGTTAGTAACTTCAAGAAAAATAATAAAATTAAACAATTAAATCAAATAATTGAAATAGAGATTTGGGACCAAACCCTAAGAAATCAAACCTTTCACGTCTACGGCGAAGGCAACTTCGAACTTGGCTAGGTGTGTCTAGATCTTGTGAATGCGGAATTTTGTTTGTGAAAAGGCTACTTTAGAAAAGAGATAGAGAGAGAGAGAATCAATAAATTCTTGATGAGAGTTAGTGGTTAAAAACGGAGGTCTAAGGAGGCTATTTATAACGAAAATCAGCCGGAATATGATAAAAAAGAATCAGAGTTTCGAAAAGAATAAAACACGACGCTGTCGCCACACACGACTTTGTCGCCAAACGACAGACGTGTCGCCGCGGCGACAACCTGTAGTGCGGCACTGCAGTCAGTTTTTCCACGCGTTTTTTATATTTTGATAGAATTTAAGCGTACGAGGGGTAAAACTGTAACTTCCTTTAAAACACTTCTTTTATTCTAAATAAAACTCTTAAAACTCAAATATCAATGCTAATGACATTAGGATTCAAAAGAATCTTCTAGAAGATTCTAGAAGACTATAATCAATCCTAATTGCATTAGGAATGATAAATCATAATAGGCCCTCCTCTAGATCATTGGGCCAAATATAAAAATCAAACCGGACCCAGTTTAGTAATTTGGCCATAACTTCCTCATTATTCATCGGAATTGGGCTTATAATATATCGTCGGAAAGCTCTTTTCGAACCCAATCCAACTACATTATTATTGGACCCTTGCTATGTACCAAACTAAACTGGATTGTTTATTTTCATAAAATAGGTTTTCAAAAACAGAGAGAAAGAAAAGAATTAAAAACCAACCGCAACACTAGACTTTCTACACTTTCACTTCATTCGATTATGATTCGACGTGAAAGACACTCATTACCGGGTTTGGTTTTGGGGAGACACAAATGGGTGTCTAAAGAAGCCCCCACTTTGGCTGAGTTTGGAGAAACGCAAGTTTTAAAAACAAAAGTCAAAGTATCGATAGGGACGGAGAATGATTCCGAACGTTCTGCGATCCTAAATCATTCTTGTAACGTCGATACCTGAAAACTAGCGTTAGTTAAAACAGTTAAAACATTAGGTCGTAGGTAAGGTGGACCTCGGTACGGTTTAGCTAGGCTTGGTACGTTTAGAATTTTAGTCATAACTTCTTCGTTTTAACTCGGATTTAGGCTTATAACATATCGTTGGAAAGCTCTTTTCAAACCCATCCCACTACACAATTATTATACTCAGATTATGGACCAAAATAGACTGGTTTGGACGTTTTTATGAAGTGCACAGGAAATGAATTATTTTTCAAAGACATGGAAGTAATGATTTTTGGGTTTAAAGGCACGAAATGAATGATTTTGGCTTAAAACATTTAAGGAAAGGTTAGGAATGGTTGAGGCCTAGGAAATTCACGAGACTCTTCAAATCTTCACCTTATTCGATAATCAAAGACGTGAAAGGTACTCATCACTGGGTTTGGTTTTATGGGAGACATAATCAGGTGTCTATAGTAGGTGAGCTTTCCCTATTGATTTCTCCATTGAAGTTTCAGGGATTTCTCCATGGATTCTCTTCTTATATGCTTTTTTGTTTTCACCATGAATAATATGACGAAATGGTGTTAATATTGCTGAATTTTTATCAGTTGTACAAGTGTACTAGAGGGTTGGCCTATAGAAGAGTATATTTTGGTTATTAAGGAGATTGCTCATCTTGTTAAAAATGACTAGTATAAAACACCTAATGGCCTTTAAAACTAACATCTCTAAAGGTTATGATAGTTTTGAGGGGGGGGGGGGGTCATTAGAGAAACTTTGTTGGGGTTATATTTTTATCCTTGTACTATTAAGCTAATCCTTAGTCGTATTACTACTCTTTCTATTTCAATTTTATAGAATTAAGAAATAACGTAGAGTTCACTCCTTCAAGGGGAATTAGAGAAGAGACCTGCTTTCTTCCTATATTTTTGTGCGATGTTTGGAGAGACTTTCTATAATGATTAAAAATAAAGTGGCTAATGGTAATTGGAATCCCATCTAGATCAATAATGAGGTGAGTAATGTACTTCTCATCTTTTTTACGCGAATGATGTCTTCCTCTTTTCTTGGGCTTCGGTGGATAATGTAGAGGTTATAAAGGAAATTTTTCTAGAGTTTGGCTATAAGTCCAGTCTCTACATTAGTCCCACCAATTCCAAGGCCAATTTCTCTCCTAAAATGAGTATTTCTCTTAAAACGGATATCTTGAATATGTTAAATATTAAAGGTGCTCCGTCATTTGGGAAGTATTTAGGGGTAAATATTTATTCAAATAGGTTGAAAAAAGTTGATTACATGTGTAAGAGGGAGATCCCATCATAAGGGGGTCCTTCCTTAGATTCCCATGGCCATATAAAAGCCTAGGACTTTACACTTAAGGTGTAGTAGGATTTGAATTCCTGACTGTTTGGGGGACCTTGAATTAGAATGGATTCTATCATTGCGCTTTTTTATAAGAAACAAGTAGGAGTCGCCAATGAGTTTAAGGAAAACTCATAAACCTCGTTCATGCCTTTCTTCCATGTGGGGTTCATGGATTAATTAGCACGAATCGTAAGTTTACCTATGCCCAAATTGGTCTACATAAACAAAAAATGAGTTCGCGAGCGAGGGTACTAAAATAACGTTCCCTTTAGGGGGAATCGCTATCCTAGCCATAGTGCGGCCTCTACTAGCTCTTCCTTTTTTACAATTTCATCACCAAAAAATATATGCAACGCGATACCTAAAACTAAGTTAGTTGATTTTATTTACACACGTTAATTCAGTTAGGAATCACATTGCAATGTCGTTATTCTTTATTTAATCAATTTCGTGAAAACAACAAGAAAATAAACAATATTCGCCTTGACTTAAGTGATCAGCCAACAATTAATTATCCAATTCTAATCTTTATTTAACGCAAGATACTACATGGAATTAATTACTTAGTCCTTTTAAGGTGATCAAACAACACTAATTAATTAATTAAAGTTCTTTTAAACAAGAAAATAAATATGATTTATCTAAGTGCTCGGGAATTAATGACAAGGGAAATAAACGCGTCGTCAATTGTCTATCCCTAGATCAAATACAATTTATACAACCTAAACAAACCTAATACGAGTATAAGGCAAGCATAGGGGTCGAACCACAGAGAACGGTAAACACCACCAAATGTTATCGACAATTAAGCTAGTCCGGAATAGAGGATAAATAAACTAAAGTCTAAAAATGGTAAAACAAGAAATAAAACATTAAGGGAAATGGTTTAGGTATAGCATTCACTTGAACATAAACAAAGGCATAGAAATTGAATTAATTATGAACTAAACATGCTCAAATATCGAAATAAAGGATCCAATCTAGCCGCCTTCCGGGGTCAATTGGCTTCTCCTAACATAGCCTCTATGTTTCCACATTAGAACCATATACTAGGAGGTACTATTAAATAACAATCGATACTAATGAACCTTAACTAAGTCAACTTCCGTTTCTTGTTAGCAAAGATTCACCTTTAATCAACCAACAATGTGCACTTGCAAGAATATTAAAGAATATCAAGCATATAAAGACTTTAATCACAAATAAATCAATTCTAAACCCTAGAACATGCTCAAGGTCCAACTACACCACAACCATCCCCTTAATGGGGAAATTACTCACTAATCATGTTAATAACAAGATTAATTAACAAACAATCAAGGATAAACATGATTAACAAGCAATACCAACAACTAAAATAATAATCAAAATAAACAAATAAAAATAGAGGAGAGAGAGTAAGAAATTGCTCATTAATTGAAGATGAAGGTCTACAAAGGATTGAATAAGCTCCTTCTTCAAAATCCAAATTCATTAATGAAGAAAACCTCACTTTCTCTGTCTACCAAAGAAGACTAATCCTAACCTAACCTAAAACTAATTAGAGAGAAGAATAGATAGTTATTGAATTGTTCTAATTACCCCAAAAATTGGGTATTTATACTAAGATAGCCAAAGTAAGAAAAATAAAAGAAGGAAAATAAAATAAAGAAAGAAAAGGAAAAATAAAAAGAAAAATAAAATAGAAAAGAAATAAAAGAGAAAAGAAATAAGAAAAGGGAAAAGAAAAAGGAAAAAGGAAAAAGGAAATAAAAAATAAAAGAAAAAGAAAAATGAAAACAAAACCCATCAATTCCCCCCAAAACAATCAGCAACCCCGATTTCCCCTTTCTTCCATCTTCATGGTTGCTTCAATTATCATCATCACCATTCATCAAAATCCATCATCACCGCACATCATCATCACAAATCAAATATCAACGGCCATCACCAAGCTTCAATCGTTCGTTCCTCATTAAACATCATGTGCGAGTCTCGTGAAGCGGTTCGGTCGAACCATAGGTTGGTGCGGCCGAACTACGGGGTTGGTTCGGTCGAACCATGGGTATGTTCGACCACTCCTCTTCGAATAACAAAACCCCCAAAGTCTCTGACTCGAAGTTCGGCCGAACATCTCAATGGGTTTGCTCGAACTTGATTGATTTTCAATTTGTTCTGATTTGCTTAATTGAGGGGTCGAATTGCTTGTGCGAAATGGTTGCTTAATTGTTGCTGGTTTAGGTGCGGCTGATTGCGGGTGTAAAGCAGGCTTTTGTGAGGTTGATTGCGGTGGCTGGGTTGCGTTGGTGTTGGTGGTGTTGGTGATTGCGTGGCTGCAGTTGGTGGTCAGATGGTTGGTTGTGTTGCTGTTGGTGAAGCAGGGGATGTGCGGTGCTAGGTGGCTGGTGCAGTGGGCGCGTGAATTGGTGGGTGATTGTGGTTGCTGTGGCGGTCAGGTGGTTGTTGGCTGGTGGTTGGAAGTTGGACTGGTGGTGAGTGGTGTGAGGGGTTGCAGTGGGTGAGTGAATTGGTGCTGGTGTGTGTGGTGTTTGCGGGGTTGCAGTTGGTGATAGGTGGCTGCTGTGGTGTGTGGTGGAGGATAAGGGAGGTGGGGTGAAGGTTAAGGGGCAGCAGCAGGGGTTGGCTCAAGTTTGCGCCTCGAACCTTGAACTTTGAACTTGATTTGAACATGGAAATTGAGCGTCAACCCAAACACACCTACAAACACGAGCAAGATTGAGGAGAGAATTGGGACAAAGAATAAAATAAAATAAAATGAAAATAAACAAAGGACGAAATAAAACAAAACCACGACAAATAAAATAAAATAAATAAAATAGAAATAAATAAAATAAAATAGAAAATAAGAGACATAAAACTAAACTAATAAAAATAAAACAAAAACTATACAAGCAAATAAAGTAAAATAAAATACGAAAATAGACTAAAACTAATAAAATAAAGACACTAAACCAAAACACTCCAAAATTACCAAAATAAACTAGAAACTTTATTAAAGAGAAAACAAGAGAATAAAAGGAAAATAAGGGAAAATAAACACGGAAAGGACTCTAAAACTACTCCTTAGGAGTGACATAAATGTCACTCATCAATTAACCACTTCTCTTTCCTAGATCTCTGTTTAGAACACTAATGGACACCTTCTTGTTCGGGAACCTCCACCGTAGTAACAAGATATCAAGGGGTGAGTGTTTAGGACAAGAGGGGTTAGGTAGCACAAGTTCACAAGTATTCCGCTAGAGTTTTAGGTTATTTTTCTATGTGTTTAAGCCTCGGATTAAGCCTCTATTTATAGGGAATGGGTAGGATTAGGGTTTTGAGCATTCTGCCGCAACAGGTGTCACGTGCAACAGGATTATTAGCGCGCGACATCCCAGCGCAAGTGATTGGGTTGCGCTGCTATGGGCAGCGCAACTGGGTGTCTTGCGCGCGACATTATGGTAAGATTCGATTCTATATTTTTGTAAAATTCTGAATCTTCCACGAGCTCATCTTTAGTGGTTGCGTTGAGTGTCGCGCGCAACTGAATTAGTTGCGAGCGCCTGCCCAGCGCGACTGATTGAGATGCGCGCATATTTTCCTGCGGCAGCATTAAAATTTAACCTAGGCGCTCCTAAATCTGTCATCATTGGGTTTTATTCACAAGCTTAAGCCTAATTATGATCGAATTTAGTTAATCGGACCTTGTTCAGCTTTGTTCTTTAGTTTTGGCTAGTCTTTTGTGTTTTTGTGGCTTAACTAGTTATCCATAAGCATTCTCCACTTCAATCCAACACGAAGATGGTTTTATTTATTGTCATTGCACTTCCTGTCGGGACAGGAGGCCAAAAGTAGATGTCTATAGTTAGCCCCCACTTTGATCGAGTCTAGAATAGAAGATGATCAAAGTATTCAAGGAAATAAATCTGAGACTCATTCTGCGAAGTTCTCAAAGAGTAGAGAATCTTTCATAATTGTTAAGGATGTGGAAACAATCCTTGGTTCGCTAAGTGTTCGAAACAAGTAGCTATTAAGGCTAGAAAAAGTATTTCCTAGTCTTAACGCGCTATAGAATCTAGATTGATCCTTTGCAATTGTAGAACACTTTTACAAGTAAAGGTGTTCTGGGTGATGTCAAGTCATGAGAAGATTTTTAAAAAAGAATAAAAGGGGATGATTTCCTCTCAATCGTGTCATCGTTGGTCTAAAGTCCCTCGATATGTCATTGAAACTTTAGTCTGACTTTAACAAAGTAAAAAGATCAAAAAGGTGTTTTCGGCATTCGAGCCTAAATGGTCCGGTATTCGAGTCGGATGTCCACAAGATAGAAATACATGTCTCAGGACTGGAGGCACATATCCAAATCCAGTGATAGGGAAGAAAGTCAACAACTCTCTTAGCAGTTTTGTCCACAAGATGAGTACACGTGTCTCAGGACTGGGCCATGTGACTACATAGACGCGACATCGTCTCGTCGCTTCTTTATACAGGGGGTGGACGGACACCCTAACTGTTTGGTAAGCTAGTAAGCTCAATAACTACCGTATTTGCTTCCAATCAAGAAGTGTCTGTTCTTGATGGCTCAGCGCGCCTGTCGACTCGTGAGCTAACGCCTAAAGTAATCCTCTACCTTTTAGTGCCGAGAGGTAGATCTCGCAAAGCTTGGGCTGAAGTGAAATTTTACGCAACACCTACGCCGTACAAATTTGCGACGTACGATTACCCTTTTGCATTTTTAAGCTACATGACAACGCCTTCCTTTTTGCTTCGGACGTGAAAAAGTAAGAAAAGCCGGACATTTATAATGTGATTATAGTAAAATGACAAACCTGTCTATGGGTGCTTTTACGTAAAGCACCACCACGGAATGTCTTAAGACACTCTTACGAAAAACGTTTAAAACGTATGCTTAGGGAAGGCACAAAGCACGGTGTAAATGAAAGAATGATGCAAAAAACTAATAAAGAATAAAACAAACTACAAAATGCAAAGCAATTTAAAAGATGTTGATAATTTGCGCGCCATTACGTCTAATAACGAGCAAAAACTGTTGGAAAATGATGAAACAAATCAAAATAAGGATACCGGTCATTTAAGTGACCAGTATCCGCGCGCAACTCAATAGGTCGCGCTGGCTAGGCGCGCGCATCATTCTGAGTTGCGCTGCTCTGTCACGCGCAAGTGATTCAATTGCGCGCGACACTTAGTTCAGCAAAAAGAAAATCGCAGAGCGCGACTCTTCATTTCGTTCTCTCTCTCCTTCCTTCACGATTTTCTCCTCTTTCTCTTTCCATGGAACTCGGATTTTCTTGTTTTATCGAAGCTAAAGGAAGTTGATCTCGTCCCTTATTCATATTTTCCATAATCCAATGTAAGTCTTTTGTTAAATTTCGTTTGATTTTGGCTTAATTGGGACGATTTTCGAATTGTTAAACCCCAAATTATGAATTTGGGGGTTTTTTATTTGGTCCATTATTCTAAAAATTGTTGGTTCTATGTTTTTATGCTATGTTTAAGGAGTGTTTTGCAACATATTTCATGAAAAATGGTTAAGTATTGAACCTTATATGAGCATTTCTTTGTTTAAGTTTGTTCTTGCTCTTTTTCTTCGAATTTTGCTCGAATCTATTGCTTTTTCTTGCTCATTTTGGTTACATTTGCTGATTATGAGTAGATTATAGTAATGGAACTAGTATTACTTTCATAATTCACATTTTGCGAATTTTGAATTTTTGAAAAATGGCGCGAAGCATACTCTTAGCTTGTTTTTTTCCATCTCAAAATTATTTGGTACAATACCTTGAATGCTTATTTGAAAATGGTATAGGATGGCTTTTGTGGGTGTTAGAAGCCCCCATTTACTAAGTTTAACTGCAGGCATCGTAGCCCCCAAGTATGGGTGGCATTCGATTTTTGTGTTTTGTCCTATCGGCAGCCGTTATGCTGCCGAAATGGGTCTAGAATACGTATATTATCTTAGTTTAGGAAGGAAAATAAACTAATAAAAAAACTTTATCCATCTTAGCATGGACTCGCCTACATTCGTCGATGCTGAGGAGATTCTAGAGGGTCCTGACGATGCGGTCCGCCCTCGAAAGAGGGTGACCCGTCCTCGAGAGGAGTTTCGGGAGCGACGCTTCGCAGCCGATCGACGTTGCTAGGTTGATGTGGTTTGGGATGCTCCTCCCAATTGGGACCCTAGGGTCCTTAAGTGGGATCCAGACCATCATGTCTCGATCAGAGGGTGGCGCGGCATCATGAGTTCTTTGCGCCTTTGTTTTTCTCTTTTTTTTCTCCTTTTCAAACCATAACCGTTGTTTTTTTTTCTTAGAGTGAGCCTAGCATGCGTCTATACAGCTTTAGTGACCTGCGAGCCCATTTTGCAAGTTTGCTCGAGGTGGCAAAGGAGATTGTGGAGCTTTCGGGGATCAGCCCCGATCTGGCGGCTCTTAGGGATTTATCGAGTCAGCCTGCGTCGTCATCTTTCCTCCGTGGATTGCTGGAGTTTTGGTGGGATTCCACCAACACTTTCTACTTTCTATAGGAAGAGATGACGGTTACCCCTTTCGATTTCTCTATGATTATGGGTTTTCCTTTTAGAGGCGAGCTCATAGCCATAGATATCGTTAAAGGGTCAGACGAGAAACTGCTTGACCTTGTGAGTGACCGTCTCGCGACAGCCCTTCACATGTACGTGCAGTCTTGTCCGTACTCGGTTCTTGCCGACGAGTTGTCAGCTGACGAGCTTGATCGACAGTGTACACCTGAGCAGCTGGCTCGGATATAAATTGCTCACGTTCTTTTCGTCACTATCGTGAGTGATCGAGGAGAACGTTTCGCTATTGGGTTACTTATTCGCCTCAGTGATTTGGGGCAAGTAGGTAACCTGAGTTGGGGGGAGGTGTCGTATGCCCATATGCTTATAGCTATGAGCAAGGCGACCCGGGTAATAGATTTCGCGGCAGCTACTAAGGTGCCTCGGATCTGCCTTACATGGCATGGTCGTATCCTTGAGGTACGTACTTTAAGATTCTTTCAATTATTATTTTTGCTTTTCCCCTTGAAGCTTATCATTTTTCGGTTTTCTTTTAGGCTTGGGGATACTCGAACCTGCCTTTCTTACCTCCCAAGATGCTTGGGGCTGCTCGTTTTCCTATCGGCCATCGATTGGTCACGATTAAGAAGAGACGAGCCACTTCAGCCGGCGACTTTCGCCAGAGGATCCTTTCGACGACTCATGCGTCGGTGAGTATTTCAACTACATGTGCATCTTTTGATTTTTTTTATTTACTTTCTAATGATTTTTCATGTGGCTGCGTTTATAGATCGATCTTCGTCCTTGGAGTTTGATCGTCGAAGTCCCTGAGGCTGTCCGGTCTGGCATGACTTGTTGCCGTTTTCAGGCCCTTTATTAGGGACTACCAATCTTCTAGAGGACAGACGCTTGGTTTTTAGGTGAGCGTGTTCTCTTGCAGTCTGCATTTGAGAAGCCCAAGGTTCGTATGGATCCTCCGATCCGGATATTACGTTTGGATTTTCTGTCTACCGAGGATCGAGCTCAGGCGATCCTAGGTTATTCAGCGGAGCAGCTGGTGCTACCGGATGCATCGTATCCGACTTTCATTGCATCCAGGCTGACTCCTTTCCCAACTTTTGTTCCGGTTAGTACTTTAACTCTCTTTTGTTATTTATATTTATTTTTTTCGGAACCTTGACCCTTTTATTGTTTTTTTAGCGGGTTGAGCTAGGTGGTTGGGTGCCTCCTACAGCGGAGATCACGTATACTGATGATGTTAGGTCGGTATTTTGTGAGATCCTTCCAGCAACAGAGGATGAGGAGGGGATACCGTTTGTTCTTGAGATGGTCGAGTCGGTACGTTCCTTATGCATATGTATTTATATATATATATATATATATATTTTCATATACATTTTTTGCTAATTGTCCTTGTATATTGGAACTGGTTCCGCGAGAGACTGTGAACGACATGGTGAAGATCTTGCGTGCTTTCCAAGCTGCTTATCGGAGAGCTCTCATCACTTTGTCATGCCGTGATCATCGGATGGTCGCGGTAAGTTTATTATATATTTATTTTTATTTTAACGAAGTTATCACACATTTTATGTATTAATATTCGTTCGGATTTTGCAGGATGTGCAGCAGCCGTCTGGGAGTCGCCGAGCATCCTGACCTCCTTTGTACACACATTTTTTTTAATTAGGAAACAAATGTATATATATTTTGTTGTTGTACATATGACACGTTTTTTGTGTATATATGTCATTTTCTTTTGTTTCCATGTGTACATATTTTTATTTTATATTTATTTTATTTATTTATTTACTATTTTTTTTATATAAATTTTTTTTTTAAAAAAATTTCCCGGGGGAGGGAAGGGTTCTCGACTTATCCCCTTCGAAAAAAATAACAAAAAAGAGACAACGGAAGGAGAATAGGAAAAAGAAAGGAAAAAGGAAAGAAGAAAAGAAAAGAGTAAAGGAAAATAAAAAAGAAAATAAGAAAAATAAGAATATATCAAGGAAAAGGACACAAGGGTTAGTAAAAGGTAAGTGACAGGGTGAAGTCGTATCCCCAAATAAAAAGTATTTCCTAAATACTCTAACTAATGTAGATAGGGAAGTAGGGTCGAATCCACAGAGAAACAAGTCTTTCTACTTCTAAATAACTAATATAATCTAGATTATGAAGTAACCAATATATATATTTGAATAATAAACTAAACTACGGAGATCAAGAATAAGGAGAAAATAATATATAAAAGGATCTAGGGCATAGGTTCACCAATAAATAATATTCCAGGGTAGAATATAATAATCATTCATCAATGCATATATTAATCAGATTATAAAGGGCTTTCGCTACGTATTATAATCACACAATTAATTTACCGGTATTAAATCTCATCTTTCGAATCTCGACCTAACCATTTATAAATTAACCTTCCTATTGAAACTAGACCTAAACATTAATTCTCATATGTCAAATCTCGAATCAATATTGTCAAACTGATGCATAAAATATCAGGCCTAATCTAGTCACAGAGCATTAAATCAATCAATTGGAAATTAATCTAGCATTGACAATCAACAACAATAAATTAACCCTTCATATTATTTATGGATCCCATAAACCCTAGAAAGAAAACTACTCACACATAATAGAAACTAAACTAATCAAAGCAATAACGCAAGACATGATTAAAGGAATGAAATAAACAACTAAGATTAAGAGAAGAGAAATCGTTACCAAAATAAATCTGGAATAAAGAATGGATTAAGAACCAAGGTTTAAGAAGGAGAGAATCTAAGAAAAACAATTAAGAGAGTAAAAAGAAGAGTAAAAGGAGAGAGAGAAGAGAGAGTAAAATCGTATTACGGAGGAGTATTTATACTCCATACAAATCCTAAACTAAAACAAACTAAAACGACGCTAATCGTCTCCTAATAACTACACGCGCCCGATCGGGCGAGGCACCGCCCGATCGGGCGCGCCTTTTTGCTCGTCAGTACTAATCTCGCGCCTGGCCGGGCGCGTCACAGGGCGCCAACCTTAGCTTCTCCCGCCCGGTCGGGCGCGCCTCTGAGCGCCAGCCTCTTTGGCCGGGCGGCTCACTTGGGCCACTATTTGGACTACGATTGGGCTCCAATCCTTCGGGCCAATTTGGGTTTCCTCTTCCGGTCATGAATACTCAGTCCAAAAACCCCGGTATCACCTATACCGAGCCTTGGGCTATAAAATTTGGCCGTGTTTCTCCAGTGCTCGTGATTGCTCCAAAATAACTCAGGAAAATACTCCAAAAGTGTAATGCCCTGCAAAAGTCAACCAAATATACGAAAACACTAGAAAACACCAATTAGTAATAAAAGTGGCTCTAAAGAGCCAAAAACACTACTAATTACGACCAAGGGACGGGGGTAAAACACTATATAAAATAGACACATCAGTAAGCGTATGTGATATGTCTAGTTTATATAGTGTTTTATCCCCGTCCCTTGGTCGTTATTAGTAGTGTTTTTGGCTCTTTCGAGACACTTTTATTACTAATTTGTGTTTTCTAGTGTTTTCGTAGTTTTAGTTGTATTTTACAGGAAATTGCACTCTAGGAGAATTTTCCCGGGCTTTATTGGATCGACTACGGAAGCTAGAAGGACACGACCACTTTTGGAGCCCAAGATCGGTGAGAGCCGGTGATTAAGGGCTCGGTAATTTGGATCACGAGGCATTTGGACCAAGTATTCGAGACCCGGGAGGAAATATGGATTGGGCCGAGAAATCTAGCCCAATCGAAGTTCAAGCCTCGAAGATGAAGACCGGGCCCGATCGGGCGGCTGCGCGCATAAGTGCCCTCAAGGAAAAGGCGCGCCCGATCGGTTGAGCTTGGCTCGATCGGGCGCGACACATCAGTGAAGGCGTTGTAAAAAAGGCGGGCCCAATCGGGCGGCCCTTCGCCCGATCGGACGCGTGTTTTCCTAGAGTCTGATTAAGTTTAGTTTTAATTCTTGTTTTAGGAGAGGTTTATATACGTTTTTTGTACGGAATAATTACTTACCTTCTCTCTTAGACTTTCTCTTTCTACTTAGTATTTTTCTCTATCTTAAATTCTCTCTAAACTCTTGCTCTTAATATTTCCCTTAATTCCAGATTTATTTTGGTACAATTTCTTCCCTTTTTAATTTCAGCTATTTTAATTGTTTTCTTGATTATGCTTTTAATTATTTATTTGATTGGTTTAGTTATGATGAGTAGTGAGTAGTTTAATTCTAGGGTTTATGGGGATCCATAATTAATATGAAGGGATATTTTGTTATTATTGATTTTTGATATTGCATGATAATTTCCTATTGAATTGTTTTAATTCTTTGCAATTAGATTATGAATCGAGAAGATGTAATTTGATTGTGAATGTTTAGCAATATTGAATTGATGAATCGAGCAGATGTTGATTTGATATTAAAGGTTTTTTTTTAATAGGAACTTAGGTCTAGTAAATTGCGAGAGCCTGTTAGATCTATGTTGATTAATAAATTGCGAGAGCCTGTTAATCATGTTATCTATGCATTGTTGATTATTAATTACTTCGTTCTATCCCGGAATATTAATTATTGGTGAACCTGTGACCCTAGGTTTCCTTATTATTGATTCTTTTCTCCCTAAACTTATTCTTTGTAGTATAGAATTCTTACCTAAAAATATTGGTTACTTAGATAATTTAGAGTATAATAATTAATTAGAATTAAAAAGACCTGTTTCCCTGTGGAGTTCGACCCTACTTCCCTATCTACCTTAGTTAGTGATTTAGGTAATTATTTTTGATTAGGGGATACGACTTTACCCTGTCAAAATTTGGTGCCGTTGCCGGGGAAACGATTTTATTTTTATTTTTCTGATTATATTTTTGTAGTCTAGATTATCCCCCCTTTTTGCCTCAGTGAACATTAGTTCTTTGAGGGAAATCTCATATTTGTCTTTAGTTCTTTGTTTATGCCCAGGTGTTCTAGATCAGGTGATATCCCTTTTGATCCTGAGATCGAGCGTTCTTTTCATAGGCAAAGGAGACTCTATAGAAAAATTTTGGCGGGTTCTGAGGAGGACAACGATTGAAGAGATCCTCCCCCTGATTCTAGTGACACAGATATCCCTTCAGATTCAGAATCAGAGATGACGACCCAGAAGAAACTCAGTGATTATTCGCAACCGAAGCTCACAGATTTCCCGCACCTTACTCCTACTCCGGCTCTAGATGGAGTTCAATTTGAGATCAAGCCCCAATTTATCACTATGATAGAGAGGAAGCAGTTCAGCGGAGCTAAGGGTGAAGATCCCAATCTTCACATCGCAGATTTCTGCCAATATTGTAACACCATTAGACAAGCCGGGGTCACGCAAGACCAAATCAGGGAGATTCTTTTTCCCTTTTCATTATGTGGCAAAGCAAAATTATGGTTTAATGGTTTGAATAGAACTGCACTTGGTATTACTGACTGGGAAACTCTTGCTTTGAATTTCTATAATAAATATTATCCTGCAGAGAGAACAGCGGTGCTAAGAAGTGCTATTCAGAACTTCGCTCAAGAGGCCGACGAAACATTATATGAGGCTTGGGAGAGGTTCAAGGATCTACAGAGAGAGTGCCCCCACCACAATCTAGCACAATGGCAATTGATCCAAGCATTTTATAATGGACTTGGAAATTCTTCTAAATCGGTACTAGATTCGGCAGCCAGTGGGAGGTTTATGAATTTAAATGTGGATGATGCAGGACAGGTTATCGAAGACATGGCAATACACAATTCCCAATATGGGAATCCGAGGGGGTTTGCAAATAAAGGAAAACATAATGTCGATTCCGTATCCTTTTTGCAAGCTCAACTAACATCTATTTGTCAAAAATTAGATAATCTTACTGCTGCTCCTAACTCTGTAGCTAATGTTTCTGCTGTTGCTAACCATGAAGCTTTTTGTGAAAATTGTGGAATTGTAGGTCATTGGGAGCAAGATTGTAGGAGCTCTATGGAACAAGTTAATGCCTTTCAAACCTATAGGCAAAATAACCCCTATTCCAATTCCTACAATGCCGGTTATAAAAATCATCCTTATCTTTCATACCGGAGTACCAATGTACAAAATCCTCCACCTCCACAACAACCACAACAGCAAACACCACCACAGCAAAAATATTATCATCCTAATGCCGGCCAGAAAAGCCAAGCATCACCCTCATCATCTTCCGACCCTGCCATGACAGAAATTAGAGCAATGCTTGCTAATATGCAAAAGCATATGGAGAGTAGGGATACGCAAATTGATTCTATTCTAGCCCATAATAAAATCATGGACAATCAAATTGCACAACTTTCATCTACCCTACAATCCCGTCAGCAGGGAGCTCTACCATCACAACCTATCCATCCTACAGATCATGCTAATGCAATCACTCTAAGGAGTGGTTCACATTATGATGGACCTCCTATGCCAAAAGAAGATAGACCAGTTCCTGATCTAGATTCCTCTATACCAAACGGTAATCCTGCTAGCCCTGCAGGGCTACAAATAGATACTAACCCTACTAATGTTTCTGTGCAGGGTAAATCGCAGGATAAGGGAGGAGATGCGCAGAGCCTAGTTATCAAGCTCCCATTCCCTAATAGACAACTGAAGAGTAAGCTTGATAAACAATTCGGTAAGTTTTTAGAGGTTGTGAAAAACCTGCAGGTAACAGTCCCTTTCACTGATTTAATCACTCAAGTACTTGCTTATGCTAAATTCATGAAAGACATTCTGACTAGGAAACGGGCCTTTAATGAAGTAGAAACTGTAGCTTTCACAGAGGAGTGTAGCGCTTATTTGCAAAATAAATCCCCTCCTAAATTAAAGGATCCCGGTAGTTTTTCTATCCCTTGTCACATTGGGAATGTTTTTATTGATAAAGCTTTGTGTGATTTGGGTGCTAGTGTCAGTGTCATGCCATCTTCTATCTACGCTAAATTAAATATGGGAGAATTAAAAATTACTAATATAACTTTGCAAATGGCAGATCGTTCGGTAAAATACCCCTTAGGTATTTTAGAGGACGTACCTGTCAGAGTTGGTAAATTTTTTATTCCTGTTGATTTTGTTGTTTTAGACATGGCAGAGGACACACAAATACCCATTATATTAGGTAGGCCTTTCCTCCATACTGCAGGAGCGATTATTGATGTAAAAAATGGTAAACTAACCCTTTCTGTAGGTGACGATAATGTTACCTTTAATTTAGGAAAGGTTTTGAAAGGGCCTATGTTAGAGGAAAATTGTTGCTACATTGATACAATTGATATAATGGACGATATTTGTGATGATAGCTTGCCACAGGTTCTTGCGAAGGATCCCTTAGAGGAAGTTCTCTGCGGGAATTTATCTAGCGACAATGCAAGCGTTTGGGGTAATGAGGTACAGGATATTGAAAAGGCTCTTTCCTTAGAAGAGTTAAGCCCCAAGGAGACAATGAAGGTAGTAAATTTAGTTCAGGAATCAAAACCTGTAGAGGTCAAGAAACCTGAGCTAAAACCTCTCCCTTCTCATTTAAAATATGTTTTTCTCGATGAACAGGAACTACACCCCGTGATCATCAGTACTGCACTCACTGACCTACAATCTTCCCAACTTATAGGGGTCCTCAAAACCCATAAGAAGGCTATAGGGTACAGTATTGATGATCTCAAGGGTATTAGCCCTGATTTTTGCATGCACAGGATTCATCTAGAGGAAAATTACAAGCCCTGCATTCAACCCCAACGAAGATTAAATCCCAACATGCAGGAAGTAGTCAAGAAGGAGGTGATGAAATTACTTGATGCAGGTATTATCTATCCTATTTCTGACTCCAAGTGGGTAAGTCCTGTGCAGGTAGTACCGAAGAAGGGTGGGATGACTATGATAACAAATGAAAAAAATGAATTAATTCCCACTAGAACTGTAACAGGGTGGCGTATGTGCATAGACTATCGTAGATTAAACATCGCCACTAAAAAGGATCACTTCCCTCTTCCCTTTATTGATCAAATGCTTGAGAGGTTAGCTAATCGCAAATTCTTTTGCTATTTGGACGGGTGTGGGGAATAGTTTCAAGCCTTTAAAATCCCACTAGCTTGAACCCCACTGTGATCATACACTAAAGTACGGTGGCGTCCAAAAGGGAAGAAGATAGAGCAAAAGAGTCGCCAACAAGTTTTTAAGGAACTTGTAAACCGTTCACGAGGTGAAGGTTACACCCCTTAACGATCCAAGAGATCGTCAACTCCATAAGGTCATGAACCAAATAAGGGTTCGGGGATGAAGGTACAAATCCAACCTAAAAGAGATTGAACCTGCCCTAATAATAGGCCTCTACTTTATTCTGATCGTATTCATGTGCGCTTTCTGATTAACATGCAATCAATAGGTTAACCCTAAACCTGTTTAATCTATGTTGGTTGAATATTAATGCACAAACAAATCTATTATTGGCGATCACTTGAATTATAATCAAAATTAACCCTAAACAAGATTATTAAATATCTTATTAAGCGTGATTACAAGTACAAATTCCCTTTAAACATGCATGAAAGGTGTGATCAAGCAATAACAATAATAAGCATCAAGCAACATAATAATAATCATGATAATAATAATAATCATCATAAAATTATAATCATAATCAAAACAATAATAATCATTATCAAAATAATAATAATAATATTCATAATCATCATAAATTATAACAATTATAATCGTAATCATGTTCATGTTAATATTAAAGCATAATAATAATAGCAAGATCCTAGGCATGATACTAACAAGATTAATAACAAACCTTAGCATGTCACTAAGCAATAAAAATCAAATCTTTAACCCTAACATGATACTAACAATCATAAATATTAGGAAGAAAATAGGAATCATCACAGGAATCATATTTAATATTAAAAATACCCTAGGCATGATACTAGGAATATCATAACAACAATGTAAACATGATTTCTACATCATAATATCAATAAATCAATTAAAGTACTTACTTGGATGCCTCGTACCTCTTTCTAATAACAAAATACACACGTTAATAACTTCAAGGAAAATAATAATCAAAGCAATTAAATTAAATAATTGAAATAGAGATTTGGGACCAAACCCTCAGAAATTAAAACCTTTCACGTCTAGGGCGAAGGCAACTTCGAATATGGCTAGGTGTTTCTAGATCTTGTGAATGCGGAATTTTGTATTTAAGAAAAGGCTAGGTTAGAAAAAGAGAGAGAGAGAGAGAGAGCATAATCAAGAAAATCTTGATGAGAGTTGGTTAAAACTTAAGAATAAAGAGAATTGGTGAATCTTCGTCAATGAAAACGGAGTTTTTAATACGATATTTATAGAGAAAAACATCCAAAAAAGATAATTTAACAAAACAGAGTCTGAAGATCGAAAATCAATATTGGCGCCAGCCCTGGCTAATTGGCGCCAGCACCAGTGGCTAGCGCCAGGCGCCAATGGCTAGCGCCTGGCGCCAAGGCCTGGGGTTGGACGCCAAAGCGGTTTTCAACGCGTTTTCGAAAATCTGATAAATTTCATGTATTGGAAGATAAAATAATATAATTCCAATCGAAAATGCTATTTGATCTTAAAACTCTAAAGAATCCTAATTGAATCAGGAATGATAAGACCTTCTAGAATGTTCTAGAAGACTAAAACCATTCCTAATTACATTAGGAATGATAAATTATATTAGGCCCTCCCCTAGATCATTAGGCCGTACTTAAAGCTCAAACCGGGCCCAGTTTAGTAAATTGGCCATAACTTCCTCAATATTCATCGGAATTGGGCTTATAATATATCGTTGGAAAGGTCTTTGTAAGCCCTATCCAACTACACCACTATTGGACCCATATCATGGACAAACCAAACTGGATTGGCTGTTTTCTTAAAATAAAGTTTTCAAAAACAGGGAGAAGAGAAAAAGAAGTAAAACTTTCCGCAACACTAGACCTTTCCACACTTTCGTTTCATTCGATTATGATTCGACGTGAAAGGCACTCATCACCGGGTTTGGTTATGGGGAGACACAAATGGGTGTCTACAGAAGCCCCCACTTTGACTGAGTTTGGAGAAACGCAAGTTTCGAAAACGAAAGTCAAAGTATCGATAGGGACAGAGAATGATTCAGAACGTTCTGCGATCCTAAATCACTCTTGTAACGCCGATACCTGCAAACCAATGTTAGTTAAACAGATAAAAGAGTTTAAGAAACGCGTATCTTGCACCGTCGAGCACATGTCTCTGAAAGTAACCGATTGTTGTTGTACTGTTGTTTTGATGACCTGCTGCAAGCTAGAGAATGCCATCCCGCTTGAAAACCGCTACGCCTGTAACTGCTTCCAAATTAGAATATTGCTTCGCCTGAAACGATCCTCCTCCGCAATGATAATATTCCGCGTCCAAGGGAATACCATCGAAGATTATTTCTCTCGAAACAATCCTCATCCGCATTGATAACATTCCGCGTCCAAGGGAATACTATCGAAGATTGCTTCTCTTGAAACAATCCTCAGTTGTTTGTGACAACTCTCCATAATCCAGGGAACGCCACCTTGCTGTTTTGATGTTCACTCGTCTCTGAACAAAGAGCTTCTTTTTGATATGATGTGTCCACGCGTCTCTGAATGAAGAGTTTGATAATAGGATGCCCACGCGTCTCTGAGCAAAAGAGCTTGAAAATAGGAAATGTCCACGCGTCTCTGAACAAAAGAGCTTGAAAAGGATTGTCCACGCATCTCTGAACAAAAGAGCTTGAAAAGGATTGTCCACGCGTCTCTGAACAAAAGAGCTTTGATGAAAATGTTCACGCGTCTTTGAACAATAGAGCTTTTGAATGAATGTTTATTGCGATAATGTTCTGAAGAAAAATTTCTGAAGACCAACGTTTGTCGATCTCTAAGGCTTGTCTGAATTTTATTTCTGCTAAAACCAGTATGTCGGTGTCTCCATGACTAGGCGCTTTAAGCTAAGTGAGACGATCTTTCATCAGGTCGATCACTTATTGCAATTGTAATCAAACTGACTACTTAATCATGTCAAATTGCTTATAGGGGCTAACTGGCGTACCAAGGAACCCGAAATTGCTGTATGAAGTCGAAATAACCTTTATGAGAGGCTTCGAGCTCTGTTGTTGTTGAGATATTTCTGGCGCCAGGCGCTGGAGTAGGGTCTTCCCTGTTCTGCTGCACCTGTATTTATTTTTTACTATAGAACTTTGCCAATCTTTAATTATCTTAGGGTTGACCTAAGGCTTAATTATCTTAGGGTTGACCTAAGGTTTAATGTTGCTTGACTCAATAACTTAACACGACTCAAGGTATAAACTTGACTCGCTGATTGACTGACTCGAGGTTGACTCGACTCAAAGTGAAATGACACATGTGTTAGACTCATAACCCGTGTGTGCATAGTGTTGATTATGCGACTTGAAAATGCAAAAAAGCAAAAATTTTCCGTCATTTTTGTGGAGGGTACCGACTTTCTCCCGAAAAAGAAAGACGCGAAGAAAGAATCGAAGTTTTCGAATGCATGTTGAATGAGCTTAGTCAAATGTTGTTTGATACTATCTCTCAAGGTTCAAGGATTACGAATTAACCCATCCTAGGCTATATTAACTGTTGACTCAATGAAAGTATTAGGTTAACTTAGGCACGGAGGCTAAGCACTTCATACTTCGATGCAATGATGATTATGATTGATGAGTGATTTTGACGAAGCATGCTTCAGCGTTAAGATTTCATGACAAAGGGTTCCTAAGGGAAATATATTTGGTCATGTATGCGTGATGTGTGTGATAGTGACACTAAAGCTAGGCCTCAAGGGCTAAGTGTGTGGAAAAATATTATTTGTTAAAAGAGTCAAATGGTGGTGACTCTTAGGCTAGGTAAGCTAATGATATAGGGATCAAGCCCCCAAGTCTAGCTCTAAATGAATAGGGATGAGCATTGGAGATCCCTTGATATGATCATGGTGTAAGTGTGTGAATGTGAATATGAATGCATGTTTATTACGGCCGCACCTCGATGTGAGGTTGCCTACGTATCCGTTAGGAATCAGGCCAAACGTAGCTCTAGCCAAACCTCGCACAAGTGTGTATACCTCAAAAAGGTCTTTTTAAGGGTTGTAACGTGGTTAGGCTAAAGGTTTGAAGAAAAAGGGGATAAAGGCTCAAGACCCTAGATAAGCCCTCCAAGGTGTGCAACCTTGCTTTTGAATCTTTATATTTTCATGCTTGAGGTTTTCTACTCTTTTTTAGCTCTTTTTGCTTTAGCATTTATTTTATTTTTATAAATGTGGGCAATCCTGAACATGCGGTCTATCACTCACTTGGCATTCATGTTTCTCAGGCACGGTACCAAGCACTCGATAAGAGACGCAATCTGAGACATGTTCTTATCGAAGATATTTTCATATCAAAGACATTGGAACACTTGCTCTTTTGTACACTTTTATTTATTATTATTTTTTTTTGCTTATTTTTGCTATTTCTTTATTTTAAATTTGCTCAAGCTTTCTTTAGAATTGCATAAGTTACACACCATCCTATCCCAAGGTTAGGTAGATTTAGGTTGAAAAAAGAAAGGTCTATCGTTAGACGAAGCTCAAAGTGGTTTATGAAGAAAGGATTGTATAATTGAAGGGCGAAAGGAGATATGATGTGGCTACAAGGGTTGCCTCAAATCATTGGTATACCTTGTGCTTAATTCGACATGGGTTTTTTTTTTTTTTTTTTTTTTTTTTTGTTTTTGAATGCAATGCAATGTGATGATCATGTGCAAGGAAATAGATGCTCATTTTATTAAAAAGGGAAAAGAAAGAAAAAACTACAAAATAATCTAAAGGAAAAGAAAAGGTGCATATGCTAGACTTATTGGGGAAGGGGTAAAATGAAAAAGAAATAGAAAAAGAGGTCATAAAATCTTGTCGTTGAAACTCGCCTCTTGTCTTGTGTTGCTTCCCTTATCATTACTCGCTTTTCTTGTTAACTGGAGGTATGGGAAGCTTGTTGTTATCAATCAAATGCTGGATGGCCTCCTTTAGCTTCCAACAGCTCTCAGTTGTATGACCCCTACCTTGGTGGTACTTGCAGTGTTCGTCTGGATTCCAAATAGGCGATCTTTTCTTAAGTGGGGGATCTTTAGTAGGTCCAATGGGAGTAATGATTCCCTTGGCATGGAGTCGATTGAAAGCATCATCGTAGCTAATTCCGATAGGGGTAAATTCCCTTTTCCGTTGCTTTCGATTACCCATGGCTAGGATCTCACTAAGGTCGAAACTACCAACACTATTACTAGAGTAGGTGTTTTCGGAAGAAGAAGGATAGTCGTTCTTCTTTCTTTTACAGCCACTGTTACCATTGTTACTAATCTTGGCCTTCTTGTCGCGCGGAGGAACATGAAGGAGATTTGAATCAATGAAGTCTTGAACACGATCCTTGAGGGCGAGACACTTTTCAGTAGTGTGACCGCAACCTTTATGGTATCGACAATAGGAATTTGGATCCCAATTAGGAGAATGTTTTTCAGATGGAGGGTCTTGACTGGGACCAATGGAGTGAATAAGACCTTGATCGTGAAGACAGTCAAAAGCTTCATTGTAAGTCATTCCTATTGGTGTGTATTCTACAATGATCCGTTTTTCCTGTGGCTTAGGAGCATTGAGTTCTTCATTAAACTCTTGACGAGAATTTTGTTCGATGGCCATCACTCGATTTTCTAATCCTTCTACCACATTCAAGAGCATGGCAATGACATCTTGCAGTTTTCGAATTTCCTCTTTTAGACTTGACGAGTCTTCTAAGAAAGGACTTTCATCCTCCTCAATTATGGCCACTTCATCGAGAGAGGTCATATAAGCTGTCTCGATCATAGGCTCTCCTACAGGTGTGATAAGAAGTGATGGATCAAAGGATGCTTGGTCATCTTTGATGGCTAGAATCTCGGAAGTTTCATTGTTACCGATCAGATCTTGAATAGCTTCTTTGAGTTTCCAACACTCTTCAGTGTCGTGACCCTTTCCTTGATGATATTTGCAATTCTTATTAGGGTCCCACTTAGGTAGCCTAGCTTCTGGAACCGGATCTTTGATGGGCCCTATGGGCATGACTAGTCCTTTGTGATGTAGCTTCTCGAAAGCCGTTTCATAACTCATGCCAAGTGGAGTGAACACCCTTTTTGATCTTTGGATTTGTGGTTTAGAGGTGTTTGTAGCATGTACCTCACTAGAGGAATAATAAGGATGGTCGCTCTTCTTTCCTCTCGCACTATTATCTTTCAAAAGGTCATCTTCAATGTCAATGCCGATATTATAAACAGCTTTGAAAGTATTCAAGTTATGTTGGTACTTTAAGTGCTTTGAATACTTCCCTTGGAGATTCTTGATGAACATCCTCACAGATTCTTTTCCAGTGGGAGCCTTGACCATATTAGCAGAAGTTTCCCTCCATTTGTTGAAGAAAGACGTGAACCCTTCGTTTTCCTTTTGTTTTAACATCTCAAGTTGTCTGTGGTCTGTCTCGTCTTGGATGTTACACTTATATCTATCTATGAAAGCGTTTGTTATCGACTCCCAAGAAGAGGTTTTTTCTTTCTCGAGAGAAAAGAACCATTGTTGACAAACGGTTTCGAGAGATAGTGGGAACAGAGAGGGAAAAACCTTCTTATCGATACCCTTAATGCTCATTATAGTTTCAAAAGCTCTTAGATGGAAGTAAGGGTTATCTGTTGCCTTGAATTTAGGGATGTCCGTGGCGTTGAACTTATGCGGAAGAAGTTCTTTATCCAGCGAGACCCCTTGCGAACTCATGCTCTGAAATTTATAGTCGCTAGATAGCTTGCTCAAGCTTTCTTGCATGAGGTCCATCGTTGTTGCTTCACGGGATCATCGATCTTGAGTGCGAGTAGCTTCAGTGTCTCAGTCACAGTAGCCAGTTGGTTCTTAAGATCATTGACTTCTTCTTGAGTTGCCATTATCTTCTTAGCCTTCCTCTTTTGACGAATCGGTTTATCAAAAAGTGAGACTTGAATAAAGAGGTTGTCCTTGATTAATCACCCTTCTCTCCTCGACCAAGTACTGTGGAAAAGGAATTTGGGGGTACTTATTGTTAATTATTTGACTCAAACTTTATTCAACATGCAATGGATGGAGGAGGTGAAGAAAGATGGAAGAATGTGAAGGAAGATTTAGATGGAGGGATATAAAGAATTAGGAATAGAATGTACCCCCCAACTCAAATGACGGAAAGACCGACTCATGCATGAACCTAAGACATGGGCATGGTGATATATACTCAAAGTGTGTGCTAAGACTAGTGAGTGTAGGTGACATGTTAAGACTTTTGTGTAAGACCATAGGACTTAGTGCCTAGACTCGAACATTAATTTAATTAAGCATCATAATCAGTAAAGTTAATCGAATTAAACAGAAAACTGACTAAATAGACATTAGGTGATGACTCGACAAATAATCCGAACTGTCAGCCAAGCGACAGAACTGGCGTCACAATATGGTGATTGGCGCCATACATTTTAGTAAATGTCTGGCGCTACACACCATACAGTGGCGCTACAGCTCAAACTTTGGCGCCAATACTGGAGCCTTGGTCTGGGACTGTTTTCGGTATTATTAGTCAACTGGGGTATGCCTAAAGTCGTACTAAGTCAATTCCGATTAAAAAAAAGAAAAAACTTTATTGACTCAAATTAATTAATTAATTAATTAGGCAAAGTTCTTTAAGTCATCAATTATAATCTTAACACAAATCAACAAACGGTTAAGAGGAGCATAGAATATATATGCACAACCAATAATGCACAATTAGTCAAGTAGGCACAATATGATGCAATGAGTTCGCAACCTAACCATGGCTCTAGTTCTCTAAAGTTCGGGATATGGTTTAGTCAAATAGGGTCCATGGTTAATTGTCCAGATGCACCGTGTAGAAGCCTAACCGTGAAGGATTAACGCGTGTGGATAGGACACCGCGAGTTTTTAGAAAAAACTCACTTCCATGGTTTGGTGAATTCAACCTCTCAGATGTACCCTTTGTTGCCAGGAGCGTTCAATCGGGTAGATAGAGCATGAATTCCCAGAGGGTTATGTCCATATGTTGAACACATATGGGTTTTAGAAAAGTGAGAAAAAAAATTCAATCAGGAAGTAGGATCGAACAAACAATACGAAAAACCGGTCGAAATTAGAACGCATATTTCTGGCTCGGTATTGGGGGAAATTGGCGCCAGCAAACAGAGACTGGCGCCAACTTTTAACTGTAGCGCCTGGCGCCAATACTGGCGTCTGGCGCTACGGCTAAAAGTTTGGCGCCAAGCTCTGGCCCCTGACGCTACTTCCCACATGCCTCAGCAGCTTTCTGTGCTCAATAAAATCATCCAGTTTCGCGCGGTGTTATTTCAGTCCTAGTTGTGAAAGAAATTTCTCAAATTTCCTACGTGTAAAATCCTTATGTTTTTGACTCATTACGGATGGTATTTCCAATGAGAACCTTTTTATGCATATGACACAATGTTAATCAAAATTACGCACATGAAATACTTAGAACTTTTCGAGTCTCATCCACTCATTCTAATCATTGCCGAAACAAATTCAGGAATTAAAATAGAAATCCTCCCCAGTGGAGTCGCCAAAAACTGTGGGGAATAGTTTCAAGCCTTTAAAATCCCACTAGCTTGAACCCCACTGTGATCATACACTAAAGTACGGTGGCGTCCAAAAGGGAAGAAGATAGAGCAAAAGAGTCGCCAACAAGTTTTTAAGGAACTTGTAAACCGTTCACGAGGTGAAGGTTACACCCCTTAACGATCCAAGAGATCGTCAACTCCATAAGGTCATGAACCAAATAAGGGTTCGGGGATGAAGGTACAAATCCAACCTAAAAGAGATTGAACCTGCCCTAATAATAGGCCTCTACTTTATTCTGATCGTATTCATGTGCGCTTTCTGATTAACATGCAATCAATAGGTTAACCCTAAACCTGTTTAATCTATGTTGGTTGAATATTAATGCACAAACAAATCTATTATTGGCGATCACTTGAATTATAATCAAAATTAACCCTAAACAAGATTATTAAATATCTTATTAAGCGTGATTACAAGTACAAATTCCCTTTAAACATGCATGAAAGGTGTGATCAAGCAATAACAATAATAAGCATCAAGCAACATAATAATAATCATGATAATAATAATAATCATCATAAAATTATAATCATAATCAAAACAATAATAATCATTATCAAAATAATAATAATAATATTCATAATCATCATAAATTATAACAATTATAATCGTAATCATGTTCATGTTAATATTAAAGCATAATAATAATAGCAAGATCCTAGGCATGATACTAACAAGATTAATAACAAACCTTAGCATGTCACTAAGCAATAAAAATCAAATCTTTAACCCTAACATGATACTAACAATCATAAATATTAGGAAGAAAATAGGAATCATCACAGGAATCATATTTAATATTAAAAATACCCTAGGCATGATACTAGGAATATCATAACAACAATGTAAACATGATTTCTACATCATAATATCAATAAATCAATTAAAGTACTTACTTGGATGCCTCGTACCTCTTTCTAATAACAAAATACACACGTTAATAACTTCAAGGAAAATAATAATCAAAGCAATTAAATTAAATAATTGAAATAGAGATTTGGGACCAAACCCTCAGAAATTAAAACCTTTCACGTCTAGGGCGAAGGCAACTTCGAATATGGCTAGGTGTTTCTAGATCTTGTGAATGCGGAATTTTGTATTTAAGAAAAGGCTAGGTTAGAAAAAGAGAGAGAGAGAGAGAGAGCATAATCAAGAAAATCTTGATGAGAGTTGGTTAAAACTTAAGAATAAAGAGAATTGGTGAATCTTCGTCAATGAAAACGGAGTTTTTAATACGATATTTATAGAGAAAAACATCCAAAAAAGATAATTTAACAAAACAGAGTCTGAAGATCGAAAATCAATATTGGCGCCAGCCCTGGCTAATTGGCGCCAGCACCAGTGGCTAGCGCCAGGCGCCAATGGCTAGCGCCTGGCGCCAAGGCCTGGGGTTGGACGCCAAAGCGGTTTTCAACGCGTTTTCGAAAATCTGATAAATTTCATGTATTGGAAGATAAAATAATATAATTCCAATCGAAAATGCTATTTGATCTTAAAACTCTAAAGAATCCTAATTGAATCAGGAATGATAAGACCTTCTAGAATGTTCTAGAAGACTAAAACCATTCCTAATTACATTAGGAATGATAAATTATATTAGGCCCTCCCCTAGATCATTAGGCCGTACTTAAAGCTCAAACCGGGCCCAGTTTAGTAAATTGGCCATAACTTCCTCAATATTCATCGGAATTGGGCTTATAATATATCGTTGGAAAGGTCTTTGTAAGCCCTATCCAACTACACCACTATTGGACCCATATCATGGACAAACCAAACTGGATTGGCTGTTTTCTTAAAATAAAGTTTTCAAAAACAGGGAGAAGAGAAAAAGAAGTAAAACTTTCCGCAACACTAGACCTTTCCACACTTTCGTTTCATTCGATTATGATTCGACGTGAAAGGCACTCATCACCGGGTTTGGTTTTGGTGAGACACAAATGGGTGTCTACAACGGGTATTCGGGATTTTTCCAAATTCCGATTCACCTTGAAGATCAGGAAAAGACCACCTTTACATGCCTTTATGGCACTTTTGGATATCGTAGAATGCCCTTTGGTTTATGTAATGCACCCGCTACCTTTCAACGTTGCATGATGAGCATTTTTTCCGATTTCATAGAGTCTATTATGGAGGTCTTTATGGATGATTTTAGCGTATATGGCTCTTCATTTGATTCATGTCTAATTAATCTCGCTAAAATTTTGAAAAGATGTGAAGAGTGCAACTTAGTACTTAATTGGGAAAAATGTCACTTTATGGTGACAGAGGGAGTAGTCCTTGGCCATATTGTATCTGATAAGGGCATACAAGTAGACAAGGCTAAAATATCAGTGATTGAGCAATTACCTCCCCCAGTCAATGTTAAGGGAGTTAGAAGCTTCTTGGGTCATGCGGGGTTTTATCGCCGCTTTATCAAAGATTTTTCTAAAATTGCTAAACCACTGACACAGCTTTTGCTCAAGGATGCCCCATTTATTTTTACTGACGAGTGTCTTGAGGCTTTTAACAGGATTAAGTAGGCTTTGATATCGGCACCCATCATATGTGCCCCCAATTGGAACCTTCCTTTCGAGATCATGTGTGATGCAAGTGACTTTGCACTAGGAGCCGTGCTCGGACAGAGGAAGGACAAGGTTTTGCATGCTATTTATTATGCTAGAAAAACCTTGGATGAAGCCCAAGTCAACTATGCCACCACAGAAAAGGAGTTTCTTGTTGTTATTTATGCTTTAGAAAAATTTAGATCATATCTAGTTGGTTCTAAAGTTATTGTTTTTACTGATCATGCAGCGTTGAAATACTTGATAGCCAAGGCGGAATCAAAGCCAAGGCTACTCCGGTGGGTTCTCTTGCTCCAAGATTTCAACATAGAAATAAAAGATAAAAAGGGAGCAGAGAACGTAGTGGCAGACCACTTGTCACGTATCAGGTATGATGAGGGTAAGGACTCTTTACCTATAGATGATTCTTTCCCTGATGACAACTTGTATGCAGTTGTAGAGCATCACCCTTGGTATGCTGATTTTGCTAATTATATAGTGGGTGGTACTCTACCTCCTGACGTGTCCTACCAACAGAAAAAGAAATTCCTTTATGATGTTAAACATTATTTTTGGGATGATCCTTTTTTGTTTCGTGAGTGTGCAGATGGATTATTTCGCAGGTGTGTTCCTGAATGGGAGGTTCACGGCGTCCTTACCAGTTGTCATACTTCACCCTATGGTGGACATCATGGCCCCGCTAAAACGGTGGCTAAGATTAATGAGTCAGGCTTCTTTTGGCCTACTATGTTTAAAGATGCTAACACCTTTGTGCAGGCTTGTGACTCTTGCCAGAGGACTGGCAACATTTCGCGGAGGCATGAGATGCCCCAAACTGGGATTCTCGAAGTTGAAATATTTGATGTTTGGGGTATCGATTATATGGGGCCGTTCCCATCTTCCAATGGGAATTGTTACATACTTGTAGCCGTCGATTATGTGTCCAAGTGGGTAGAAGCCATAGCTTCACCAACAAACGATTCTAAGGTAGTCATCAAGCTCTTCAAGAAGATCATATTTCCCAGGTTTGGTGTTCCACGAGCTATTATTAGTGATGGGGGTACCCACTTCCATGAAAAACAATTGGATAACCTCCTTAAGAAGTATAGCGTATATCACAGAACAGGGCTTAGTTACCACCCTCAAACTAGTGGTCAAGTTGAGGTCTCTAATAGGGAAATCAAGGCGATCCTAGAAAAGGTAGTAGCCAAGTCAAGGAAAGATTGGAGCATGAAGCTTGATGACACACTTAGGGAATACCGAACAGCATTTAAGACACCGATTGGTACTTCACCCTATAGATTGGTTTATGGTAAGGCATGTCATCTTCCCGTAGAATTAGAGTACAAAGCCTTTTGGGCGATCAAAGAGCTTAATATGGATTCTAAGGCCGCGGGCAAGAAGAGACTTCTTCAACTCAATGAGTTGGATGAGTTTAGATTGTCGGCATATGATAGTGCGCGGATCTACAAGGAGAAGACCAAGAAGTGGCATGACAAGAGGATCTTACCAAGAGAGTTTGCACCGGGTGATAAGGTTCTTCTCTTTAATTCTAGATTGAAGATTTTCCCAGGAAATTTGAAGTCTAGGTGGTCCGGTCCCTTCACTGTCACAAAGGTGAACAAATTTGGTTCGGTGGAGTTGGTGAATGACAAAGGTGAAGAGTTCAAGGTAAATGGCCAAAGGTTGAAAGTGTATCATAAAGGTGCTATCATTAGAGATGTGGAGGAGACTCTCCTAACTCCACTTCCAACATGAGCTTCAAGGTGGTAAGAAGGTCGTGCGGGACCTAGATAAACCAGCGCTTTGCGAGAGGCAACCCGTATTTCATGCTTTCTAGGCTAGTTTTTCTTTTTCCTTATTTTTGTTTTTTTAGAGAGGCGAGGAGAGTGATATTTCACCAGTTTTAAGTGTTGTTGTACAGGTATGAATTTGACAGGTATAAAGACTTAGAAAAAATTTGAAGAAGAAATGAAATCGGAGAAAAAGGGCTGCTCGGGCCCGATCGGGCGAGGCTCGCCCGATCGGGCGCGCAAGCAACCCAGAATTCAGCAGCAAATTCGCCCGATCGGGCGCGCAAGCAAGGTTGAATTCAGATGCTATTTTCGCCCGATCGGGCGCTTTTTTTGGAAAATCGAGTGAGAAGGAAAAGATATGTCGGGCGAAGCTCGCCCGATCGGGCGAGCAAAGGGCGAAAATTTCTTCGCGTTCGCGCCCGATCGGGCGCGCAACTTGAGTTTTGGAAATTTTCACTTTCGCCCGATCGGGCGCGCCATCAGCCCGTCCCCCTTTTATTTTCTTTTCTCTTCTTTCTTTCCTCACTTTCTCCTTATTTCATCTTCTTCATTTCACTTTCTCTCTCTAAAACCTCCATTTTCAAACCTTCAACTTACACTTTAATCTAAGATCTCCTCCAATTCTTCCATCCAAACTCAAAAATTCTTACATATTCCATCTCCCCTCATCCTCCTCTACAATCTACACTAATTTTCCCCCATTTTCTCTCAAATTTTCTCAAACCCTAAGAGAGAGAAACCTCCAATTTGCCACTATTTTACAAGAAAATGGCCTCAAAGCATTCAAGGAACCAAAGGGGTGAGAGCTCAAGTGCACCACAACCAACAATCAACCCGGATCTTCAAATTCCGGGATGGGAGGAGGTTGTCATTACCTCGGAGGAGCAACGGGTTAGGATGGTCAACCTCATCGATCGTCAGGTAATCTCTACCCGTTTTATTCATCATCCCACATTAGTTAGGTTAGGCCTAGATAAATATGTGGAAAAATTATTCAAAGGTATAGGCATGAGTGGTTTTCTTCAAATGTGGCATGATACATATGATTATTTAACATTGGAATTTATCTCAAGTTTTAATGTTATTAAAATGAATGCACTAATCACTCATGTACAATTCCGATTATTAAACAACGATGTGAGACTAACTCTTAAAGAATTTTGAAAGTTGTTTGATTTAAAATCGGATAAACCTATTGAGCCCTCTCAAGACCACACCGCCGTGGTCTATAAGAGGTTAACTGGGGAGGATTTAGTGAACCTCCAACATGCCAAAGGGACGTGGATTCAACATCCCGTCCCAAAACTTTGGCAAAGATTTGTCGGCCTCACTATTTTTGGGAGGCATGAACCGGCAAATGTTAGGAGAGATGAATTGGAACTATTGGCATCCTATATAATTCCTAATGCTGAAAATTTGAACATACCCCATAGGATAGCCAATCACTTCCAAAGGGCGGCCAATGCGGCCGAGGCTAGTAGGTCTAGGGCACCTATTTACTTTGGGGGGTTAGTGACCCATATTGCTAGGAAACACCTAGGTTGGAACCCCGATGGGCATAGGAAAGTTGTGGGATTGAACCTCATGGACCTACCCTATTTAGGGAGTTTGAACTGGGTGCAACATGTGGGGAGTGATACTTGGTGGATAGTCCACCGACAATTGGGTAGGAGAGACCAAGCCTTTACCTTACCCAACCCCGACTTGACCAAATTTGAGAGGGGGAAGCCCTCCTATACTTTCGAGATAAATGGTCAAGGTGAGGTTCAACCACCTCACCCCTCACCACAACCCCACCATTCCCCCATTCACCACTCACCACACTACCAACTACCTCCACCCTTCACCTATGGCATGCCCACTTCCTCGGTCGATTACAACGTCGACCCCAATGCCCCATATGATTTTTCGGCTTTTAGGAGCCAGTTAGACCGCATTGAGACGGGGCAAGGGAGAGTGGAGGGTATGATGCAAAACCTAGAATCTAGGTTAAGCACCTTAGATGGGCGGGTTGGTCATATAGAGAGGAACCTAGGGAGGGGCCTTTATCCCATGTATGATGATTACGCCCGTCGGGGGGCTATTCCTCCCGATTCACTTACTCCCGATTGGTTCCAATACCCCCAAGGAGGGTATTCTCACCCCGGTGCATATGGTACTTACGTGGACTACTCTTCGGTCCACGGATATGGGGGTGATGCTCCTTTTGGGGGTATGGGTGGGAATGTGGACCCTAACTACTATGCAGGTAGTTCGGGGTATGGAGGTGGTGGCTCTAGCCATGGAGGAGCCGGTTCTAGCCACGGCGGGGGCTATTCGAGGATGGATGAGGATGAGGAGTAGGCTACTCTCCCAAGTCAATGAGGGCATTGCTTGATTTGGCTTGGGGGGTGTTCTTTCACTTGGTAATTCTCTTCCTTTTCTCTCTTTATTTGCTTTCTAGTATAGTTTTTATTTGCTTTCCTAGTGTAATTTTTATTGCTTTCTTATATATGAAAAATACAAAAAAATTGAATAAAAAAAAATTCAAAAATATGTTCCAATTAATTGTAAATCATACTTCCCTGTGCCCCATACTTGAGAAAATTTGTTTTGATTCTTGGTATTCGATGATGAATATTGTGGATTTGTTGGTCATGATTTGAAGTTTGATTGCTTGGATTCCTAAACATGCGTCAATTTTGTCCAACTAATTGTGAATATAGTGCTTGACTAGTTGATTTGGTTAGGAAATGTGTGATAGTTCCATAATTCCTGGTATGTCAATGAATTTGAGCATTGATTTGCAACTATGAGTAGTGTTTCATGACTTATTATTATGCACATGAGGAGGACGAAGGCGTTCATTCTTTTAGGTAGCCTTCAGAGTATTTAGATACATTTGTTCCCTTCTTGTTACCCATGTTGTTGCTTGTGCCCTTTTATTGTTTATTTAGCCACATTACAAGCCTATATGAGCCCCATTGGTTACTAGTCCCAAGCTTGGCTTGGGGGAGCTATTAGTTGGTGAGGTGAGGGAGTTGTGGTGTGCATATTATTTGCACAATGTGGGAATAAAAGAAGAGTTATTGTTCTTTGATTTTTGATTGGAAAATATTGATGTTGTGTTTCAAAGTTGAAATTTCCAATATGAGTTGAAAAGGAAAAACAAAGAGCAAAAGAAAAAAAATTAATGCTCAAATGTTCTATTTGAAGGTTATTCTAGAAAAAAAAGAGAAAAAAATTCAAGTTTGAAAAAAAAGAGGAAAAAAAAAAGAATGAGTTCAAAGTTTGTTTTTCACTCAAAGTTCTATATTATCATATTTTTATGAGTGAAATTGTAAGTGTTGGGATTGTTTATATTGTTTGGAGTATATTTGGTGGATTGTTGTTTGGAGTTGGTTATGTTGGAGATGTGTATGACCATTATTTTTTATCATGGGTTATTTAGGTTTTGGCTCCCTTAATGCATAACTTTTCTCTCACATAATCCCAAATTTATCCTACCTTTACCCTAGCCTTACATTACAAGCTTAAAAGACCTTCCGACCTTGTGCATAGAAGTTATGTAAATGTGAAAGTGTTGTTTTTCAATGCAAGTTATGACTTGGCATATTTCGAGTCGACTAGTACGATGAGCGTTCAATGTTTTTATACACACGAGAGTGTGAGTTGGGAGGGCATTGTTCACATTAAAGGGGTTGGTTGGAGAGTGATCGAGTACATTCTTTACTCGCCACATAAATGAGAGTTGAGTGTGTGAGAACTAGTCTTGAATTCTATATGCTCTTGTGGTTTGCTCTACTTGACAATTGTTGGGGAGGAAGGGTGATTAGATGAATAAGATTGATTGATGTTGAAGCGTGTTCACCAGTTTTGCCTTGAATCGTTGGTTTTTGATTTGATTATTGGGGTGAAGTATGTTTTATATGTTCATTGATGAGCTCTTTGCTTAGGGACAAGCAAAGGTTTGGCTTGGGGGAGTTTGATATGTCTAGTTTATATAGTGTTTTATCCCCGTCCCTTGGTCGTTATTAATAGTGTTTTTGGCTTTTTCGGGCCACTTTTATTACTAATTTGTCTGTTCTAGTGTTTTCGTAGTTTTAGTTGTATTTTACAGGAAATTGCACTCTTGAAGCATTTTCCCGGGCTTTATTGGATCGACTACGGAAGCTAGAAGGACACGACCACTTTTGGAGCCCAAGATCGGTGAGAGCCGGTGATTAAGGGCTCGGTAATTTGGATCACGAGGCATTTGGACCAAGTATTCGAGACCTGGGAGGAAATATGGATTGGGCCGAGAAATCTAGCCCAATCGAAGTTCAAGCCTCGAAGATGAAGACCGGGCCCGATCGGGCAAGCATACGCCCGATCGGGCAGCTGCGCGCATAAGTGCCCTCAAGGAAAAGGCGCGCCCGATCGGGTGAGCTTAGCTCGATCGGGCGCGGCACATCAGTGAAGGCGTTGTAAAAAAGGCGGGCCCGATCGGGCGGCCCTTCGCCCGATCGGGCGCGTGTTTTCCTAGAGTCTGATTAAGTTTAGTTTTAATTCTTGTTTTAGGAGAGGTTTATATACGTTTTTTGTACGGAATAATTACTTACCTTCTCTCTTAGACTTTCTCTCTCTACTTAGTATTTTTCTCTCTCTTAAATTCTCTCTAAACTCTTGCTCTTAATATTTCCCTTAATTCCAGATTTATTTTGGTACAATTTCTTCCCTTTTTAATTTCAGCTATTTTAATTGTTTTCTTGATTATGCTTTTAATTATTTATTTGATTGGTTTAGTTATGATGATTAGTGAGTAGTTTAATTCTAGGGTTTATGGGGATCCATAATTAATATGAAGGGATAGTTTGTTATTATTGATTTTTGATATTGCATGATAATTTCCTATTGAATTGTTTTAATTCTTTGCAATTATATTATGAATCGAGCAGATGTAATTTGATTGTGAATGTTTAGCAATATTGAATTGATGAATCGAGCAGATGTTGATTTAATATTTAAGGTTTTTTTAATAGGAACTTAGGTCTAGTAAATTGCGAGAGCCTGTTAGATCTATGTTGATTAATAAATTGCGTGAGCCTGTTAATCATGTTATCTATGCATTGTTGATTATTAATTACTTCGTTCTACCCCGAAATATTAATTATTGGTGAACCTGTGACCCTAGGTTTCCTTATTATTGATTCTTTTTTCCCTAAACTTATTCTTCGTAGTATAGAATTCTTACCTAAAAATATTGGTTACTTAGATAATTTAGAGTATAAAAATTAATTAGAATTAAAAAGACCTGTTTCCTTGTGGAGTTCGACCCTACTTCCCTATCTACCTTAGTTAGTGATTTAGGTAATTATTTTTGATTAGGGGATACGACTTTACCCTGTCAGTATGATTTGTCTTAAGATCTTGTGAGATTCCGTCATTATGTAGTCCAAAATACGGAAATAATCCTAACTCACATGCCGCGACAGAGCAGACACACTCAACTGGAGGAGTTGCGCGCGGCTGTCAAATAAACATGCTTCAAAATCAACCAATCAAATCCATCTAATTACCGATCTTCCCTAACAATTTGTCAAACAGAGCAAACCACAAGAGCATATAGAATTCAAGACTAGTGCTCACGCACTCAACTCTCATTTTTGTGGCGTGTAAAAGATGTACTCGATCGCTCTCCATCCAACCCCTTTATGTGAATAATGCCCTCCCAACTCACACTCTCGTGTGTATATAACAATGAACGCTCAATCCTACTAGTCGACTCGAAATATGCCAAATCATAACTTGCATTGATAAGCAACACTTTCACATTCATACAATTCTATGCACAAAGGTCGGAAGGTCTTTAAAGCTTGTAATGTAAGGCTAGGAATCATTTGGGAACAAGTGAGAGAAAAGCTATGCTTAAGGGAGCAAATCCTATCAAAACCCATGATCAAAATAAATAATGATCAACATCTCCCACATAACCAACTCTAACATCAACCAAATATACTCCAATCATAATAAACAATCCCAACTCTTACATATCACTCATAAGATATAATAATGAAGAAGTTGAGTGAATAAACAAACTTTATTTCCAAACTTGAATTTTTCATTGAATCTCTATTTTTCTTTGATCAACCTCCAACAACTACATTTGAACATTGAACAATTTTTTTTCTTTTGAAGTTCACTTATTTTTTCACATTTTTTTTTCTTGAACTTCTCTTTTTTTTTCATAACATCATGCTTTATTTTTTTCAAGAAAATATAAATCTCAAACTCATCAAAAATAAACATGATCAACAACAAAACAACTTCTCAAAAACCCACCCAAGCTGTGCAAATAATAAGCACACTACAAACTCCCTCACCTCACTCACTAATAGCTCCCCCAAGCCAAGCTTGGGACTAGTAACCAATGGGGAAAAATAGGCTTGTAATATGGCTAATAAAACAACAAAAAGTCAAGGCAACAACATGGGTAGCAAGAAGGGAACAAATGTATCTACAATATCTGGAGGCTACCTAAAAGAACAAATGCCTTCGTCCTCCACAATGTGCATAATAATGAATCATATAAATATTACTAATAGTTGCAAACCAATACTCAAATTCATTGACATACCAGGAACTATGGAACTATCACACATTCCTAACCAAATCAACTAGTCAAGCACTATATTCACAAGTAGTTGGACAAAATTGACGCACGTTAAGGTTTCAAGGAAATCAAACATCAAATCATGATTAACTAATCCACAACGCCTATCATCAAATACCAAGAATCAAAACAATTTTCTCAAGTAAGGGGCACAGGGAAGCATAATTTATAATTCATTGGAGGATTTTTTATTTTTCAATTTTTTTTCCAATATAAGAAAGCAATAAAACTAACCTAGAAAGCAAGAAATCTAACCTAAGAAAACACACCAAAAATAAAAGAAAAGAGGAAAAGAAATATACCAAACCAAAATCTCCCCCAAGACAGAATCAGACAATGTCCTCATTGGCTCGGGAACTAGTCCAGCATAGCTAGTACTGATCATCCTCATCCATCGAGCCGAAGCCCGCACCTCCACTGTCACCTGCACCAGAAGAGCTACCACCAAAATAATCAGCATGAAAACTCCCCCCCGCCGGTCCCCCGAAAGGAATGTCCTGGCCGTACCCATAGAAGGAAGAATAGTCAGTGTAAATACCATGGGCAGTGGGATCCCTATCGTATCATTGGGGTGGAGGCTGAAACCAGTCAGAGTGAATAGCGTCGTCGGGAATGTTTCCCCGACGAGCATAATCATCATACATAGGGTAGAGAGCTCTACCTTAGTTCCTCTCCAGGTACCCTAATCTATGGTCTATGGAGCCAACCATCCTCCTAAGGTTAGTATGGGAATGCTCAATACGTCCTAAGGCCTGACCTATACTCTGAAGGTCCCAACCTAGGTCATAGTCAACATGAGGGACGGAGTGAGACATACGAGGTGGAGAGAATGCCACCTCGGGCTAAGGCTGAGGTGGTGGAACTGGTGGTGGTGGTGCCTCCCCCCTAGCGTTGGCTACTAAAACATCATAAGTGTAAGATGGTTGGCCTGGGGGAAAGGCGGTCAAGTCAGGACTGGGTAGGGAAAAGATGGGCAAAGGTTGCTCGCTCCCAGTCTTAATAAACCAAAAGGGTGTCTGCTCGCTATGCGGTCGAACCCACCCCAACTCCTCAAAATACCTAGCAGTCATATAGGTATCTGGTCCACAGTTGGTCAGCTGGTGGGGTCCATCCACTACAAAACCGGCCTTTTTCACTACTATCCGAGTGATAAGGCCTCCCCGTTAGAGTGGATGGGGGTGCGAGATGTGGTGTTGGCCGTGGCATGCCTACTCAGATGGTGAATAATAAACCTACCTATGTTTAATTTCCCGAACCCAAACACATAGTGTCCTATGACAGCTAGTTCGTTAGATTGGGCATTATGGGGCTCGTTCCTACCTAAAAAACACAAACCCGCAAATCTTTGCCAGATTTTTGGGATAGGGTGGTGAATAGGTTTGGTACTAGTATATTGGGGGTCGGGAGTAGGCAAACCAGTCAAAGCATGATATATGTCACCCATTATATAGTCCGCATGCCAGTGGTGAGATAGTTCAGAATTTAATTCAAATAATTTACAAAATTCTATAAAAGTTAAACTAATATTTCTATTGTTCAACCTAAAAATTAAATTTGGCCCATTTCTACTACTCACAACATGTAAAGAAGACAAGAATTCACAAGTAAGTTCTCGGAATGTAGGATAGTGCATATCAACAAATTTTCTCATGCCAATGTCATTTAAAAATTGTTTTACAAAATCATACAAACCAAATGATTCCAAGGTAGGGCGATGTAACCACCGAGAAGGAATAACCTCACGACCGATTAAGTGTTCTAGCCGCTCCTTTTGCTCTCGGCTAGCAATACGGATCGTCGGCCAGTACGGAAGTTGCAAATCTGGGTCGTATTCCTCCCTCGAACTGGAGTTCTTACCGAAAATGGACCTAGCCCTCTTTGAAGCCATGGTAGAAAATGGGTTTGAAAATTTATTTGAATAAAATCTGAAAATTTTTATATGGAAATATAGAAGATGAAGAGAGGATTACAAATATGTAAAAAGTTTTGAATTTGGTTAAGGGATGAAGGAGAAATCTTAGAGAGAAGGTAGAGAGAATTTGAGTTTTAGAGAGAGAAAGTAATGGAAGAAAGAAGAAAGAATGAGGAAAAGGGACGAAGAAAGAAGGAGAAGAAGAAGTCGGGGTGTCGCGCCTGGTCGGGCGAGGGCTCGCCCGGTCGGGCGATCTAATTCGTAATTTCTGTTGTGCTCTCGCGCCCGGTTAGGCGCATTCGCCCGATCAGGCGATCTAAAAACCGATTTTCTCCAACTCTCGCGCCCGGTCGGGCGAGAGCCTAAATGTCGAATTTATATTTTCTTCTTATTCCAAATTTTGGCTAACTCTTTTCTTCAAACCTGTACAAACACTCATAAAACTCATTAAATTCTCTCATCTCTCCTCTCATAAGAAAAAGGACAGAAAAACTAGTCTAAAAAGCAATAAAATACGGGTTGCCTCCCGCAAAGCACTGGTTTATCTAGGTCCCGCACGACCCTTTTACCACAGTATAATAAATAGGACCCTTGGCCTAACGCTTGATCGGGTGGTTTGTCACCCGGTCTAGCGGTGTTTAGGTTACGACGCGGCTTCCTGACATACCCTGTGGGACGCCAATTCACCTTATCGGGTGGATCCTCTTTGACTTGGGTAAGGGTTTCTTCAATGCTACGCACCAAAGATCCTTCTTCGATAAAAGATTGCTTCAAATTGTCATTGCATTCAACACTTGCAACTCGATCTGGCGGAGAACTTACCGTAGGCTCAAATCGCACAACTTGCTTGATCGGTTCCACCTTTTCATCCTCGAAACCAAGACCAACAGTGTAAAGTGATCTTTCTATTGCATCGACTTCCCTCTGCCATTTGTCTATCTCATCTAAAAGGGATGCAACACAAGATACCGCCTCCAAGGGATCTTTTTCAAGAGCTTGGGGCTTGTTAGAATAGTTCCCAACCACATTAACACTAAAACATTTCTCCTCAGTCATGGATCTTTTAGAGGCATTATTAAGATTAAAAATGACTTTACCATCCCCTACTAATAGTGTTAACTTACCATTCCTCACATCTATGATTGCTCCTGCAGTGTTAAGGAACGGTCTACCCAAAATAATTGGGAGTTGCACATCCTCAGCCATATCAAGAACAACAAAATCAACAGGTATATAAAATTTACCTACTCTAACGGGGACATCCTCTAAAACACCTAAGGGGTATTTGAAAGAACGGTCGGTCATTTGTAGAGTTATATTGGTAGCTTTTAATTTACCCATATTTAACTTGGAACACACAGATAATGGCATGACGCTAACGCTAGCACCCAAATCACACAATGCATTATCAATCAATAGATTGCCTATATGACAACGAATAGAAAAACTACCCGGATCTTTTAATTTAGGCGGAGACTTATTTTAAAGTACGGCACTACACTCTGCAGTGAAAGCTACTGTCTCTACCTCACTAATAGACCTTTTCCTAGTCAATATTTCTTTCATAAATTTTGCATATGAAGGAATTTGTGTAATTAATTCAGTGAAGGGAACTGTTACCTTCAAATATTTTAACACCTCCAGGAACTTACCAAACTGCTTATCCAAATTTGTCTTCAAGTGACGATTGGGGAATGGAAGTTTGATAATTGGCTTTGGAGCATTATTGCTCTTATCTGGAGTAACCACCTTCTCTGGAGTCGTACCCTGCAATGTAGAATTAGATATGTTAGTACTATTCTTTAGCCCTGCAGGGCTATTAACTACATTGTTTGGTTTAACGGAATCAAGATTATCATTATTTAATAAAACAGGTTCATCAACTCTGGGCATAGGGGGCCCTTCATAGTTTGAACCACTCCTTAGAGTAATTGCAAATGCTTGATCCGTAGGCCTGGTCGGCTGTGCCGGCAGAGCTCCCTGTTGGCGGGCTTGTAGAGTAGCGGAAAGTTGCGCAATTTGATTATCTACAATTTTATTATGTGCTAGAATTTGATCAATTGTCGCATCTCTACTCTCCATGTGCTTTTGCATATTGACCAACATTGCTCTAATTTCCACTAGAGAAGGGTCAGAAGATGAGGAGGTTTGTTGTGGTTGGTTCTTCTGGCCAGCATTGGGATGATAATATTTCTGCTGTTGTTGCTGTGGCGCCTGTGGTTCTTGTGGTGGTGGATTTTGAACATTAGTACTCCGCTAGGAAAGGTACGGATGATTCCGATACCCAGGATTGTAGGTGTTGGAGTATGGGTTATTCTGCCTATAAGCTTGAAAGGCATTAACTTGCTCCACGGAACTCCTGCAATCTTGTTCCCAATGACCTAAAATACCACAGTTTTCACATAAAGCCTCATTAGAATTATTATTAATCGTAGAAACATTAGCTACATTAGCAATGCTCAGATTATCTAATTTTTGGCAAATTGAGGTCAGTTGAGCTTGCAAAAAGGATACAGAGTCAACATTATGGTTCCCCTTGTTAGCAAATCCTTTAGGATTCCCATATTGGGAATTGTGTATTGCCATGTCTTCAATAACCTGACCTGCATCTTCAACATCAATATTCATAAATCTCCCACTAGCTGTAGAATCTAAAATTATTCGAGAAAAATTTCAAAGGCCATTATAAAAGGCTTGGATTAACTGCCATTGTGCTAAATTATGGTGGGGGCAGTCTCTTTGTAGATCCTTGAACCTCTACCAAGCCTCATATAAAGATTCATCGGCTTCTTGGGCAAAGTTCTGAATCGCACTCCGTAGTACGGTTGTTCGCTCTGTAGGATAATACTTGTTATAAAAATTTAAAACAAGAGTTTCCCAGTCAGTTATACCAAGTGCAGTTCTATTTAAGCCATTAAACCACAATTTAGCTTTTCCAGTTAAAGTGAAGGGAAAGAGAATCTCCCTGATTTGGTCTTGAATGACCCCGGCTTGCCTGATAGTATTACAATATTGACAATAGTCGGCAATGTGAAGATTTGGGTCTTCACCCTTGGCTCCACTGAATTGCTTCCTCTCTATCATCGTTATAAATTGAGGTTTAATTTCGAATTGAACCCCATCAAGAGCCGGAGTAGGGGTGAGATGTGAAAAATCTGTAAGCTTTGGTTGTGAGTAATCACTAAGCTTCTTTGGAACCGCCATCTCTGATTCTACGTCTGATGATGCCTCTGAATCGCTAGAACCAGTTGGAGGATCGCGGTGATTGTTATTATTATCACCAGAATCCGCCAGGATTCGCTTGTAGAGATTTTTCTGCCTATGAAAGGAACGTTCAATCTCGGGATCGAAAGGGATGTACCCCGATCTGGAACACCTGGGCATAAACAAAAACTAGAAGCAAATATGAGATTTGCCTCAGAGAACTAATGTTCTCTGAGACAAAAAGAAATAACCTAGACTACAAAAATAATCAGAAATAAAAATAAAACCGTTTCCCCGGCAACGGCGCCAAATTTTGACAGGGTGAAGTCGTATCCCCAAATAAAAAGTATTTCCTAAATCCTCTAACTAATGTAGATAGGGAAGTAGGGTCGAATCCATAGAGAAACGAGTCTTTCTACTTCTAATTAACTAATATAATCTAGATTATGAAGTAACTAATATATATATTTGAATAATAAACTAAACTACGGAGATCAAGAACAAGGAGAAAATAATATATAAAATGATCTAGGGCATAGGTTCACCAATAAATAATATTCCAGGGTAGAATATAATAATCATTCATCAATGCATATATTAATCAGATTATAAAGGGCTTTCGCTACGTATTATAATCACACAACTAATTTACCGGTATTAAATCTCATCTTTCGAATCTCGACCTAACCATTTATAAATTAACCTGCCTATTGAAACTAGACCTAAACATCAATTCTCATCTGTCAAATCTCGAATCAATATTGTCAAACTGATGCATAAAAGATCAGGCCTAATCTAGTCACAGAGCATTAAATCAATCAACAGGAAATTAATCTAGCATTGACAATCAACAACAATAAATTACCCCTTCATATTATTTATGGATCCCCATAAACCCTAGAAAGAAAACTACTCACACATAATAGAAACTAAACTAATCAAAGCAATAACGCAAGACATGATTAAAGGAATGAAATAAACAACTAAGATTAAGAGAAGAGAAATCGTTACCAAAATAAATCTGGAATAAAGAATGGATTAAGAACCAAGGTTTAAGAAGGAGAGAATCTAAGAAAAACAATTAAGAGAGTAAAAAGAAGAGTAAAAGGAGAGAGAGAAGAGAGAGTAAAATCGTATTACGGAGGAGTATTTATACTCCATACAAATCCTAAACTAAAACAAACTAAAACGACGCTAATCGTCTCCTAATAACTACACGCGCCCGATCAGGCGAGGCACCGCCCGATCGGGCGCGCCTTTTTGCTCGTCAGTACTAATCTCGCGCCCGGCCGGGCGCATCACCGGGCGCCAACCTTAGCTTCTCCCGCCCGGTCGGGCGCGCCTCTGAGCGCCAGCCTCTTTGGCCGGGCGGCTCACTTGGGCTACTATTTGGACTACGATTGGGCTCCAATTCTTCGGGCCAATTAAGGTTTCCTCTTCCGGTCATGAATACTCAGTCCAAAAACCCCGGTATCACCTATACCGAGCCCTGGGCTATAAAATTTGGTCGTGTTTCTCCAGTGCTCGTGATTGCTCCAAAATAACTCAGGAAAATACTCCAAAAGTGTAATTCCCTGCAAAAGTCAACCAAATCTACGAAAACACTATAAAACACCAATTAGTAATAAAAGTGGCTCTAAAGAGCCAAAAACACTATTAATTACGACCAAGGGACGGGGGTAAAACACTATATAAAATAGACACATCAGTAAGCGTATGATTTGTCTTAAGATCTTGTGAGATTCCGTCATTATGTAGTCCAAAATACGGACATAATCCTAACTCACATGCCGCGACAGAGAAGACACACTCAATTGGAGGAGTTGCACGCGGCTGTCGCGCGCATGTAAATTGGTTGCGCGCGGATGATGTGCCCAACTCATGAGTTGCGCGCGCCACCTGCTGGTGAACTTTCGTTCGAGCAAAAATTACCGAAATTTTTCCCCTCTGGGGTCTATTTAAGCGTGGTTTCGTGTAGGCTTTTGAGTATCTCGCATTCATTCATTTAGTAATATCATAAGAAACTAAAAAGAATTAATCTCACTAAATTCTCTCTCTCTCTCTTTTTATTTGAACAATGGTGAAAACCTTTGAACAACGTTTGAAGCAATGGGTCACTTCCCTCTCAACCGAGGACAAACTAGCTTTCAAACTTTACCACCTAAACCCTCTATTGAACTACATGAAACTAGTGATTAATTTTGATTTTCTTCATGCCGACGTCAACCATTGGGACTCTAACCACCATCTTTTCTTGTTTAAAGGGGACGAGATTGTCCCACTTCCTGGTGAGTTTGAGGCCTTGCTAGGCTTCCCTACAAATACTCCTTGTGACCTATGCGCCTACCTTGTCGGATCCCAAACCTATATTCCAAAGATTTTTTGGTTTGTCTGACAATGATATGACTAACATTGGAACTGAAGAAGGCGTGAATTTGATCCAATTTATTGAACACTTCGTCGCCCCTTGTGACAACATGACTAAACAACTCTTTTAAAATTCGTGCTTTATGTTATTGTCTTGTTGTTAATTGTTTGCTTAGGACAGGCAAAGAGTATGGATATTATTCCATGGTATCCATAGTAGAGCACATAGAGGTATGTCATTCACCCGCTCCTTTGGCTTTGGCGAAAACCGTTCTATGCTTGAATCGCCTTAGAGGAGACCCTAACAAAAACGGTTTCACGGGAAGTCCACTCCTATTACACGTACGTTTTTTTTCGTCGTATTTCAGCACAAGTCATGAAGTTGCGATGGCATGACCAGTGCAATCTTCTGCGCTGCGCGCGGTTGGCGCGCACAACTGATTTTGATGTGCGTGCCATCTGCTGGTGTAAAATCACAAACTAATTTTTCTTTTTTTTTTTAGATTTGGCTCACGTAGCGTTTGCGAATTGTTGACCAGACACAAAACCTTGAGGCTAATGGAGTAAAGATATTCCCTGGACGTCGAATTCTCTACAAACATAAGAATGAAGAAGAATGGACGTCGTTTTTTGTCACGGGGTTCCTAACATACGCTTTGTGATTCCTTGGTGGAACATAAGTAGTATTGTTGGAAATAGTTTTAATTGCCCTTATATTAGGCTTCTAAGCCTATCTAGTACTACTTATATCTTTCCTTACAGGGTAATGAGACAATATGGGATGAAACAAATTATTCCCCACAAGATTGTGATTCCTCTAACGATGTGATCTTTAAAACTGAACGAATTTCTCGTTAGATGGAATATTGGTCAAGTCTTCCTAGATGGGTAGTACAAAATCCTACCACGAGTATTGAATTGTCTTCCTTTTACAAAGCTTGGATGAATGCAGCGGATAAGGGCGAATTAAACAAAGCTCGATCTCAACATCAAGCCGCCACGACTCGCAATCCACCTAAGCCTTTGATGAATTCGGCCACCACTACTCCTCCTATTGGCCAAAACAAAGGAGTGAGAAGAAAATTACACTTCTTATCTCCTATGGTTCGTTCAAAGGAAACAAAAAGGAAAGCTCCCTCCAAACCCGCACAACAAGGTGTGAAAATTAAAGAACCTTCACCAAATACTCGCAAGAAAGCTCCAATTGTCAAAGGAAAAGGAAACAGGTTGCAAAGGCCCCAATCCCTAAATTGAAGAAAAATGTTTGGGTGAAAAAGAAGAGTGTAGGGGGAAACTCAAAGGCTTTGGAAAATACTACGATGGAAACTACTCCTCCATCATCCGTGACAATCGAGGACATAGTAAAACCTTAGAGTGTTACACAATTTTATCATTAGTTTAATTTGAATAAAGTGTAATCACTACTATGTTTTTTTTTTTTTTTTTTGGCTTTTGTCATTTACTATCTAGTTCAATAATGTCTCTCTTTTTTGGATTTTGAATAAAATAAAAATGAGCTTTATATTTTTTATTTTGATATGACCGAATCATAAAGATTGCCTACGTATTCGTAATACGAAATCAAGTCTTTGCGTAGTTCTTTGTTTAAAAAAATTCAAATCAAAGTTTAATTTTTATTTTCCAGGTATATGTTATATTCCTGAAACACCCTCTTTTTGTCGCAAGTAAAAGTCGCAACTCTTTTCAAGCGTAAAAAATCAAGGTTTGTAGTTCGTCATAAGGTGGCGCGCGCAACATTCGAGGTTGCGCGTGACATCTGCGTGCAACTATTCCAATTGCGCGCGACACCTGTACTACGAGTGTTTTTTTAAAAAAAAATATTTATTTTTTTCATTATTACCCCTCCCCCAAGTGTGAAGAGGTTTTCGTGATGTTCGAAAAAATCTGAACACTTAAAGTGGTCTATTATTTTTAAATTACTTCCCCCCCCCCCCCCCCCAAGTGTTATGTGCTTTACCGTGTTATTCGGTAAAGTGCATAACACTTAGAATCTTTTAATTGAATGCTAAAAAAAACGATTTATTTAATCAATGAACGAGTTAATCCGGGTTTCATATGTAATATTTTTTAAGTCGATCAATATTTATTAATTGGCGAATTTCATCACCTCCAATATCCATTAATCTGACGGCTCCTCCTGATAGGATTTCAATTACGCGGTAGGGACCTATCCAATTAGGCTTGAATTTCCCTCTTGAATCGGTTGGTGGACCCCTAACCTCCTTTAGTACAAATTCACCTTCTTTGATATTTCTTGGTTTTACCCTTTTATTAAAATGACGCGCAATGTGTCGTTGGTAGACTTGTAAATGATGCAAAGCTCTTAATCGTCGTTCATCGAGGAATAAAAGCTCTTCATACCTCGCTCTTACCCAATCAGGTTCCGGTAGCTTACTTTCGAGTACAATGCGTATGGATGGTATTTCCAGTTCAACTGGTTGAACTGCGTCCATTCAAAAAACTAAGGAGTATGGAGTTACCCCTATTGATGTTCGTATGGACGTTCTATAACCCCATAATGCGAAGTGTAGTTTGTTCGGCCAGTCCTTATAATTTTCTGCCATTTTCTTAATGATGACTGTTATGTTTTTATTTGCCGATTCTACAACTCTATTCATTTGAGGTCTGTATGAAGATGAGTGATGATGTTTTACTTTATAACGATTTAAGAGGGTCTCGACTTCAGCTTTGAATTGAGATCCCTGACTGATTAGTTCATGTGGAACTCCATATCTACAAAATACGTTTCGTTCGAGAAATGTTGCGACATGTTTAGAAGTGATATTCACGTAAGAAGCAGCCTCAATCCACTTGGTAAAGTAATAGATGGCTACTAATACGTACTTGTGCCCTCCTGCTCCTATTGTATGCAATCATGCTCCATAGTGGACCAATAGTACCCTTGTTGTGAAATTATTTTTGCAAGAATTTTACCATTCATGTGAGGCCCACAAACACCTTTGTGAGTATCTTCCATAAGGCGTGTGGATTCGGGTTGGTCTATACACGATAAGCTTTGACCATTAGGTCCTTTTTTTTGCATAATTGACCGTTTACTAGACCGTATTGTGCCGCAAGTGTTCTTAAGGTTCGTTGGTCTTTCGATGAAGTATATTCAGGATATGTGCCATGGGTAATATATTGGAGGATATGATCAAACCAAGGATTATCTCCTTCGATGTCATTTATTTCCTCTATTGCGTTGCAATATATGCTGGTTCTTCTCTTCTATCAACGCATAATGACATCATATTTAAGTGATCTGGAATGTTGATCATTGAGGCTAATTTTTCTAGCGCATCGGCAAATTTATTATCATCCCTTGGGAAATATTTAAAATCAATATGTTAATGCTCGATGAGTTGCTCTAGGTGTGCTTGGTATAATATCATTGTGGAGTTCTTTATTTTCCATTTTATCAGTATAAGATTTATAATCAAAGTAAAATCTCCATATACCTCTAATTTTTGCACACCTATGCTAGTTGCTGCTTCTAATCCAATAATGCACGCTTCACATTCCGCGGCATTATTAGTAACCTCAAAGTCTAATTTGACAGAGATTGGAGTATGTGCTCCCTCTGGACTTATGAGTAACACTCCTACGCCACATCCTTTTTGATTGGACGCACCGTCGAAGTACATTACCCATTTGTCATCTTGTGTCATGAGAATCTCTTCATCCGAAAGATGAGTAGTTTCTGCATGACTTGTTTGAATTGGATGTTGGGCTAGAAAATCGAAAATTACTTTTCCTTTCATTGATTTTTCAGGAATATATTTTAGCTCGAATTCGGCCAACATCACCAACCACTTGGATATCCTTCCTTGTATAGGTGGTTGTTCAAACAAATACTTTATCGAATTTTGTTGAGAAATTACATGAGTGGTGTGTGGCAGCATATAATATCGTAATTTTTTAGTTGCCCACACTAACGCTAGACTTGTTTTTTCCAAGGTGCTATATTTTATTTAATATTGAATGAACTTTTTACTTGTGTAATATATTGCATGCTCGACTTTTTCTACCTCTTGTGCTAACATGGCGCCTGTAGTCGTGTCTGTATCCGTGATGTATAGCCTAAGAGGTAGTTTGGGTACTGATGGTGCTAAAATTGGTGGACTTTTGAGATAATCTTTTATTTTATTAAAGGCCTTTTTGCATTGAACGTCCCATTCATGTTTTTCCTCTTTTTTCAATTTTTTAAATATTGGCTCACAAGTCATAATCGACTAATGTACTGTAGTTTACCAGGGAACCCCCTAATTTCTTTTTCTGTTTGAGGGGGAGGCATGTACACAATTGCCTTTATTTTAGAGGGATCGATCTCAATACCACGTGTGCTTACTACGTATCCAAGTAACTTGCCAGAAGTTACCCCGAAGGCACATTTTTGGGGATTCAATCGCATTTTGTATTCTTTTTATGCGAGCGAAAAAATTGCGTAAAGCTTTTATATGTCCCATTATATCTTTGGACATTACGACCATATCATCCACATACACTTCTATTTCTTTATGCATCATATCATGCAAGAAAGTCGTAGACGTTCTTTGGTACGTAGCTCCTGCATTTTTTAAACCAAATGGCATGACTGTGTAGCAATATGTACCCCAAGGGGTAATAAAGCATGTCTTTTCTTCGTCTTCTTTTGCCATTAAAATTTGGTTGTAACCTGCGTATCCATCTATAAAGGATAACATCGCATGTTCAGCCGTGTTATCTACCAATATATCAATATGTGGTAGAGGAAAACCGTCTTTAGGGCTAGCCTTATTAAGGTCCCTAAAATCGACACACATGAACTCGTCCATCCTTTTTGGGGACTGGGACGATGTTCGCCACCCATTCTTGGTAATTACATACGCGAATGAAACCTGAGTCCAATTGTTTTTGTACTTCTTCTTTTATTTTTAATGCGACATCGGGTTTCATTCGTTGAAGTTTTTGTTTTACTGGTTTAGAGGTAGGGTTCAAGGGAATGGTATGTTCCACGATTTCCCTATCTATTCCAGGCATGTCCTTGTATGACCAAGCGAACATGTCTTCGAATTCTTTGAGCGTCGATATGAGGGTCAATCGCTCTTCCGGATTTAGAGTAAAGCCAATTTTGACTTCTCTTTTGTTTTCATTGGTTCCTGTATAGACTATTTCAGTTTCCTCAATGATAGGGTTCTTTTGTCCTCGTTCATTCATTATTTCCTATATTTACTATTATCATCTTTATTAAATTGATTGTTATAGCATTTGAAAGATTCAAGAGAAGGCATATACTCGGAAATAGAGCTCATATTATTAAAATCAAAAGAGAGTACATCAAGATAAGAATCCTTTTTGGGATCCTTGTCCTTAGAACTAGAAAATAAAGATTCAGTAATGGCCACAAGGCCTAAATTTTCAGCTTCCCTAGAGTCTATACTAGATTCATCGTCTGATTCTTTAAACATCTTCCCTTCGCCTGTGATGATATCCAGTTTATCGCCTTTGTGATTGGTCCATTTGAAAGATTTCCTCCATCCATGGTAAAAGGTTTCATTGGAAGGGGTGATTAACGAGGTTGGGTCAAAAGCTTCATCTTGAATGGAATTCTGATTGGTCATTGTAGCGACATGATTATTCTCTAGTCCAAATAGCAAGTTAAATGCTTTCCCATCATAGCACCCTGGAGTTGGGTGTTTTGATTCAACGATTTTAAGATCGTCATTCAAGAAGTAGCAATCGTGGAATATTTTGAATCCAGGCTTCTTGATTTCTTCCAGAACTAATGGTTCTGGAAATTCGTAGCATGGGTAATCTTCTCCCTCCCTAATGAATTGTCCATTAAGGGTTTGTTGGTAGGATGGGAGTAAAGTTATTATCCCTTTCTTGTTGTTGTCTCTACGTGCTTTGTTTTTCGCATCGTGAGACTCTAGTTCTTCTTTGGTTGGTTTATATCCCAATCCAAAGGAGAAACTTTTCTTTGGGATAGGAAGTAAGAGAGATTTCTTCATTCCCATTCCCAAAGGCATCCTAAGAAAGTAACTACTCTTGAATAAGATGTTGTTTACTATCTTGGTGGAATATGGATCAAGCTTGAATGGCTCTTCAAGGCTTTCTTCCATTTCAATTGTGCAGATTGGCTCCGCGGAAAATCCCCACGTGTCCTCTTCATCATTATCATAGTTTATTTCCAAAAGTGATTAGTCATTTATGGCTATTTTGAGTGGAGAAGCATGTATTGTCATAGGAAGCCCTTGATAGTTCAACCTAATCATTTAATGAAGTGAGGATGGTATTGCACCAAGCTCATGTATCCAAGGACGTCCAAGTAGAAAGTTGAAGTAATGTCCATAACATGGAATTCAACCATCTTTTGAATTGGGCCTATGGTAATTGGTAGATTAACAGTTCCACACACTGATCTTCTCGAGTTGTCATAAGCCCTAATACTTTGTTTTGTTGATTGAAAGTTTTTTTCTGGATTAAGGCCTAAGTATTTTGCAGTTTGCAGTGGGCATACGTTTACAGCTAACCCATTATCTACCAAAGTAAGAGGGATATTGTATCCCTTGCACCCCACAGTTAGGTATAATGCATTGTTGTAGGTAGTGTCTTTTGAAGGAAAATCATCATTAGTGAAAGTGATTGATTTGTCGGATTTCTCGGTAGTAAGCAAGCTAACGAGATCCTGAGGGGTCGTGTCTGTGCTTACAGACAAAGCCGTTAGAGCATTCATAAGAGAATTCCTATGTTCTTTAGAAGTACTTGCGAGTTCCCAAATACTAACATTCGCCTTGGATTGGCGAAGTTGTTTAACCAATGGATTTTCCACCTCAAGTGGAGGTGGTATTGTGTTTTGCGCTTGACCTTGAGTTTGATTTTGCGTGGTCGTAGATCCATTTGGTGGTGGTGGTGCTTGATAAACTCGCCCAGAACGAGTTAGATGATCTATCTCGTTTGGATTAGTTGTAAGACTCACAAACCAACTTTCTTCTAGAGGCTTTCGATGTGCCTCCATTTCAAGATGTTCCATGAGTTGTGCTTGATGCCATTGTTCATCCAAAGAGAGATTTGATAGGTCTTGTGACTTCCTCAAGAAATGATCTCAATCAAGCGCTCCATTTGTCTCATTTTGTAAACAAGATGTAGGTGGGAAGACGGCATACTTAGAGACGTATAAGTCTTGAAAGTCGTCGTCCCATATTCCACATACTTCGTTAGTTGCCCCTATGAGTATTGTGGCTATAGGTTTTTCTATAGGTGTGATATAGTCCAAAGGATTGAACGTACCACTTCCCATATGGTCCTCATCAATATGAAACACCCCTAATGGGGATGCATTATTGTTAGGTTTAGGCATGAGAATTCTCCCATCGTCTACTAAATCTTGTATTTTGTACTTTATGACATAGCAAAGTTCAGTATCATGCCCAACGCCTCTATGATAAGCACAATAAGCATTACCATCCCATTGAGGAAACCTTCTTTCTGGTGGAGTGGTCGAGTGGGTGGTGTCGGCCCTGTTGGCGCAAGTAAGCCTCTATCGCTTAATTTTTCTAATAACTCTTTATAGCTTACAAGAAATGGTGTAAATTTTCTTTCTTTAATTTTGTCCATCTCCTTCAGGATAATTGTTGTTGTATTGATTTGTGTTATTGTATTGTGTGGTGGTCGCAAATACATCAATAGAGGATGATGTATTATTATTCCCCTTTTTGTAGTTATTCTTAGGTTAATGATGATAATGGGGTTTATTTGCTTTCTCTTTAGCAAGATCATCTTCAATCCTAGTAGCCACATAATAGAACTTTTAAAAAGTGTCTAAACCAAGGTAACGTAGATGTTTGTTGTACTTTTCATGACAGTTGTCAATGAATTTTTGTACCAACTTGAGTTCAGGTGACCTTTGGGCAAGGTGGGCCGCCGTTTCTCACCATCTACCATAGAAAGCAAGGAAACCTTCATCGTCACCTTGCTTAAGCATTTAAAGTTCACGTAGAGTCGATTTGAACTCTACGTTACTCTCATATTGGGTAATGAAAGCCGAAACTACATCTTCCCATGTTGTTTTAAATTTCGGATATAACCCATAGTACCACTCTCTCGCGGTTGGGTCTAAAGATAAAGGGAAAGTCAAAGCATAAATCTTAGGATCAACTCCCTTTAATGCCATGGTGCTAGTAAAACACATTAAGTGGTTTTGCGAATTATTGGTCAGCAAGTCTTGAGGGAGGAGCAAAATTTTCTACGTCGAAGTACTTGTTCCCCATAGTGGAATGAAGAACAAGCTTCTCTAACGAATTTTCTTTGACAGATAATTGTTCCATCTTTTTTTGCAAGGCTAGAGCCTCGGCATTTTTCTTTTCAGCTTTTTCAAGTTTCTTAATTCTTCTTTCCTCAGCCTCCTGAGCCTTTTCTTCTCTCAAGCGAGCAATCTCTTCTTGGATTTGTTTGATGGTTGACGTTGTTGTTATACTAGGACTAGTTGTCGAGGGAATGTGGTTTGAAAGAGTTGGATTACTTGATGATAAACGTAGAATACGAGCGCCCGGGAGTCTTCGTTCCCAAGCTTGAGAACCGGATGTAGACACCCATTTGTGTCTCCCCAAAAACAAACCCAGTGATGAATACCTTTCATGCCATTTGATAATCGAACAAAGTGAAGGTGTGAAAAGTCTAATGTTGCGGTTAGTTTTTATAAAAAAATATTTCTTTCTGTTTTCGAAAACCTACTCTATTTTATTAAAATAGCCAATCTAGTTTATTTTGGTCCATGACATGGGTCCAATAATAGTGTGGTTGGATAGGGATTGAAAATATCTTCTCAACGATATATTATAAGCCCAATTCCAATAAATAATGAGGAAGCTATGGCCAAAATACTAAACTGGGCCCGGTTTAGTTCTTACATACGACCCAATGATCTATAGGAGGGCCTATTATTAATTATCATTCCTAAAGCTATTTGGATTTATTATAGTCTTATAGAATACTCTAGAAGGTTCTCTTAAATCCTAATGGAGTTAAGATTGATAATTATGTTTCAAAGAGTTTGAAATTGAATAAAACTACTCCTTTTGAGAATCCTTGTTTTGTACGAAATGGAATATATTCAGATATTATTTTGTGCCTCATAGTATTTATCCAAATCTTATATGGTTGTATTGATCTTGAAATTATCTTTCCAATGATATATTATAATATGAATTCCGAGCTATAACGAAAAAGATATGAATAGAATATGAAACTCTATCCAAAACTGACACCCTTCTACTATTTGCACCATATCTTTTTATATAAAAAATATTTTAATTTAATTTAAATGGAGTTGAAAATTATACTTCAAGAGCTTTCCAACGACATATTATATGCCTTATTTGGACTTCTGGATCAAAAGATATGATAAAAACAAAATCCGCAAAAACTGCGGTCCATCGAGTTTTATTTCGATTCGAATTCGGATTCTTTTCTTATTCTTCGGCCCTCTTTTTTCTCTATAAATAGAGGTCATATCTCCCCTTTTTCAAATAATCAATTCTCATCACCAACTTTCATCAAGAAATTCTTGATATTCTCTCTCTCTATTTCTAAACTAACTTTTCACAAACAAAATTCCGCATTCACAAGATCTAGACACACCTAGCCCAATTCGAAGTTGTCTTCGCCCTAGACATTAAAGGTTTGATATCTCTTAGAGTTTGGTCCCAAATCTCTATTTCAATTATTTGATTTAATTCTTTGATTTATATTTTTCCTTGAGGTTACTAACGCGTGTATTTTGTTGTTAGATAGAGATATCAGGCATCCAAGTAAGTACTTTAATTGTTTAATTGATATTATGATATATAAATCATTCTTAGGTTGTTATTTTTATTCCTAGTATCATGCTTAGGATGTTTTATTGCTTCCTAGTATCATGTTTAGGGTTAACTTAAAATTCCTAATATCAAGTATGATTGTTATGATACTTCCTATTTCTTTCCTAATAGCATGTTAGTATCATATTAGGGTTAAAGCTTTGACTTTTATTGTTTAGTGACATGCTAGGGTTTGTTATTAATCTTGTTAGTATCATGCCTAGGATCTTGCTATTATTGTTCTTTATTGTTAACATGATTATTTTCATAACTGTTATGATTAATGTTAGGATTATTATTATGGTTATATTATGTTGCTTGATTTTATTTATTGTTATTGCTTTATCACGCCTTTTATGCATGTTTAAAGGGAATTGGTACTTGTAATCACGCTTAATAAGATAATTAATAATCTTGTTTAGGGTTAATTTGATTATAATTCAAGTGATCGCCAATAATAGATTTATTTGTGCATTAATATTCAACCAACATAGATTAAACAGGTTTAGGGTAAACCTATTAATTGTATGTTAGTCAGAAAGCGCACATGAATACGAGAAGAATAAAGTAGAGGCCTATTATTAGGGCAGGTTATTTCTCTTTTAGATTGGATTTGTACCTTTATCCCCGAACTTCTAGTCTTGGTTCCAGATCTATTGGAGTTAACGATCTCTTGGATCGTTAAGGGGTGTAACCTTCACCCTGTGAATGGTTTACAAGTTCCTAAAACTTGTTGAAGACTCTTTTGCTTTAGCTTCCTTCCCTTTGGACGCCACCATGCTTAAGTGTATGATCACAGTGGGGTTCAAGTTTCGGGTAATGCTTGAAATATTCCCTACATCGGCCCTAAAGGAAGTACAAAAGGATAAGTAAATCGATACGCTTGTTTAGAAGAAAGGAAAAAAAAGAAATGACGCAAGATATATTTGAACGGATAACATCCCCCTTAAACAATTCTCCAATGAAGATATTGTTTGAACGAGTCAATTTTTTTTTTGAGAAATCAAACCGAATCTCTTGCGCTGGTAGGGGTCGCACAACTTATTAAGTTGCGCGCGCCACTTGCTCGTAAGATTTTTTAATTCGAGCGCTCTTTTTTTTGTTTTTTCATCGTTTTTTTTTTATTTTTTTAATGTTACCCTTCGAATATGACTCAAAATTACGAAGAGACTACTTCGTAATTGGAAACCTAGACCAAACTAAAAAAAAAAAAGAGAAAAAAAAAAAGAAGACTATCCTAACACGTTGCATATAGTCACATAAGCACATAAAGCATGTCATAAGCCAAGATTCACGTAATGCCATTCTATGGTCAAAGAGGCTTGGGTGTCCAAAGGTACCATATCTTAAGAAACGACGCACAAATCAATCACTCAACTTATTGACTCATGGCATCGTCCTCCCAACATTTTGTTGGTGATATGGGTGGAATGATTGTTATTGATTTCGGGAAAGAAGCCTAGTGTTGGCGACCCCTAATCAATGAGCCAATTCCCAATGGTTAAAGTGTGCTATGCTTATGCATGATGCAATGTTGCTTTTTTAAATATACTTTTGTGAAAAAGGAAGATATTATGTGTTTGAGTCTCGCTCTCTAACTAGAGATTATCCAAGTTAGTTCTCGTTACAATCCATAGGCAACCTAGTGTTGGAAACCTTGAACCATAACTACGAACTAATCTTATAACCTCTAAGTCCCCAGCGGAGTCGCCACTGTAAGGAGGGTGATCCTATCGTAAGGGGGTCCTTCCTTAGATGCCCATGGCCATTTAAAAGCCTTGGACTTTACACTTGTTAAGGTGTGGTAGGATTTGAATTCCTGACTGTTTGGGGGACCTTGAATTAGAATTGATTCTATCATTACGCTTTTTTATAAGAAACAAGTAGGAGTCGCCAATGAGTTTTAGGAAAACTCATAAACCTCGTTCATGAGTTTCTTCCATGTGGAGTTCATGGATTAATTAGCACGAATTGTAAGTTTACCCATGCCCAAATCGGTCTACATAAACCAGAAATGAGTTCGGGAGCAAGGGTACTAAAATAATATTCACTTTAGGGGGAATCGCTATCCTAGCCCTAGTACGGCCTCTACTAGCTCTTCCTTTTTTACAATTTCATCACCAAACAATATATGCAACGCGATACCTAAAACTAAGTTAGTTGATTTTATTTACACACGTTAATTCACGTAGGAATTACATTGCAACGTCGTTATTCTTTATTTAATCAATTTCGTGAAAAGAACAAGAAAATAAACAATATTCGCCTTGGCTTAAGTGTGAAAGGAACGGTGTCCTTTGAACAAGTGTATTATTCTGATAGTAGGTTCAGAATTATTAGAAAGCTAATATATTCAGTAAGGTCAAGTAATCGGAATGCCTAGGTGGAGGTCGCTTCCGATCAGTAATATTAATGAATAATTAATATTACAGCTTAATCTTGACTGAACCCTTCGGGTCACACCCAAGCAATTAACAAACCGACTCGACGAATTAATTCGGAAGAAATTAATGAGTCGCCCGAGTATTAAATATTTATACGTCGGAAATTCGAGCTTAGAGCGTCAAAACCAAGCGTCGGAAGTTGAGTCAAAAATAGTAAATGGCGAGATGCGCAAATAATAATAAATCGAAAATATTTCCCAAAATAACCCTAGCATTGGAATGCCCCGAGCATCCGAGTGCTAGGGGTATAACGCGTGGCATGGTAGCTAGCATGCGCACCAAGCCGAGCCTAGGTTGGCTGGTGCATGCTAGCGCACCAATGCTAGCAGCCAAGGGCAGCCACGGCCGCAAGCAGCAGCAGCAGCCCGCACAAGGTGTGCGTGGCTTGCTGGCCGCAAGCAGCAGTAGCCCACACAAGCGTGCGAGGCTTGCTAGCTGCGAGCAGCAGCAGCCCGCATCACCTTGGTGCGGGTAGCTGGGCCGTGGGCTAAGGGGAAGCATGTGAAGGGAGGCTTTAAGTGTGAGGGACATGTGGCACAAGGAGAGTATGGAGTGGGAAGCAAGTATGGTCCCCTACTCTCCAAGTGTTCCTCACTTCCCTTTACATGTATTAGTGACACTTGTAGATTTATTATTAGTTTGCTTATTTATTTTATTTTATCTTTAAAATAAATTGTAGAATTTCATGCTCCCACATTGATGGGATAGAAATTCCCACTCTCACTCTTCCCTATAAATACGTACCTTGGGTTTTTGGGAAGAGTGCTTGAGTAGGAGTTCAATAGAGCATTGCATTTGCAAAAACTCTTAAACTCATATAATACTCGGGTTTTGGTCGGACCTCGCTAACCTCGAGGTAACGGACCTTAAAGTCGGTAATTGTTTTTGCGAGTGGATCTCCGTCTGAGGCTCTCGTGTTTTCGGGGCTAAGCTTTTCAAGTAAGAGCCAAATTTGTGGGGCGAAGTACGCGACATCCTATTTTTCCCTTTTGTGTTTATTTTATGCATTAGTGATATTATTTATTACGAGAATGATCCTTGGCTCGGGTTTTTTCCGCGGTAGTGGGACTCGCCAAACCCCAACAAAGTGATCAACCAACAATTAATTATCCAATTCTAATCTTTATTTAACGCAAGATACTTGTAGGGAATAGTTTCAAGCCTTAAAAATCCCACTAGCTTGAACCCCACTGTAATCATACACTAAAGTACGGTGGCGTCCAAAAGGGAAGAAGATAGAGCAAAAGAGTCGCCAACAAGTTTTTAAGGAACTTGTAAACCATTCATAGGATGAAGGTTACACCCCTTAACGATCCAAGAGATCGTCAACTCCATAAGGTCATGAACCAAATAAGGGTTCGGGGATGAAGGTACAAATCCAACCTAAAAGAGATTGAACCTGCCCTAATAATAGGCCTCTACTTTATTCTGCTTGTATTCATGTGCGCTTTCCGACTAACATACAATCAATAGGATTAACCCTAAACCTGTTTAATCTATGTTGGTTGAATATAATGCACAAACAAATCTATTATTGGCGATCACTTGAATTATAATCACAATTAACCCTAACAAGATTATTAATTATCTTATTAAGCGTGATTGCAAGTACCAAATTCCCTTTAAACATGCATAAAAAGGTGTGATCAAGCAATAAAGAATAAGCATCAAGCAACATAATCAATAATCAATATCATGAATAATCATCATAAAAATAATAATTATTATAACAATTATAATCATAATTAGACTCATGTTAATATTAAAGCATAATAAACATAGTAAGATCCTAGGCATGATACTAACAAGATTAATAACAACCCTAGCATGTCACCAAGCAATAAAAATCAAGTCTTTAGCCCTAACATGATACTAACAATCATAAATATTAGGAAGAGAATAAAAGGCATCACAGGAATCATATTTAATATTAAAAATACCCTAGGCATGATACTAGGAATATCATAACAACAATGTAAACATGATTTCTACATCATAAATCAATTAATCAATTAAAGTACTTACTTTGATGCTTCGTACCTCTTTCTAATAACAAAATACACACGTTAGTAACTTCAAGGAAAATAATAATCAAAGCAATTAAATTAAATAATTGAAAGAGAGATTTGGGACCAAACCCTCAGAAATTAAAACCTTTCACGTCTAGGGCGAAGGCAACTTCGAATATGGCTAGGTGTATCAAGATCTAATGAATGCGGAATTTTGTATTAAAAAGCAAAGAAAGAAAAGAAAAGAATGGAATGCATGAAGAATGAAAGCTTGATGAAAAGAGATGAATGAAAAGGATTATTGATTCTTCGTGATTGGTTTCTTTTGAAAACGGAGTTTATTAAAACTTAAGAATAAAGAGAATTGGTAATCGGTGATTGTTGGTGAATGAAACCGGAGTTTTTAATACGATATTTATAGAGAAAATCATCCAAAAAAGATAATTTATCAAAACAGAGTCTGAAGACCACAAAACCACCTTGGCGCCAGACCTGGCTCATTGGCGCCAGGACCAGTGGCTAGCGCCAGGCGCCAATGCTGGCGTCTGGCGCCAATCCTGATTCCAGGCGCCAAGGCTTGGGGTTGGACGCCAAACCGGCTTTCAACGCGTTTTCGAAAATCTGATAATTTTACCGTACTGGAAGATAAAATAATATAATTTCAATCGAAAATGCTATTTGATCTGATTAAAACTCTAAAGAGTCCTAATTGAATTAAGAATGATAAGACCTTCTAGAATGTTCTAGAAGACTAAAACCATTCCTAATTACATTAGGAATGATAAATTATATTAGGCCCTCCCCTAGATCATAGGGCCATACTTAAAACTCAAACCAGGCCCAGTTTAGTAAATTGGCCATAACTTCCTCAATATTCATCGGAATTGGGCTTATAATATATCGTTGGAAAGGTCTTTGCAAACCCCATCCAACTACACCACTATTGGACCCATATCATGGACCAACCAAACTGGATTGGCTGTTTTCTTAAAATAAAGTTTTCAAAAACAGGGAGAAAAGAAAAGAAATAAAACTTTCCGCAACACTAAACCTTTCCACACTTTCGTTTCATTCGATTATGATCCGACGTGAAAGGCACTCATCACCGGGTTTGGTTTTGGGGAGACACAAATGGGTGTCTACAGAAGCCCCCACTTTGACTGAGTTTGGAGAAACGCAAGTTTCGAAAACGAAAGCCAAAGTAACGATAGGGACGGAGAATGATTCAGAACGTTCTGCAATCCTAAACCAATCTTGTAACGCCGATACCTGCAAAACAAGCATTAGTTAAACAGATAAAAGAGTTAAGAAACGCGTATCTTGCACCGTCGAGCACACGTCTCTGAAAGTAACCAAATTGTTGTTGCTATTGTTTTGACGACCTCCTGCAAGCCAGAGAATGCCATCCCGCTTGAAAATCGCTACGCCTTGTAACTGCTTCCAAATTAGAAGATTGCTTCGCCTGAAACTATCCTCCCCGCTATGATAATATTCCACGTCCAAGGGAATATCATCGAAAATTATTTCTCTAGAAATAATTCTCATCCGCATTATGATCATCTTCCATGCCTCAGGAACTATGATCGAAGACAATTTCTCCCTGAAATTACCTTCAGTTGTCCATGACAAATTTCCGCCGAAGATATCTTCTCTTGAAGTCATCCTCATTTGATGCGATAATTTCCCAAAGGAAAATACCGAAGACCCACACCTGTCGATCTTTAAAAGTTCACCTGAACTTTGCTCTTGCTATGCCTGTACGTCGGCGCTCTTTGCTCTTGAACCTGTATGTTGGTGCCTTTTTCTCTTGAACCTGTATGTCGGTGCCTTTTGCTAACAGCCAATGCTTAGGCGCTTTAAGCTTAGTGAGACGATCTTTTTATCAGGTCGATCACTTTACGTAATCAAGCCGATTACTTAATCATGTAAAATTGCTTAGAGGGGCTAACTGGCGTACCAAGGAACCCAAAAATATATGTTGCAGAAAGCTAGCACAACCTCAAAAGGTGGCTGGCTGCTTTGGCGTCGCTGAAAAACCCTTAGCGCCAGCCTAAAGGCATTAGCGCCAGGCGCTGGCATTGGCTTCAGGCGCCAAGCACAGAAAGTGACGCCAATGCCTAGGGACTGACGCCAGCACGGATTCTTCTTTATATTCAATTTTCCGTTTTGTTTCTTGCTCTGTTCGTCGCGATTTTGCTCGAAAAAAGTCCGAAAACTTCAATTGCTTGGTTCTTGCTCGTTTTTCAACCGAATTCGCTCAAATTTGTTGCAAATCAAAGCTCTTTTCATCTATATTCCCGATCTATGTAAGTTTTCCTCCAACTCACACCGGTTTTTATGAATTATTGGCATTTTTATTCACGAATTTCATGAAAATTCGAAACTTATAATGCTCAATTGGCCTTGTTTATCAAGTTTTATGCCATGAAATTGCTTGTTTATGTTTTTATATTGCCTTGGGAGTAATTTGAGACTTGTTTGACCCAATTTGATGAAGAAACGAGCAATCTGCCTTTTAAGGTGATCAAACAACACTAATTAATTATTTAAAGTTCTTTTAAACAAGAAAATAAATATGATTTATCTAAGTGCTCAGGAATTTACCACTTCTCTTTGCTAGATCTCCGTTTAGAACACTAATGGACACCTTCTTGTTCGGGAACGTCCACCGTAGTAACAAGATATCAAGGGGTGAGTGTTTAGGACAAGAGGGGTTAGGTAGCACAAGTTCACAAGTATTCCGCCAGAGTTTTAGGTTATTTTTCTGTGTGTTTTAGCCTCGGATTAAGCCTCTATTTATAGGGAATGGGTAGAAGTAGGGTTTTGATCATTATGTCGCAGCAGGTCTCGCGCGCAACAGGATTAGTTGCGTGCGGTATCCCAGCGCAAGTGATTGGGTTGCGCTGCTATGGGCAGCGCAACTAGGTGTCTTGCGTGCGGCATTATGGTAAGATTCGATTCTATATTTTCGTAAAATTCTTAATCATCCGCGAGCGCACCTCTAGAGGTTGCGCTGAGTGTCGCGCGCAACTAAATTAGTTGCGCGCACCTGCCCAGCGCGGCTGATTGAGATGCACGCGGATTTTCCTGCGGCAGCATTAAAATTTAACCTAGGCGCTCCTAAATCCGTCATTATAAGGTTTTAATTACAGGCGTAAGCTTAATTATGATTGGATTTAGTTAATTGGACCTTGTTTAGCTTTGTTCTTTAGTTTAGGCTAGTCTTTTGTGTTTTTGTGGCTTAACTAGTTATCCATAAGCATTCTCCACTTTAATCCAACACGAAGATGGTTTTATTTATCGTCAACGCACTTCTTGTCGGGATAGGAGGCCAAAAGTAGATGTCTACAACATGTACCTTATCAATAAGACTAAGGATAGAATTAAGTGGTGGCAAGCTGAACTTCTAAGCATGGCCGGAAGGACAATTTTATTAAATTAGCTCTTAATTCATATCCTCTCTATGCTATTCAATCCCTTCTTATGCCTTGTAGTATTCTTGACGACTTGGAAAGAAATTTAGAATATTTTTTTGGAATAAAGTGGATAAATCTCCTTATTTTCCTAGAAAGAGTTGGGACAAGGTGTGCCTTTGTTCGGGTACGAAGGATTAGGAATGTGTAATCTTTGGCATTAAAATTTGGCCTTCATAGATAAGTTTGGTTGGAGAATCATCCAATATCTAGATAAGCTTTTGGTGTCAATGATTCTCCCCTTGGAAGGATATTCTAATTGGGAAAGAGCTCCTTATGAAGAGCTTTTCTTATAGAGTAGGTGATGGTAAGGATATTTGTCTTTGGTATCATCATTGGGTAGGTTATAAGCCGATTTATCTTCTAACTGATACCTCCATTCCCGATTCCATAGGTCATTAGAGGTTAAGCAGCATCATCACTAATGGAATTTGGAACACTAAATAGATAAACACATTATTCCTGGTTATTTGTATGATCTCAAAGAAATTTCTCTCCCCCTGTATGCTTCTGTTAAAGTTTCAATTTATTAGAGTCTGGAATCACATGGCCAATTCACCATTCGAAGTGCCTATAATTTATGCTCGAACTTTACTCCTCATCCTTTTTTTCCCTCAATCCCTTAGAAGAAAATATGGCTAGCCCTCACAAATATAAAAATGCTAGTCTGGAATCCATATATATTGGTAACTGGCGTTAGGCTGTGCCAATTATAATTACTACCCTAATTGTAATTGGCGTAACTTAATGTTAGTTACGAATAGCATGCTTTCTAACTTGAAAATTAGGCTATTTGTAATTGGTGTTAGATTCAGCCAGTTACGAATAATATATTATTAGTAACTAACATTAGCCAGTTACGAATAATGTTCACTATTTGTAACGGTGGCAATAACAACCAACAATGTCAGTTACAAATAGCATTGTTTCTACTAGTGAGCTTTGGGCAACTGATTTTATTATTTCATCTTTTGTTTTAAAACTTATAGGGTGTTGCTTCTATTTTTTTAGTATTTTCATATAGCCTGTTTTGTTCTCTGTAGCTATTATAGGTATTTCATAGTAGGGCACAAGAATTTTTTGTTCTAAACTTCTTAAAATTTATAGTTAGTTTCCTTGGCCGGAGCTTTACGCTATATTTGGATAATTATTAATTAATTTATTTTCCTATTATTTGAAAAAATGTACTAAAAATAATCTTTATTTATTTTTTTGAAAGTAAGATACATTGAATGGAGGACATTAGGTACGTCTTTTCACAAGGCTATGACCTAAACTATCAAGGAGTAAAATTGTCTAAAAACGGATCAATATCTTGATGAGTTGGAGTAGAAAAACCAAGAGAGGCAACATAGTCTGCTGCCCGATTTTTTTCCTAATAGATGTGTCTGGCTTGGAAGTTCAAAAAAGAATCAAAGATATTATTAACATCATCCATAAGAAACTAAAGTTTAAATGGACAGCTGAGATACACTTCTAGAAATAGGGCTATTTCGACGGACTGGTTCCGACGGACACGTAAATCCGTCGGAAAACCCTGAAATTCCGACTGATTTTTATTCTGTCGGACATTTTCGACGAATTTTAACAATCCGTCAGAAATTTACGACAAAATATAAATCCTAAGGAATATATGGGCTTTTCGACGGAAATATTCCGTCGAAAATTAATTTTCTGTTAAAATTAAAATCCGTCGGAAATATCCGACGGAATTAAAATCCGTCGGAATATATTTTTAAAAATAATTAAAAACATTAAACCGAAACCCTAAACACCCTTTTATCTTAGTTTCTCAGTCGTTTTCTCCTCCTACTTCCTCTTTTCATTCTCTCTCCTCTGGTTCTACTCTTTCTCTTTCTCTCTCATCTCCTCCTCACTCCTAATACTTTCTCGACCTTCTTCTCCCTCCTCTTTCTCTTGTCTTCTTCAAATCCTTTTCCCTCTCTCTCCGTCCTCCTCTCTCTCTCTGTTAAGAATCACGAACTTCAACAAATTATTGGTCAAATTCTCACGAATTTCTTTCCTTCTGCAAGGTCAAATTCTTGGTTTTACAGTCAATTTCAACCTTGAAATCTCTAGATCTAGAGGTTTCGTGGTCTAATTTGACCGTATTAAATCAAATTTGAGATGAAATTCGAAGGTTCGGCCGTTGTAGACACCCAAATGTGTCTCCCCAAAACCAAACCCAGTGATGAATAACTTTCACGTCATTTGATTATCGAACGAAGTGAAAGTGTGAAAAGTCTAGTGATGTGGATGTTTTTATAAAAATATCTCTTTTTCCTTTTTCAAAAATATTTCTTTTTATACTCTATTTATGAAAATAGCCAGTCTAATTTGGTTTGGTCCATGATAAAGGTCCAATAATAGTGTAGTTGGATTAAGCCCGAAAAGAGCTTCCCAATGATGTATTATAAGCCCAATTCCGATGAATAATGAGAAGTTATGGATTAAACTAAATTTGGTCCAAAATGAATGTTATATGTGGCCCAATGATTTAGAGGATGGCCTATTAATTATTATTCCTAAAGTTATTAGGATTGATTTTTTATCTTCTAGAATAATCTAGAAGGTTCTTTTAAATTCTAATGGGATTAGGATTAATAATTATATTTGTAAGACTTTTATTTTGAAAAAATATGTGATTTGTCACAAACATGATTTTAATCTGATCAACGCGGAATTAGCTGCTTAATCGTATTAAGAAGAGGATTCCACGTGGAAAGCGCGTTTTAATTCTGACTTAGCGCGAGACGGCAAGGCTGTCGCCTGGTGCTAACTACTGTCGCCTGGCGCTGACAGCTGTCGCTTTGCACTAAGCCTGTCGTCTGGCACTAACTCCTGCCGTTGGCTACAGGAGGTATTTTATTCTGAATATTACTTGATTTGTTTCCGGAATATTTTTTTCTATAAATAGGGGTCGTATCTCCCCGTTTTCATTCATTCACAATCATTATTCACAACCATCATCTGTCTCTATTCTCTCTGTAAAAGCTAGAAGCTTTCTTTCTCCCTCTTTTTCTAAAATTTCCCTCTCACAAAATTCCACATACATTAGTTCTAGACACACCTAGCCAAGTTCAAAGTTGCCTTCGCCCTAGACGTGAAAGGTTTATAATCTGAGGGTTTGGTCCCAAATCCCTATTTCAATTATTTAATTTAATTGTTATTATTTTCCTTGAAGTTACTAACGCGTGTATTTTGTTATTAGAAAGATATACGAGGCATCGAAGTAAGTAATTTAATTACTTTATTGATCTTTTGATATAGAAATCATGCTTAGATTATTCTGTTAATTCCTAGTATCATGTTAGGATGTTTTATTGCTTCCTAGTATCAGGTTTAGGGTTAACTAATACTTCTGATATTATGTATGTTTATGATGCTTCCTATTTCTTTTCTTATATCATGTTAGTATCATGTTAGGGCTAAATATTTGATCTTTATTGTTTAGTGACATACTAGGATGACTTTATTTTTAATCTTGTTAGTATCATGGTTAGGATCTTGCTGATATTATTATGCTTTATTGAGATTATTATGATGATGATTGTTATGATTATGTTGCTTGATATTATATTATTATTGTTATTGATTGATCACATCTTTATTCATGTTTAAAGGGAATTAGTAATTGTAATCACGCTTAATAAGATAATTAATAATCTTGTTTAGGCTAATATGATTATAATTCAAGTGATTGCTAATAATAGATTTTTTTGTACATTAATATTCAACCAACATATATTAAACAGGTTTAGGGTTAATCTAATGATTGCATGTTAGTTAGAAAGCCCACATGAATACGAAAAGAATAAAGTAGAGGCCTATTTTTAGGGCAAGTTTAATCTTTTTTAGGTTGAATTTGTACCTTCATCCCCGAACATCCAGTCATGGTTCCAAACCTATTGGAGTTAACGATCTCATGGATCGTTAAGGGGTATAACCTTAACCCTATGAACGGTTTACTAGTTCCTAAAACTTGTTGGCGACTCTTTTACTCTAGCACGCTTGAGTGTATGATCACACTAGGGCTCAAGTGTGGGATGCTTGAAATATTCCCTACAGCTGTATTAAGGTATGTTTTGTGCTTTATTTTCTTTCTTTTTTTTTGTTAATTTTTTGGGTTTGAGGTTGGTGGTTTTCGACGGCGCTGGTGGTTTTAGGTGGGTGGTGGTGTGGTTTTTTTAGGATGGGTAGTTTGCCCGGATTTGTTAGGGGTTGTAGATCTGAGTTTGGTTTAATTAGGTAGTTGATCTTGATTTGGGTGGGTTAGGGTTAGGGTTAGGGGGTGAGTGGTGGTAGTATGGTTTCGGGTTAGGTGATGTGGTAGTATGGCTCGAGTCGGGTGGTGTGGTAGTATGGTTCAGGTTGAGTGGTGTGGTTCGGTTTAGGCTTAGGGTGATTGGTAGTATGGTTCGAGTTGGGGTTAGTGGAGGGGTAGTGGTTGATGTGGTGGTGACACGCCGTGCCAGTGGTGGTGCGTCGTGTTTTTTTTAGTTTGACAGATACATGTTCCGGTGGAAAATCCGTCGGAAAGTTACGACGCAATACTATTCTGTCGGCACTTTTCGACGGATTTTTTCGGGCCGAGAACTTTTTTCCGACACATGAATTTGGACGGAAAGGTGTTTTCGACGGAATTTCCATCGGAAAAAGTCGATTTTCCTACAAAGGGGTTTCCGACGACAGTTTCCGACGGAATTTCGTCAAAAACACGTTTTTCGAAGGAAATGGAGTGTTCCCGAGAGATTTTTTTCCCCCGGAAAATAGCAGTTTTCTAGTAATGATATATTTAATGACCCTATAAAATATTAATAATAGTAAGATTATCGCCTTCTATAAAAATATAAAAAATATTAAATTCCTTAGCAATAGAAAGGCCATTGCGAAGGGAAATAGCTCCTGCAAGGAAGACCAGACAAGAGCCTAAATTATAAGTACGACTGGCCACATGATTAAATTACCTAGGTGGTCCCAAATGACCACGCCTATAGTAGTAAAATTCTGATTGGCAGAACCATCAAAATTAATTTTACAAAAACCAAATGGGAGTGGAGACCACGAGACAATAAGTTGGGGGAGGGGAGGGAGAAGGAGATAGTGTCGTAGTAGGAAAATGGATATAGCGTCAAGATGTGACCGAGACTCCCATCCGTTATACATTGAGAAAGCTTGAATAAAAATACTATGAATAATAGCAGAAGAGTTCTTAAAAAAATAACTACGTTACGATGTTTCCAAATACTCCATTGACGATATGGCTGCAGCCACCACCTCTCCCCCTAACCTCGAATATTGAGAAGAGAGTGAGAAATCAAGGATAGGCGAAAAGAGAGGAGAGTATAGAAGATAGGAGAGAGAAGAGGAGAGAGAAAATGATAGGCGTTGGGAGTGGATTCCAAGCAAGCTACAAATTAGGAAAAGGATAATAATAAAAGAATCAATTACACTCAATAAGGAAACGAGGTGAAATAGGAAGCATGCATGGTCAAAGATATCAAAGAATAATAATCAAGGATTTAATTAGTCCAATTAAGAAGTCAATAATTAATCAAAGAAATTATGAAGACTATGGAATCAATCAAATAAAGCTAAATTGAGAAATGAATAACTTGATTGACGGAATATTATCCGCGCAGTGGTCCCTGCTGAGTACGGACTCAAGTGCACCTTTCTGAGTAAGTCGATTGCCTTACTGAGCCTTTTTGAGTTAGGCAGCTTCCCTTCAAAGTTCGGACCATTTGAAGACACGAAATGAATGCTTGGGCAACAAGCACAATCAAGTCCCATGATTGAAGGAGCAAATTAAGGAAATATCAATCCCTAAGTCAACATTTCCTAAGATAAGAAGATTCCAATCAATATTGTCGTCATTACCATAATAGCGAGGATTCTTCAATATTTACCTTTACTGGATTTATAAATCATTATAAATAGGATGCTCATTGTAATAGAATGGGAACACACATTCATACATTGTCTAATACAATTTACTACACTTTTATATTAAAATCTCTTAATTATGTTGTCCTTACTGACACCAGCTCGCCCTTACTCATAAATGTCTCTCTTATCTTGATCTTTTATTATAGTTCTATTATTTAATTGCTCTTAACTAATTCATTTGGAGGTTGTGTTTATTTTCTTTTGGCCGATTTGATTACTAAAACCCCATAAAACCTTTAACAAATTCCTAGAAACCCCTTTTCTAAGATTTGCCTAAACAATAAGGAGGGGGGAAGCTGATGGTACAATGTAGAGTTAGGGTTTTCTATTATTGATATTTAAGCATGGGTAGCGGTTTAAACCGCTCCCAATTATAATATTGCAAGTGGTTCACTTAATAACACTCACCATTTTTATTTTCATTTTTTTGGTTGATTGGATGGATTTTTATGGGTTTTGGAAGCGAATTTCAACAACTACTACCTATTAGGGGCTGTCTAAATTATTTTTTCTACTAGTCATAAGAAAGGTATCTTAGGGAAGAGTCTAGGCGAAGTGACTTTAAGAAAGAGAAATATATCATGGATCTGATTAATATGAGGGATGTGTCCAAGCCACTAAATGATAGAAGAAGAAGACCAAAGTTTCGTAGAAAATGGACAAGAGAGAACAAGATTATCTTGGGATTCAGAATGATTTAAACAAAAGTAGAGCAATATCTCTAGGGACAACAATTTTACCTGAAGATAAAGTATGATTAGTAGCTAGACTGTTATATATGAAGGATTTGCCAAAGGAAAATCTGAATTTTAGAAGGAACATCCAATTTTCAAATCCATCTAAATTCTCATTTAGAGATCGGATGAACATGTGAATGAGCAAGCCCAATAGTAGTGTAGGGAATATTTCAAACATCAAATTTGAGCCCTATTGTGATAATGCATTTAAGCATGGTGGCGTCCAAAAAGAAAGAAGCTAGAGCAAAAGAGTTGCCAACAAATTTTAGAAATTTGTAAACCGTTCACGGGTCTGAAGGTTACACCTCACCTCATTCACGATCACATAAATCGCTAACTCCATGACCGGATATTCATTCATTATGGTACGAATCAAACCTAAAAGAGATTGAAGCCACCCTAAATCAGCCTCTACTTAATTCTTATGATATTCATGCGCGCTTTTCGATCAACATACATACAATAAATTAATCCTAAATATATTTAATCTACGTTAGTTGGTTTATTATTAATGTACAAATAAATCAATTATTGGACTTGAATTAAAATCATATTAGCCCAAATCAAATATTAATTATCTTATTTAATGTGATTTCAAATACAAATTCCCTTCACAATCTAGCGTCTACAATTAGATTTAACTGTGAATTGACCATTTCTACAGAGACCCCAACACGGTTCATCTGGAACAGGGGAGGAGGGGAGGGGGATTCCTCGAATAATTTGAACTACATTAGTAAGAAGCTAAGAACAATAAGAAGAAGAGTAACATTCCAAGTATTGTTAATAGTAATAAACATATCAATCATGACATCAATATTCACAATTTAATCAAAGTCCAAATTAAGAAGACCAATAAGATTGGTGTGAGCACACCAAATATCTACCGATCCGATCCATTACCTACTTTCCAGCGTTGTCCTCTTATTAAGAGAGGACGGAGATGAAGAATGTGTTTCCAATTCAAGAGTATTTAGGTTGAGTATGGTAGGAAAGAAACTAAGATTTACGTAAATATTTAACGGTGATAGACTGGACCCGCGAAAGTAAGTCGGGTCAGACATAATCTTTAATGGTAAGGCCTTGTTTAATTCAACTTATTTTACTTATTTCAGAAAAAATAAGTTCAGATTAGATCAGAAAAAATAAATTCAAATCAGATTAGATCAGAAAAAAATAAGTTCTGATCAGATCTTCATTTTATGTGCAGTTTTTTTTATCGCTAAATATCTTTAATTTCGTAATGAAAAAAATTATGAAAATTATATATTACGGAGTAATAAAATACACACTATTACGAATTTAACATGACCACTTGATATATTTTTTATGAATTATCGTATACGTAAATTAAGGTCAAAGTTTGGTCAAATCAAACGATCAGATCAAACCAGATCGAAATAAGTTCAGATAAACATATATCAGGTGAACTAAACATGACCTAAATGCACAAATATTAAAGTAAGTTTATTAGATATTTATCACTTGATTCAATTTTATTAGGGTGATAAATTTGCATTTTCTCATAATTATTACAGTGAAGAATGATGACATAAGAAATTTGTCTCATTCCTTCTCAAGCTTTTTGCGGAAGGCCTTAAATTTATTTGATACTTCCTTTGTTCTTTTTTACTTGACCTGTTTCTTTTATCACGCTTGGCAATGTAAAACTTTAGCGATCAATAACTTTAATTCTTCATAAGTAAAAATTATAAAACTTGTATATTACGATAGTAGTTATTGAGACAAATTAAAAAAGATATCATATGAATATATTTTTCCTTACACATCATTCATAAAAGACGGTCAAAGGAGAGGTGATGAATAGTGTAAAAGTCAAAGCGGGTCAAGTAAAAAAGAACGGAGGAAGAATGTATTTATTTAAAGGTCAACTAACCAAGGCAGTGCAAAGTCAAGGACTCAACGAGTAATAGGTGCACAAAGCTTTATTGCCAAACAAGCACATTACCAAATTTTGGATCTTGCGCTAGTTACAATTAATGCCGAGCCTCAAAAAAATACCTTCATTTTTTATGTTTCCCATTTTCATCATGCTTACAAATTAAGATTCTACTCGCAAAACTAGACCTAACACAATTGACTTGATCACCAAAAGTCCTAAACAATTCATGAAAAAGATGAAATAATCTAATAATTGAATGGTACTTGAAATTAAATTAACTCACCTATTATTGACTTGGTTGTACTCATGATTAAAAGTTATTGTGTAATGAAATAATTTACAAAAGATTTGAATTGATTCGAACTAATCTCACTTCACCTGCATTGTCTATAATTGATTCGAATGATTAGTGACGTTAATTCAAGTGTCTGGATTAGGTTCAATGAGGTCGATCAGTTGTGTCCAATTTGGTATCTAACCATATCTTTATATAAATTCCTTTATAAACAATTACTTTTAAATATATGATTATTTATAGTAAAAAATAATGAACATGTATCGTTCAAGCTAACATTTAATTAGTAAATGAAAAATTATCAAGCATAGAATAAAAAATAATATGCCATTAGGGTTCAAAATATAAGAAAGCTTAAATAAAAAATATAATATGCAATCATAAAGGATAAAAAAAATAAAATTTTAAGTTGCTTAATTTGGAATAAAACAAAAAATTTATTTTGGGCAAAATTATTTATTATATATTTAAATATAATTTTAAATTAATACACCGTAATAAAGAGTAAAAAAACCGTGCATGACACGGGATCTAACCTAGTACTACTATATTAGAATTATTGATTTATACTACGTAAATCAATAATCAATACCTCTATCTATCTATCTAAAAGAAGAAGAAGAAGAAAAAAAAAAAAAAAAAAAAAAAAACTATCTTAGGTTAATGAAGCAGCTTTGTCTTGAAAAGAACATCATTATTGGCATATCCGTACACAATAAATTACGTCAAATCTCAATTGTATATTTCTTGCTATCTCCAAAAAAAAAAAAAAAAAAAAAAAAAAAAAAAAAAAAAAAAAAAAAAAAACACTAATTCATCAAATCCATAAATTTTTCCGCAAATTTTCCAAAAGACAAATGTACATTAATTTATTGTATGACAGATTATGTATTACAAAAGTTATAATTTTACTAATAATAAATTTTGAACTTCCAAAAAAATTATAATTTATTAGATCAATCATATCAGCTTTTTTAATATGTAATAAATGTATAAAAAAAATTACACATTAAAATAAAAACCAAATGAACAACAATTAAAAGTTACTCTTTAAGGAATAATTAAAGCTACTTTTTTTAAAAAAAAAAAAAAATTATAGTAAAAATAGTTAAACTTACTCTTAAATTGACTGTCTTAAACGTACACCCGTCTTACATAAGAATAGCTCTATTTTATTGTTTTGTTATTCTGCTAACATCTGCTCTACTCTGATGTGTTGTGGACCTTACTTTGCTAGTATACTCTTAAAGAATACAGTCTTAAGTCAAGTAATTTCTAATTTTCTACTCATTCTTAAATGTTCTAGCAAAATCAATCATAAAATCAATAGGGTAGGCTAATATACTCTGAAACAAAATCCAAATTTATCGCCAAATTAAAGTCAGACTATAGTACAGTGGTACCCACAGAAAACCGTATCTCAGTACTGAGATAGACAGTACAAATTGTATACTTGTATGAGGTGGCTTATCATGAAGAAGATGATGATCATCATCATCACCACGACACCACCATTATATTATCATCATCTTTAACATGTGAATGTCAACAAATACAGGACAGAAACACTGTGACAGAAAGATATTTTTATAGTTAGAGTATATATTTAATTGATAATAAGTTTGTACTATGTGATGATGATGGTGGTGGTGGAAGTTTGGGGGATATGATTTCAGTTTGTCAGTGTTGTCTCATATGATGATATGTAACTAGTCGATGCATCATGGATGTTCTAAGGGATGGTGATCAGGCAACGGCAATAAAGAATACTAGCTTAGGCCCCTTGTCATGTGTAGTAAATCTTATTTTTAAAAAAAAAAAATTATATCCAACAAATAATTTTGATAAAACATACACAATAAATATATAGAATTTTTTTTTTTTTTTGACGGGAGAAATTATATTGTTTAATAATCTAATATATATAAATAAAGTAGATACTTTTCGAGAACATTCGACACGCCACATAAAATAAGTTTTATTTTGTCAAATAAAAAATTAGATTAATAATTTATTCTAATATTAAAAAATTTAGTCGTTACCTAAGCAAAAGTGACGAATAACATTTAAGAATTTTGACAAATAGGTAAAAACAACGAATAATGAATAATTTAAATTTAAATTATTTTTAAAAAACTAATAAATATCTTCTCTAAAAAAATAATAAAAAATAAAAAATAAAAAAAATAAAAAAATAAAAAAACTTAGTAATTGTAGGGAATATTTCAAACATTATCCCTAGCTTGAACCCCACTGTGATCATACACTTAAGCATGGTGGCGTCCAAAGGGAAAGAAGATAGAGCAAAAGAGTCGCTAACAAGTTTTAGGAACTTGTAAACCGTTCACGAGGTGAAGGTTACACCCCTTAACGATCCAGTAGATCGTTAACTCCAATAGGTTTGGAACCATGACTGGAAGTTCGGGGATGAAGATACAAATCAAACCTAAAAGAGATTGAACCTGCCCTAATAATGGGCCTCTACTTTATTCTGATCGTATTCATGTGCGCTTTCTGACTAACATGCAATCAATAGGATTAACCCTAAACCTGATTAATCTATGTTGGTTTAATATTAATGCACAAATAAAACTATTATTTGCGATCACTTGAATTATAATCAATTAACCCTAAACAAGATTATTAATTATATTGTTAAGCGTGATTACAAGTACCAATTCCCTTTAAACATGCATAAAAGGTGTGATCAAGCAATAAAAATAATATATATCAAGCAACATAATAATAATCATAACAATTATTATAACACTTATAATCATCATCATAAAATAATCATGTTAAAGCATAATAGTAAGATCCTAAGCATGATACTAACAAGATTAATAATAAACCCTAGCATGTCACTAAACAATAAAAATCAAAGCTTTAGCCCTAACATGATACTAACATGAATATTAGGAAAGAATAGGAAGCATCGCAGGAATCATAATTGTCATGTTTGATAATAGAAATTATAGTTGTTACCCTAAACATGATACTAGGAAGATCAAAACACCCTAACATGACACTAGGAATCATAATAACAACCTATATATGATTTCTATATCATAATATTAATAAAACAATTAAAACACTTACTTGGATGCCTCGTATCTCTTTCTAATAACAAAATACACACGTTAGTAACTTCAAGGAAAATAATAAACAAAGATTTAAATTAAATAATAATTGAAATAGAGATTTGGGACCAAACCCTCAGAAATTAAAACCTTTCACGTCTAGGGCGAAGGCAACTTGGAACTTGGCTAGGTGTGTCTAGTGCTAATGTATGAGAAATTGTGTTTCAGAAAAGCTAGTTTAGAATAAGAGAGAGAGAATCAAGAAATTCTTGATGAGAGTTGATGAGAAGAATTGATAATAATTGATGAAAATTGATGATGAAAAACGGAGGTTTTAGGAGTCTATTTATAGAGAAAATCAACTGGATGGATAAAAAAACAAATCAGAGTTTCGAAGAGAGTAAAACAGGTTAGCGCCAGACGCTTGACTTTAGCACCAGGCGCTGAAGGTTAGCGCCAGACGCCAAGCCTTGCGCCAGGCGCTAATAATCAGTTTCACGCATATTTTGTTTTTATCATATCTTTTGATCCAAAAGTCCAAATAAGAAATATAATATGTCGTTGGAAAGCTCTCGAAGCCTACTTTTCAACCCTATTAGAATCAGATTAAAATATTTTGTAAATAAAAATATATGGCTGAAATAGTGGAAGGGTGTCGGTTTTGGATAAAGTTTCATATCTCATTCATATCTTTTTCGTTATAACTCAGATTTAATATGATAATATATAATTGGAAAGATAATTTCAAGATCTATCCAACCATATAAAATTTTGATAAAGATTATTAGACACGAAAATAAAATCTTAATATATTCCACTTCGTACAAAATAAGGATTCTGAAAAGGAGTAATTTTATTCAATTTCAAACTCTTTAAAACATAATTATCAATCCTAACTCCATTAGGATTTAAAAGAACATTATAGAGTATTCTAGAAGACTATAATCAATCCTAATAGCTTTAGGAATGATAATTAATAATAGGTCCTCCTCTAGATCATTGGGCCGCATATAAAAACCAAATCGGGCCCAGTTTAGTATTTTGGTCATAACTTCCTTATTATTCATCAGAATTGGGCTTATAATATATCGTTGGAAAGGTCTTTTCAAGCCCCATCCAAATACACTATTATTGGACCCTTATCATGGACCAAACTAAACTGAAATGCACGTTTTTCATAAATAAGGTAAGAAAAGAAATATTTTCAAAAACAGAAAGTAAAGATATTTTAATAAAAACATCCTCATCACAAGAATTTTCACACTTTTGCTTTGTTCGATAATCAAATGACATGAAAGGTATTCATCACTGAGTTTGGTTTTGGGGAGACATATATGGGTGTCTACAGAAGCCCCCACTTTGACTGAGTTTGGAGAAACGCAAGTTTCGAAAACAAAAGTCAAATTATCGATAGGGACGGAGAATGATTCAGAACGTTCTGCGATCCTAAATCACTCTTGTAACACCGATACCTGCAAAACTAGCGTTAGTTAAAACAAATAAAAGAGTTAAGAAACGCGTATCTTGCACCGTCGAGCACACGTCTCTGAAAGTAACCGATTTGTTGTTGTATTTGCTGTTGTTGACAACCTTCCGCAATCTAGGGAATGCCATCCTGCTGTTTTGATGTTCACTTGTCTCTGAACAATGGAGCTTTTTTTATATGTCCAAGCGCTTCTAAACAAAGAGCTTTTTAATATGTCCACGCGTCTCTGAACAAAGAGCTTTGATGATATGTCCACGCGTCTCTGAACAAAAGAGCTTTGATGATATGTCCACGCATCTCTGAACAAAAGAGCTTTGATGATATGTCCACGCGTCTCTGAACAAAAGAGCTTGAAGGGATTGTCCACGCGTCTCTGAACAAAAGAGCTTTGATGATATGTCCACGCGTCTCTGAACAAAAGAGCTTGAAAGAAATGTTCACGCGTCTCTGAAAAAAAGAGCTCTGATACTTGAATGTTTGTTGCGATAATATTCCGAAGAAAACTTACGAAGACCAACGCTCGTCGATCTTTAAAGCTCGCTTGAACTTTGCTTCCGCTATGCCAGTACGTCGGCGCTTTTGATGCTTGTGAACCATTATGTCGATGCCTCTGCTGTTTATGAACCAAGATGTCGGTGTCTTGCGATGAGCCAATGTTTAGACGCTTTAAACTAAGTGAGACGATCTTTCGTCAGGTCGATCACTTATTGCGATTGTAATCAAGCCGACTACTTAATCATGTCAAATTGCTTTTAGGGGCTAACTGGCGTACCAAGGAACCCGAAATTGCTAAAAGAGGTTGAAATAACTTCTCTGAGTGATTGAGCGTTCTGTCGCCGCTACGATGCCTCTGGCGCCACAATTTGGCTCTGTCACCAGACGCTGGGATCTAGCGCCAGGCGCTGAAATCCGTTTCCAAACGCTAGATGTTGTCGTATGGCGCTGGAGTCGGGTCTTCCCTATTCTACTCTTGTTGCCGCTGGGATGCACCTGTATTTATCTTTGACTATAGGACTTTGCTAGTCTCTTTAATTATTTTAGGGTTGACCTAAGGTTTAATATCACTTGACTCATTGACTTGACACGACTCAAGGTATAAATTTGACTCGCTGATGACTCACTTCATGTGACTCGTGTGTGCATAGTGTTGACTCAATGTGTACATGACTCAATGACTCGTGTGTGCATGACTCATGTGTGCATTGTAATGTGATCGTACGACTCGAAAATGCAAAAAAGCAAAAATTTTCCGTCATTTTTGTGGAGGGTACCGACTTTCTCCCGAAAAAGAAAGACGCGAAAAAAGAAAGAAGCGAAGTTTTTGAAGGTGCATGTTGAATGAGCTTAATCCGTTAACGTTGTCTCTCATAGTACAAGGATTGTAACATCTTAGATTATCCTAGTTGACTCAATAATTAAAGTATTTAGGTAACTTAGGCGCGGAGGCTAAGTACTTCATACTTTGTGATGTAATGATAATTGATCTTGATGAGACAAGGCATGCTTCAGCGTTATGTTAAGATTTCATGACAAAGGGTTCCTAAGGGAAAAGTATATTTGGTCATGTATCTGTGCGGTGTGTGAAAGTGATACTAAAGTTAGGCTGCAAGGGCTAAGTGTGTGGAAAAAGATATTATTTCAAGAAGAGCCAAATGATGGTGACTCTTAGGCTAAGGTAAGCTAATAATGTAAGGATCAAGCCCCCAAGTCTAGCTCTAAATGAATAGGGATGAGCATTGGAGATCCTTTGATATGATCATTGTGTAAGTGTGTGAATGTGAATATGAATGCATGTTTATTACGGTCGCACCTCGATGTGAGGTTGCCTACGTATCCGTTAGGAATCAGGCCAAACGTAGCTCTAGCCGAACCTCGCACAAGTGTGTGTATACCTCAAAAAGGTCTTTTTAAGGGTTGTAACGTGGTTAGGCTAAAGGTTAAAGAAGAAGGGGATAAAAGCTCAAGACCCTAGATAAGCCCCCAAGGTGTGCAACTTTGCTTTTGAATATTTGTATTTTCATGCTTGAGACTTTTGACTCTTTTTTAGCTCTTTTTTTATTTTGCTTTATTTATTTTATTTTAATAAGTGTGGGCAATCCCGATCATGCGATCTATCACTCACTTGGCATTCATGTTTCTCAGGCACGGTACCAAGCACTCGATAAGACGCAATCTGAGACGTGTTCTTCTCAAAGATATTTTCATATCAAAGACATTGGAACACTTGCCCTTTTGTACACTTTTATTATTATTTTTTATTGCTTATTTATTCATTTTGATCTTTTGAAATCACTCAAGCTTTTTTTAAAAAATTGCATAAGTTGCACACTGCCCCATCCCAAGGTTAGATAGATGTAGGTGGAAGAATGAAAGGTCTATCGTTAGACTAGGCTCAAAGTGGTTTATCAAAAAAGGATTGCATATTTGAAGGGTGAAAGGTGAAATGATGTGGCTACAAGGGGTGCCTCAAATCATTGGTATACCTTGTGCTTAGTTTGAGATGGGTTTTTTTTTTTCCTTTTTTTGCAATGCAATGATCATATGTAAGGAAATAAATGCTCATTTTATTTAAAAAGTGAAGGGTAAAAATCAAACTCTAAGAAATAAATTCAAGGAGGATGAAGGGTGCCTATGCTAGACTTATTGGGGAAAGGGTTTGAAAAAAAAGAAGAAGAAAGCATGAAATCTTGGTGAGAAGCTTGCCTTGTGCATTTGTTTCATCATTACCCTCATTTTTTTTTTTTTTGTCAATCACATGACACAAACTAGATTCAACATGCATGGATGGAAGAAGGTAGGAAGAATGAAGGTTGTGATATGGAGAAAGCATGTAGAGAATGGAAAGATGATGTAGATGGAGAGATATGAAAAAATTAGGAATAGAATGTACCCCCAACTCAAATGACGGAAAAACACTGACTCATGCATGAACCTAAGACATGGTCATGGTGTGAAAAGAGTATGTACAAAGTTTGTGCTAAGACTAGTGAGTGTAGGTGACATTTTAAGACTCGTGTCATGACCGTGTGGCTAGACTATGTGACTAGACTCAAGCAAAGACTAAGTTAAGACTTCATGTATATGCATTAAACTAGACAGACTGTGGTATTTTAGTCATAAATTTCTATCTGTGACTCTGATCTGGATGAAACCAACGCCAAACTAAAGATAAACCTCGGGGATACAGATCCATATGTTGTACGACTCGTAACTCTTCCTAGAACTCCGGCTATGACCAAAATAAGTTGACGCTTGTGCAGTATACGGGAATAAAAATCCGGGTTGATTTAAAGGAACTATGACTCGATTTTAGGTATATTTTTTAGCTCTAGTTAATTAATTAATTAATTAAACAAAGTTCTTTAGTCATTAATTAGTTTATTAAGACTTTATTTACAAACGCAAGTCAAACCAAACGGTTAGTTTTAGTCACATAAGAAGTATGCACAAGTAAGAGATGCACAAATAGTCAAGTAGTCACAACATGATGCAATGAGTTTGCAACCTAACCATAGCTCTAGTTCTCTGAAGTTCGGGGTATGGGTTAGTCAAAGAGGGTCCATGGTTAATTGTCCGGATGCACCGCACGAAAGCCTAACCGTGAAGGGTTGGCGCGAGTGGATAGGTGTAGGGAATATTTCAAGCGTTAATCCCCTAACTTGAACCCCACTGTGATCATACACTAAAGTACGGTGGCGTCCAAAGGGAAAGAAGATAGAGCAAAAGAGTCGCCAACAAGTTTTTAGGAACTTGTAAACCGTTCATGAGGTGAAGGTTACACCCCTTAACAATCCAAGAGATCGTCAACTCCATAAGGTCTTGAACCAAATAGGGTTCGGGGATGAAGGTACAAATCCTACCTAAAAGAGATTGGACCTGCCCTAATAATAGGCCTCTACTTTATTCTGATCGTATTCATGTGCGCTTTCTGACTAACATGCAATCAATAGGATTAACCCTAAACCTGTTTAACTATGTTGGATGAATATAAATGCACAAATAAACTATTATTTGCGATCACTTGAATTATAATCATATTAACCCTAAACAAGATTATTAATTATCTTATTAAGCGTGATTACAAGTACCAATTCCCTTTAAACATGCATAAAAGGTGTGATCAAGCAATAACAATAAATATAATCAAGCAACATAATCATAACAATAAAAATAATAAATAATCAATTATAATCATGAAAACAATCATGTTAATAATAAAGCATAAAAATAGCAAGATCCTAGGCATGATACTAACAAGATTAATAACAAACCCTAGCATGTCACTAAACAATAAAAATCAAATATTTAACCCTAACATGATACTAACAATCATAAATATTAGGAAGATCATCATAACAACCTAAGCATGATTTCTATATCATAACATCAATAAAACCATTAAAATACTTACTTTGATGCCTCGTACCTCTTTCTAATAACAAAATACACGGGTTAGTAACTTCAAGAAAAATAATAAACAACAACTAAATTAAATAATTGAAAGAGAGATTTGGGACCAAACCCTCATAAATTAAACCTTTCACGTTTAGGGCGAAGGCAACTTCGAATATGGCTAGGTGTTTCTAAATCTAATGAGTGCGGAATTTTTATATTTGAGAAAAGGCCAGTTTAGAAAAGAGAGAGAGAGAGAGAGAGAGAGTAATCAAGAAAACTTGATGAGAGTTGGTGAAGAAAGAGAGAGAATTGGTGAGAATTGATGAATGAAAACGGCGTTTTTAGGAAGCTATTTATAGAGAAAATCAGCCAAAAAGATTAAACAACAAAACATGGTTCTGACGCGGATAAAACGATGTTAACGCCAACGCCGGCCATTGGCGCCAGGCGCTAACATTAGCGCCAGGCGCCAGGCGCTAATGTCTGGCGTTAGGCGCTAATCCCGTTTTTGACGCGTTTTCTAAAAATCAGATAAAAATTGCCGTACAGGAGGATAAATTCTTATTTTCCTCAAAAACGTTCTTTGATTCTGATTAAAACTCTAAAAAGTCAACAAAAGTCAATTTATCAATGCTAATTGGGTTAGGAAAGAAAAGAACCTTCTAGAAGACTAAAACCATTCCTAATTGCATTAGGAATGACAAATCCATATTAGGCCCTCTTGGGCCGCATATAAGGCTCAAACCGGGCCCAGTTTAGTAATTCGGCCATAACTTCCTCAATATTCATCGGAATTGGGCTTGTAATATATCGTTAGAAAGCTCTTTTCAAGCCCTATCCAACTACACTACTATTGGACCCATATCATGGACCAACCAAACTGGATTTACTATTTTCTTAAAATAGGTTTTCAAAAACAGAGAGAAGAGAAAAGAAATTAAAAACTATCCGCAACACTAAACTTTCCACATTCGACGTGAAAGGTACTCATCGAGTTAGTTAAACAGATCAAAGAGTTAAGAAACGCGTATCTTGCACCGTCGAGCACAGGCCTCTAAAAGTAACCGATTTGCTGCCGCTTTACTGTTGTTTTGATGACTTCCTGCCAAGAGAATGCCATCCCTCTTGAAAACCTCTACGCTTGTAACTGCTTCCAATATTAAAGATTTCTTCGCTTGAAACGATCCTCTTCCGCTTTGTGACCGTCTTCCACATCTTATGGAACACTATCAAAGATTGCTTCGCTTGAAACAATCTTCTTCCGCTTTGTGACCATCTTCCACGTCTAAGGGAACATGATCGAAGACAACTTCGCTTGAAATACCTTCAGTTGTTTGTGACAATCTATGGAACGCCATCTTGCTGTTTTGATGTTCACTCGTCTCTGAACAAAGAGCTTCTCTTTTTTTGATATGTTCACGCGCCTCTAAACAAAGAGCTTCTTTTTTTTAATATGTCCTCGCGTCTCTGAACAATAGAGCTTGAAATACATGTTCACGCGTCTCTGAACAAAGAGCTTATTTTTTTTTAATATGAACTTCTGAATGATGTGTCCACGCGTCTCTGAACAAAGAGCTTGATAATAGGATGCCCACGCGTCTCTGAACAAAAGAGCTTTGATGATATGCCCACGCGTCTCTAGAGCAAAAGAGCTTGATGATATGTCCACGCGTCTCTGAACAATAGAGCTTTTGAATGATATGTCCACGCATCTCTGAACAAAAGAGCTTCGATGCTTGAATGTTTGTTGCGATAATATTCCGAAGAAAAATTTTCGAAGACCAACGCTTGTCGATCTCTAAAGCTCGCTTGAACTTTGCTTCCGCTATGCCAGTACGTCGGCGGTTTGCTGCTTGTGAACCATTATGTCCTTGATGAGCCAATGCTTAGGCGCTTTAAGCTAAGTGAAACGATATTTCGTCAGGTCAATCACTTATTGCGACTGTAATCAAACCGACTACTTAATCATGTCAAATTGCTTATAGGGGCTAACTGGTGTGCCAAGGAACCCGAAATTGTTGTATGAGGTCGTAATCACCTTTCTGAGAGGCTTTGAGCTCTGTCGCTGCTGAAACATCTCTGGCGCCAAGAATTGGCTCTGTCGCCAGACGCTGGGATCTAGCGCCAGGCGCTAAAACCTACTGCCAGACTCTAGATGTTGTCATCTGGCGCTGGAGTAGGGTCTTCCCTATTCTGATGCACCTGTATTTATTTTTTACTATAGAACTTTGCTAGTCTCTTTAATTATCTTTGGGTTGACCTAAGGTTTAGCGTTACACGACTAAAGGTATAAACTTGACTCTCTGTGACTGACTCGAGGTTGACTCGACTCGAAGTAAAATGACACGTGTGACTCATGACCCGTGTGTGCATTGTATTATGATTGTGCGACTCAAAAATGCTAAAAAGAAAAAAATTTCCGTCATTTTTGTGGAGGGTACCGACTTTCTCCCGAAAAAAGAAAGACTTAAAATAGAAAGAAGCGAAGTTTTTGAAGGTGCATGTTGAATGAGCTTAGCCAAATGTTGTTTGATACTATCTCTCAAGGTGCGAGGATTAATCCATCCTAGGCTATCTCAATGGTTGACTCAATGATGAAAGTATTTGGGTAACTTAGGCACAGAGGCTAAGCACTTCATACTTCGTGATGCAATGACAATTATGATTGATGAGTGATTTTGACATGACAAGGCATGATTCAGCGTTATGTTAAGATTTCATGACAAAGGGTTCCTAAGGGAAAGACTATTTGGTCATGTATCTGTGCATTGTGTGATAGTGACGCTAAAGTTAGGCCGCAAGAGCTAAGTGTGTGGAAAAATATTATTTTTTAAAAGAGTCAAATGTTGGTGACTCTTAGGCTAGGTAAGCTAATGATGTAGGGATCAAGCCCCCAAGTCTAGCTCTACATGAATAGGGATGAGCATTGGAGATCCCTTGATATATATGACCATGGTGTGAGTGTGTGAATGTGAATATGAATGCATTTTTATTACGGCCGCACCTCGATGTGAGGTTGCCTACGTTATGTATCCGTTAGGAATCAGGCCGAACGTAGCTCTAGCCGAACCTCGCACAAGTGTGTGTATACCTCAAAAAGGTCTTTTTAAGGGTTGTAACGTGGTTAGGCTAAAGGTCATAGAAGAAAGGGATAAAGGTTCAAGACCCTAGATAAGCCCCCAAGGTGTGCAACCTTGCTTTTGAATCTTTGTATTTTTATGCTTGAGGCTTTCTACTCTTTTTTAGCTGTTTTTTTTTTTTGCTTTACTTATTTCTGCTCTCTTCTATTTTTTTTGCTTTTGCATTTTATATTTTTATAAGTGTGGGCAATCCCGATCATGCGGTCTATCACTCACTTGGCATTCATGTTTCTCAGGCATGGTACCGAGCACTCGATAAGAGACGCAATCTGAGACATGTTCTTATCAAAGACATTTTCATGTCAAAGACATTGGAACACTTGCCCTTTTATACACTTTTATTATTTTTTTTGCTTATTTTTTTGCTATATTAATCTTTTGAAGTCACTCAAGCTTTTTATGATATTGAAAATTGCATAAGTTTCACACTATCCCATCCCAATATTAGGTAAGATATGGGTTGAAAAATGAAAGGTCTGTCATTAGACAAGGCTCAAAGTGGTTTATAAAAAAAAGGATTGTATATTTGAAGGGTGAAAGGTAATATGATGTGGCTACAAGGGGTGCCTCAAATCATTGGTATACCTTGTGCTTAATTCAACATGGATTTTTTTTTAATGCAATATAATGAAATGGTCATATGTAAGAGAATAAACGCTCATTTTTATTAAAAGGGAAAAAGAAATAATCTACAAAATTAATCTAAGAGAAAAGAAAAGTGCCTATGCTAGACTTATTGGGGAAAGGATAAATAAAAAAAAAATAAAATAGGTCACGAAATCTTGTCGTTGAAGCTCGCCTTTGTTGTTTGCTTTATCATCACTCGCTCTTCTTGTTAACTGGAGGCATGGGAAGCTTGTTATTATCAATCAAATGCTGGATAGCCTCCTTTAGCTTCCAAAAGCTCTCAGTGGCATTCAAAAGCTCTTAGATGAAAGTAAGGGTTATTTGTTGCCTTGAATTTAGGGATGTCAGTGGCGTTGAACTTATGCGGAAGAAGTTCCTTGTCCAGCGAGACCCCTTGTGAACTAATGCCCTGAAATTTATAGTCACTAGATAGCTTGCCCAAACTTTCTTGCATAAGGTTCATTTGTTGTTGCTTCACAGGGTCATCAATTTTGAGGGTTAAAGCCTTTGAAACCTCAGTCACGTCATTCAATTGATTCCTAAGTTCATTGACCTCTTGTTAACTTGCCATTATCTTTTTAGCTTTCCTCTTTTGACGAATTGGTTTATCAAAAAGTGAGACTTGAATAAAGTGGTTGTCCTTGATTAATCGCCCTTCTCTCCTTGACCGAGTACTGTGGAAAAGGAATTTGGGGATATTCATTGTTAATTATTTGACTCAAACTTTATTCAACATGCAATGGATGGAGGAAGTGAAGAAAGATTGGAATAGAATGTGAAAAAAAATGATGTAGATGGAGGGATATCAAGAATTAGGAATAGAATTTACCCCCGACTCAAATGACGGAAAACCGACTCATGCATGAACCTAAGACATGGTCATGGTAACATGTACAAAGTGTGTGTTAAACTAGTGAGTGTAGGTGACATGTTAAGACTCGTGTCATGACCATGTGGCTAGACTATGTGACTAGACTCAATTAATGACTTAACAAGGTATTATTGACAGTAATATTTAGCCGAATTAATTAGTAAACTGGTTAATTAGACACAAAGTGATGAATCGATCAATAATCCGAACTGTCGTCAAAACGAAAAGACTGGCGCCTCTCTTTGTAGTGTAGCGCCAGACGACAGAGCTGTCACCTGGCGCCACACTCCACTGAGTGGCGCTACAGTTCAGACTTTGGCGTCATTACTGGAGCTTCAATATGAGGTTGTTTTCGGTGTTATTAATCAAAAGAGGTATGCCTAAAGTCGTACTAGGTCAATCCTGGTTAAAATATTAGACTTTATTTACTCAAATTAATTAATTAATTAATTAATTAGGCAAAGTTCTTTTAGTCATTAATTTATTTAATCTCAGCACAAGTCAACAAACGGTTAAGAAAAACATATATCATATGCACGATAAATAATGCACAATTAGTCAAATAGGCACAATATGATGCAATGAGTTCGCAACCTAACCATGGCTCTAGTTCTCTAAAGTTCAGGATATGGTTTAGTAAGAGGGTCCATGGTTAATTGTCCGGATGCACCGCGCAGAAGCCTAACCGTGAAGGGTTGGCGCGCGTGGATGGGACGCCGCGAGTTTTTAGAAAAAACTCGCTTCCATGGTTTGGTGAATTCAACAATCTTGGATGTACCCTTTGTTGCTCAGAGCGTTCAATCAGGTAGATAGAGCATGAATTCCCAGAGGGTTATGTCCATAAGTAGAACACATATGGGTTTCAGAAAAGTGAGGAAGAAAACTCAATCATGAAGTAGGATCGAGTAAACAATGCGAAAAACTGGTCGAAATTAGAACGCATATTTCTAGCTCGGTATTGGAAGAATTTGGCGCCAGGTTTTAGCTGTAGCGCCTGGCGACAGAACTGTCGTCTGGCACTACAATTAAAATTCTGGCACTAATACTCTGGTCGCTGACGCTAATTCCTACATGCCTCATCAGCTTTTTGTGCTCAATAAAATTTTCCAGTTTTGCGCAGTGTTATTTCAGTCCTAGTTGTGAAAGATATTTCTCAAATTTCCTACGTGTAAAATCCTATGTTTTAACTCATTACGAATGGTCTTTCCAATGAGATCTTTTTTATGCATCATCCCTAGCTTGAAACCCACTGTGATCATACACTTAAGCATGGTGGCGTCCAAAGGGAAAGAAGATAGAGCTAAAGAGTCGCCAACAAGTTTTAGGAACTTGTAAACCGTTCACGAGGTGAAGGTTACACCACTTAACGATCAAGTAGATCGTTAACTCCAATAGGTCTGGAACCATGATTGGATGTTCGGGGATGAAGGTACAAATCCAACCTATTATAGATTGAACCTGCCCTAATAATAGGCCTCTACTTTATTCTGATCGTATTCATGTGCGCTTTTTGACTAACATGCAATCAATAGGATTAACCCTAAACCTATTTAATCTATGTTGGTTTAATATTAATGCACAAATAAAACTATTATTGGCGTTCACTTGAATTATAATCAATTAACCCTAAACAAGATTGTTAATTATCTTGTTAAGCGTGATTACAAGTACCAATTCCCTTTAAACATGCATAAAAGGTGTGATCAAGCAATAAAAATAATATATATCAAGCAACATAATAATAATCATAACAATTATTATAACAATTATATTCATCATCATAAAATAATCATGTTAAAGCATAATAGCAAGATCCTAGGTATGGTACTAACAAGATTAATAATAAACCCTAGCATGTCACTAAACAATAAAAATCAAAGCTTTAGCCCTAACATGATACTAACATGAATATTAGGAAAGAATAGGAAGCATCGCAGGAATCGTAATTGCCATATTTGATAATAGAAATTATAGTTGTTACCCTAAACATGATACTAGGAAGATCAAAACACCCTAACATGACACAAGGAATCATAATAACAACCTAGACATGATTTCTATATCATAATATCAATAAAGCAATTAAAGCACTTACTTGGATGCCTCGTATCTCTTTCTAATAACAAAATACACACGTTAGTAACTTCAAGGAAAATAATAAACAAAGAATTAAATTAAATAATAATTAAAATAGAGATTTGGGACCAAATCCTCATAAATTAAAACCTTTCACGTCTAGGGCGAAGGCAACTTGGAACTTGGCTGGTGTGTCTAGTGCTATTGTATGAGGAATTGTGTTTGAGAAATGCTAGTTTAGAATAAGAGAGAGAGAATCAAGAAAATCTTGATGAGAAGAATTGATGAAAATTGATGATGAAAAACGGAGGTTTTAGGAGGCTATTTATAGAGAAAATCAGCCGGATGGAAAATCAGAGTTTTGACGAGAATAAAACAGGTTAGCGCCATACGCTGGATATTAGCGCCAGACGCCAAGCTTTAGCGCAAGGCGCTAATAATCAGTTTCACGCGTTTTTTGTTTTTATCATATATTTTGATTCGGAAGTCCAAATAAGGAATATAATATGTCGTTGGAAATCTCTTGAACTCTACTTTTTAACCCAATTAGAATCAGATTAAAATCTTTTGTAGATAAAAAGATATGACCGAAATAGTGGAAGGTTGTCAGTTTTGGATAGAGTTTCATATCTCATTCATATCTTTTTCGTTATAACTCGGATTTAATATGATAATATATCATTGGAAAGATAATTTCAAGATCTATCCAACCATATAAAATTTGGATAAATATTATGAGACACGAAAATTAAATCTGAATATATTCCACTTCGCATAAAACAAGGATTTTGAAAATGAGTAATTTTATTCAATTTCAAACTATTTAAACCATAATTATCAATCCTAACTCCAATAGGATTTAAAAGAATAGCTTTAGGAATGATAATTAATAATAGGCCCTCCTCTAGATCATTGGGCCGCATATAAAAACCAAATTAGGCCCAGTTTAGTATTTTGGTCATAACTTCCTCATTATTCATCGGAATTGGGCTTATAATATATCGTTGGAAAGGTCTTTTCAAACCCCATCCAAATAAACTATTATTGGACCTTTATCATGGACCAAACTAAACTGGAATTCACGTTTTTCATAAATAAGGTAAGAAAAGAAATATTTTAAAAAAAACAGAAAGTATAGATATTTTAATAAAAACATCCTCATCACTAGACTTTTCACACTTTCGCTTTGTTCGATAATCAAATGACATAAAAGGTATTCATCACTAGGTTTGGTTTTGGGGAGATACATATGGGTGTCTACAGTTATACTTATCTTTTTTTTTTATATATATATATGGATTCAAATTTTTGATAGCAAATATCTTTAATCTCTCCCTAGCAAATATTATAAAAGTTTGATTTTAATAATGCACTTATCGACATGAATAAAACTAAATATTGTATGACTAATTCCCCATAATTTATAAAAGTTAAAAAGACTATAAATGAGACTAAAATTTTAAACAGAACGATTATATTAAAAAAAAACATAAGCAAAAGACTTATTTTAATCAATAAAAAAACGAGATTTGTTTTTTTTTTTTTTCAATTTAAATTTAAATTTTCACATAAGCAAATTAATGAATAAGGTTTGGGAATTTAAATTCAAGCGTCACATAAAACAAATACAACAATGAAAGATAACTTTAGTGTTAAAATTAAAAAATTATCTTATGATATTTGTAATTTTATCCATATATTTAATGAATGATATTCATAAATATATTAAATTTCAAATTAAATAAAATGATTTACTAGAACCGTACATCAGACGGGCTTACATCTAGTATACAATAAAAGGCAAAATAAAAGTTAAATATTTTTTAAGATATGTAGTTAATAGATTTTGTTTCTTGATGTAAGCCTGGTCTGATCTGATCTTATTGTCTAATCTGATCAAAATTTGACCTTAAGTGTACGATAATCTGTAAGGAAAAAATATATCAAGTGGGATCTTGCTAGATTCGTAATAATTTGTACATGTATTTTATTAATAAGTAATTTTCATAATTTTTTTATCACGAAATTAAAAATATTTAGCGAGAAAAAATTGAACATGAAACGAGATGTGATCTTAACTTATTTTTCTAAAAAGGTAAAAATAAGTTGAATTAATTAGACCTAAGTCCTGCACAAAGTTAAAATCTATAGGAAATTTTGCAAAAATTCTTTTCTCATGTCCTCCTCCATTACTGTAGATTGTTGTAGCTCCTTCACAATTCAAGTAAGTTTTTTTTTTTTATCCTTTCTCTTTCTTCTCTGCTCATCTTCTTCTTCGTCTCTTCTCTATTAATTGAATTTGTTCGTTAAATTGAATTCGATTATTTTTTCAGAAACGCATAAATTAGGGTTAGCTAATCTCTTTCGTAAATTGGTACTCTTAGGTGTCAATCTCTAGTACACAAAAAGTATGAATGTGGCATCCCAATTGCGAGGTTGAAGTCTTAGACTTATGAGAACCCTGCACGAAGATTTGAGGCCTGCAAATTTTACAAATGAGACACAAATAAAAGGGGTTGCAACTTCTTTCGGTGGGTTGAGCCTTGAGTTTGCCTTTTGTACCTTTAATTATTGATGACAACACAAATGTTCAAAGAAAAATTCAGAGAAGAAGATGTGATTGGGCAAAAAACGTAGAAGAGTGAAAATAGATGATGAAAAATCAATTTTTTTTTACCTTATTTAGATTATCCAACAACTATTTCAACCACATGCAATCAATCTCTTGTTAAATCTAGCTTGCAACATACTTAGCCATTGTCGAGTAGAAGTAAATGCGAGGAAGAAAAGGGGGGAATTAAGGATTAATTAAATGTCAGTGGCACGTGACTGGGTCAACGTCGGAGCAACGAGTCAAATAGTCACTTGTCGGCATTAGGTGTTAACTTGCACCCTTTTTTTTTAAAAAAAAAAAAAGTGGTGCCCTTTTGCAACATTTTTTATAAGGTGGTTAGTTGCAAAACCCAAGACTAAATAGGTGGGTTTTTTTTACAAAATTTCCAAATTTATATGGTGCATATACTTTCTCTTTTACAAACTAGAGTTGGATTTGCACATTATTCGGATTGCCGAGACATAACTTTTACAATGAATATCTTTAATTAAAGGGCTAATAAAAATTCTGAAAAAAATTAATTTTTAAAAGCAGACATTATGACAAATTTAACAACATATTATATGATCATATTTATATAGAAAACACACAAACTCACTAAACTTTGACAAAAGTTGTAGATCACTCACTAAACTTTTAAGAGTTGCAAATCACTCACTATAACAAGTTTTGACCTACAATAATAGTTGAATTACATGAACTCCAAGTTTCTGACAAAAAAAATCATAACTCTTAAAACTTTCTAACATAAAAATCAAGAACTCCCTAAATTATTAAGGGAGGTTAATTACGGGAAGAGAGTTAATAATTATGGTCATATTTTAGACACCAACACCACCACCAAAACCCACCCCGCTACCACCACAAACCTTAATATGCAGCAACCACTAGCCCCGTAACCACCCAAAATCGACCAAGTGCAACCACCCAAAACTTAACCAAGTGCAACCTCATAAATTGTTGACCAAACCCAAAATCGACCAACATCCTCCACCAAACCCAAAACCCGTAACCTCGTAAACCCCCAAACTACCTCCACCATAAAAATCTACACTAAAAAAAACCACCACCTCCGTGAACCATATCCCTCCCATATATACCACAATAAAAACAACCAATAACCTTAAAATATGAACAAAAAAGATAAATATAACAAATTAATCCCTTCAAATCATCCATTAGGATTTTATTTGGTCAAATTTGATGAAAACTCTAGATCTAGAGTTTTCATGGTCAAATTTGGCCATAAAAACCTCAAGAGCTTTAATGGATACGATGAAATAAAAAAGAGAAGGAAGAGAGAGAAAGGGGATTCGATGACGAAGAGAATGGGCGGTGGCGGCGACTTCTAGCAAAGAAAGCGGCGGCGAGCTCCGATAAAAGTACGCTGAAGAAAAAATTACACCTTTATTTAATGGAATTTACAACAAAAATTTGCAAAGAAATCTAAAAGGTTGGTTTGTTGAATAGAAGGAGAGAAAATAGGGGAGAGAAATGAAGAAAAATGGGAGTAATTAGAAGAAGAGCTTCCTGAAACGGTAAACTATGAGAGGAGAGAAGGAAGAAGCTTGTTTATTGAGGGACCCACAATGTTATTGGTTTTTTTCTCTCCTGTGATATATTGTCAGTTGGTATAAGATACTTCCAATGTAAAAAAAAATATAAAATTTTGGGAGTTAACCTCCTATCCCAAGTTACCACCACAAAATTTAAACTTTGATCACCTGAATAGGAAGTAGTTTACAACTTTTAAAAGTTGAGTGAGTAAAGTGCAACTTTTGCCTAAATTTAGTGAGTGATTGTGTAGTTAACTATATTTATATACTAAATGTTGATAAAAAAAAACAATAAGTCAATGATAACATATGAATAGTGGAAAATCTAAAATCTAGCTTATAAAAAAAATAGAGGGAGTACTTCTAGGGATTCTAGAGCGTAAAAAATGTGTTGGATGTTATGTAGATGTGTAATGTTCAAAACTTTAGTAAAGCTACTTTGATTTAGCGGGTAAAATAATAATGATAAATAAATAAGTTCTAGAAATTTAAAGGTCTAAAGTTTAAGTATTTATCGAGACAAAATTGAATAAATAAAACCAGACATATACATAAAAAAAAATAAAAAAAAAATACATAAAAAAATTATATACCTCGTAATTTTTGTACTCCATTTATATTTAAACTAGATTAAAGTTCATGCGATGTACGGTTTTTAAATATATAAACTCTTAGTTAGACTAACTCTAAGGGGGTTTTTTTTTTTAGCTATTTAACAGTTTCAGAAAAAACTAACTATAAGGGGTTTTTTTTTTAGCTATTTAACAGTTTCAGAAAAAAAGTTTTACATAATAGTTCAATTGAGCTGCTATTGCCTATTAGAATAGTATAAAAAAAATTTAAATGTAATTTATGATGCGACTTTATTTACTATTGTTTTTTATTTATTAGTTGTTGTCACTTATTTGACAATTGAATTTATGAAATATGAATAAATCATAAATATGATATTTGATCCTTTACATATAACGAAAAGATAATTATATTATTTAAAAAAAAAAATTGAAATCTTAAATCATTATTCATTATTTTTTAAGAAATTAAACTCTCAAATCTATATACTCCGTATCATTTTGTATATTTCTTGCGAAAAATTGAAAAGAATAATCCCACCTTTATCACTTCTTCTCAAAATAATCCCACTTTTGAATAATTTCAAAATAATCCCACCTTTGCTACCCATCTGCTCAAAATGGTCCCTTAACTAGTTTGTTAATTTGGCAACCTGCTTTAGAGGGTAACATGCCACGTGTCACCTTATTATTGGTCATTTTCAATAATTAAAAAAAAAAAAACTTCTCATTCCCTCTTCTCCAATTAAAATCAGCCTCCTCCCCAGCCGAAGCTATGCCCCACCACTATCACCGACAACATTCAACAACCACCATCTCACGACCAATAGCACAGAGAGCTACTGCCGCACAACCAAATTCGTACGCCCACAACTCCGCCAGCCAACACTTATAGCCACCTCATCTTCGCCACACGCCAACAAAAAATGACCATCGCCCAGCTGCCTCTCGCACTCGCAACACCCAACATCAAAGTCAATTTTTTATTTTGAGGGACCCAACATCGAAGTCAATAACAACCGCAAATTACACGCCAAATACACAAAATTAGATTAACTATGTAGCAAGCACTTTTTATTAATTTCATCAATTTGAGGCAGCCTTCCTTGTGGGGTTCTACAATTTATATTATTTCTTTTTAATTTTTGTTTAAGTTTTTATGAAATTATTTTACTAAATGATGATTTAATACACACTAAAGGAAGCATAGTAGTTGTTTGGTGGTTCTGATCTTGAAATTTTGATTTGTAAATTGTAAAATATCCTTGATTTTCTTGGTGGGATTTTCGAGCAGGGGTGGTAATTTCGGGGTGGGATGGAGTTTTTGGGCTGGCTGGGGTGTTTAAGCAGTGGCGGATCTAGGATTCTAGACTAGGGGTAGCCACTAACCGCTAGAAGAAAAACAAGAACAAAAAGCCCCAATATAAACTAACTTGAAACTCAAACTAAATATCTGAAACTAAATATAAACCGGTAATAACACATCAAGTTAAAGTTTTGAATAATACATTGTGATTTTGTATAAAAAATCAAATTTTAAACATCTATAGATTTTGCAATGAGTCAACCAATTTTTTGTGGGAGTTACTTTTATCTAATGTTTGAACATAAAGTTAAAAAAAGTGAATAGTAATTTGAGGAAGAATCAATTTTTGATGGAGAATATAAATGTCAAGAAAGAGGAAATTAATTTGGGGAAAAAAAAATAAATCATTGATATTTTTCAGAAAAAGATAATAACAAAACAAAAAAAAAAAAAAAAAAAAAAAAAAAAAAAAAAAAAAAGACAAAAAAAAAGTGTATTTGAAGGGATTCGAACCGCTGACCCCAACACAAAGGATAAACTCTCTCTGCATACTGTGTTACCGCTGAAGCAACGATAGTCACATTAAAATAAATTGCATTGATTAATTTTTATATTGTATTTTAAACATTTTTTTTTTCGGGGTAGCACGTGCCCCCTCGGGTCACAACGTAGATCCGCCAGTGTGTTTAAGGTGGTTGGCCAGGCTGGTTGGAGTGTTTGGAGTGGATATGGGCTCGCTAGGGTCAGGTGAGGGGGTCAATGGTGCTATGGGTTAAGGTAGTGGTTATGGAGGTGTAGGGATGGTGGTGATAATAGTGGTTATGACTTATGAAAGGGGTGTGATGAGAGATTTTTAGAGGAAAAAAAAAACCAATTAAACAAGTTAGTGGTAAAATGGATCATTTTTAGCAAATGTGTATAAAAGGTGGGATCATTCTTTTCAATTTTTTTTATTTCTTGTAACTCTTAATCTCTAATATATTTTTTTCTATTTAAATTTTTTGACATGAATTTCACATCAATGTTTAAAGATGGTAATTTTTTTTCTTGCATTATAAGTTATAAATTCTTTATGAATATATCATCTCATTCATCGGATATTTAGATATAATCATTAATATTAAAATATAATATTTTCTAAAAAATAATTTAAATCCTAATATCAAACTATATTTTTTTTTTGTTTTTATAATAATTTAAATTCTAATATCTAAAGATAAAATTTAGTTCTTTAAAAAATGAATGATTTTTTTAGTTTTTTTAAATAATTTATATCCTAATAAATCCCTATTCTTTGTTTTTTTAAAATAAAATATTATTCGTCACTTTTGCTTAGGTGGTGATTGAATTTTTTGATTCTAAAACAAATTACAAATGTAATTTTTAATTTATCAAAATAATATATTTTCTTGTGTGACACGCTAAATGCTCTCGAAAAATTTGTACATTAATTATATATCACTATCTCCGTTAATTATGATGTGCAACTTTTTCCATTTCAGGATGATCAGGGCTATGTGTAACTTTCCCCTTTCTTTCTATTTTTAGTAAAATAAAAGCTAGAAATTACACTTTTACCCTTACTTAAAATTTTTTAATTCTTTTAACTTTACCCTTATTATATTTTAGTCACATTAATCTAAAACTAATCATATTTCCCTAATCTAATGACTCCCTCCATTTATTATCCCAATTCCCACCCCGCCCCCCCCCCCCCCCATCTCTTCTCATTTACTCACTTTCCCAACCACCAAAAATTAATTTCGATGGTTGGGTTTCTCTATATGTTGTGGAGATTTCTCCTCTTCTGTGACTTTCTCTCTCCTCTTCATCTTCGATTTTTCCTCTTCCTCCCTCAAGATCTACTCTTCTCCACTTCGATCTTTCACAAAAAAACAAGTCCCCCACAAAAATGGTTAACCTTGATCCTTTACACGAAGCATGCATGGCGACGGATGACGAAGGTGAGGGGAATTTTATTATGTCCCTCATTTAATCAATTGAGACAGGTTCTTTTCCTCATCAATTTTACGAGTCTGGTGAATCTAGTCCCTAATGTACATTCTACCATACACAAAGCTTTAGGGAAGGTTCTAGTGAGTGTAGAGGAGGAAGAACTTCTAAAGAGGGAGGAGGGTTAGGGTGAAACCTGAGGTAATAAATCGCTTGATTTCACAGATGTCGTTGTAGATCAGGTTGCTGAGAGCCTGAGAGTGATGAGGGGAGTGTTTGGCCACCAAAAATCCCAGATCGAAGAAGCTTAGGCCACCCCCTAAGACCCGAGCTAAGAGGAAGGCGACGTCAATTGCTCTAAGGAGGATGCGTGGGATTTCAGATCTCAATTTAATTGTCTTGTCATCTGATGAAGAGCCTGAAAAGGAGGAGGGATCAACACTTCCTTCCAGGAAGCCTGCTTCTGCCTCTTGTTCTGGCCATGTTGTGAAGCACTATGTGAGGCAGCTGAACCCTAAGGTTTAACCCTCTGAGTGACATCTTGCGTAGCATTTCTTAATCCTAAATTCTTTCATTTTTATTTGAGTCCCTTTACTTTGATGTTTGTGATTGTATGGTGGTTATTTGCTTTGATTAATTTCTTCTTGTTGACTTGAATGAACAATATAAGAGGGGGGTGAATTGTATTGTTGAGGAACTAGGGTAATTTTTGCGGAATTCTTAAAGAAACTTAAACAAAAACTTTAAAGTGCAAGAGAGATTTTACGTGGAAAACTTCTTGGCCCTAATCAAGAAGAAAAACCACGACCACAAGGGATTTTAATCACAACTCTTAATAATAATAGGGCAAACAACCTATTACAAATTAAGACTTCTAAACTCGAGTTCCTCTACGAACTTAAGTTCCCCCTCAACTGATCCCTCAATCATTTGAGCTCTCAAATCTCTTTCTTTCTCCTTGCTTCACTCAAAGCAATTTCACACTCTAGAGTTTACCCAAACTCTACCCCAATACAACTCAAGATAAAACTACTAAGATGCTAAGTACAAAGACACTCAAGGACTTAAGTGGATTTTTGACTCTTTTAGAAAAGCTAAGAATCGTAATGCTCAAGTGTGCTTTTCAAAACAGAAAACTAAACCTATTTATACAGGAGGAAAGCAGTTGAAAACCTTACGTTTGCCTTAGCTCCCACTATACCACAACTTCCATGAAATAAGGAAGTGCAGTTCGTGGATGCTTGGGCAGCAAGCTGAAGCGCACAGTAAGGAAGTGGTTCCTATATTTTCTCAACCTCCTTTACCAAGTAAAAGCCGTTTTTAAAAAATAGTTTTACCAAGTCAGATTTTCCAAAATGTTAGGATAAAATAAGAACAGAAAATCTTTTAATAAATAAGATATTTTTACTTAAAAGATATTTTTCCGAAATAAAATTAAATCTTGTTAAAGAAAGGAAAAATAAAATCTTTATAAGCTGAAATTAAATCCACTTAAATCCTATCAATTAACAATGTACTTAACATATATACAAGAAGCCTAAAATAAATAATAAAGATACAATAGACTCCTTGGAACACAGTGAAGCTTCGACTCTGGAGCTTCAGTTCCTCACTCAAGGAACTTGGCTTCTGATTGTCTTCTATGCTCGTCCATAGCTCATCCTTTAGACTTGTTCCATGCTCCATTCTAACTCTAGAACTTCATTGCATAAAAAACATTTCAATACATCAAAGCTAATAGACAAAAGTTAAAGCCCCTATGGGTTTGCTTAGGTTCCTTGAGTCATCATCAAAACTTAAGATCAACAATATTCCCCCTTTTTGATGAATGACAAACCTAAGCAAACTCAAAAAAAAAAAAATTTTAAAAGACAATCAGAAAACGAAAAACTTAAAACAAAAATGAACTAGCTAAATTTAAATAAGGAACTGAATGAAAGTTATAGTTATACCTTCTATTACAGACGGATGGAGAGCTTGTCAACAATTGAGTTTGCCTTCTTTTCTCCCTTTTGGCGTTCATCAAAATTAATGCACACAAATATACATATCTAAACACAGCACCATTTTATTGGTTTGTGTCCAAAGCATAGAACAAAGCACATATAGGCAGAAATAGTATGCAAATAGTCATAAAGCAAGCAAGCAACATCCATATAAACAAACTGATGTTCCTCCAGAACATCAAAAACAAAAGAAAATACCCTGTTTAATTGTTTACAGACCAAAAGAAGCAAAATAAACCAAGTTTAATACAGACCAAGATCAAAAGATAGTTTGATATATGAGATAGGCAGAAAATAGGATTAGGCTGTAGGGGCTGGGATCTTGTGCTCTTCTTCTGTTTCCTCAGCAACTTCTTCTTCAACAACAATCTCCTCAAGCTTCTTCAACAACTCAGCCTGGCCTTGAGAGAGAATTGAAGTGCTTTCCTTCATTGCTGAGGTGAGTTCCTTAGAAGCATGCACCAGGTCTCCTACTAGCTTCTCAAGAGCTCCAATCCTCAGGAGCAGAGTTGGTTGAGCATCAGACAACAGCTTGACAACATCTTTGAGTGCCTTCAGTTCCAAGGTGGAACTCACAGAACCAAAGGCAGCAAATCATGTACCTGCACTTATTGGAGCAGAGCGAGTGATAGATTCCTGCATAAATATGCCCTGTTCCCCCTTAACAAAGGCTTTCTCTTCACTGAGATCCACAAAAGCAGCTGGAGCCTCAGCTTTTGCTTTTGGCTTAACATCCAACCTAATGCTCTTCCTTTTCCTAGCACCAGAAGCATTACTTTTCCTGCCCTTCTTTTCTGAACATTCTTCTTTCCCCTTATTTTCTTCCTCTCCCTCACTTTCCTCTTCTTACAGCCATTTGTCCAACTCCTCTTCCTCAGTCAGAACCTTAACTCCTTCCTTAGCCTTAGGAGTTTGTTTAGGAAGGAATTGGGTAATACCATCAACAACATGCAAGTTTCTGCTTTCAAGGGTTTTGGGTTGAACAAAATGATTGGTTTGTAGTTTGATATGTTCACAGTTCTCCACAGAAATACCAAAACTCTCAATGAGAGTAATGATCAGATTTGCATATCCAACCTTCAAATGGTTTGCAAGACAGTGGGTGAGGTGTTTTATCATGATGGAAGGGAAATTGATTTGGATTTTGTTTTCAAGGCTGTACATCAGCATAGCATCAAGGTGGTTAGCCTCGTGCCTGTGCTGAGTTCTTGGAACAATGGCTAAATGCACAAAGATAAACAACAGTTTTTGAATGGGAGAGAACAGATTATGATTAGTTTGAACTTTAGACACCTTTCCACCAATTGATTCCACATTAACTTTTATAGGCACATCACCTACACTTTTATCAGTAGCTCCTTTAAAATATTCATCAAACCCCTCATTCGGAGTTCCAAAGATAGCACATAAATAATCAGCATCAAAACTAATTTTCTTATTTTTAACTCTTGATACACAAACACCATCATAATTCTTAAAATTTGCATAGAATTCTTTCAAGGGAGCATGAGCAAGCACATTATTGTAACTTTCACAAAACAATTGCACCCAATTTTGAGCCTCTAAGATTTCAATTAATTCAGAATACTTACTTACTTCACACCATGGCAAGTTGATGCAGAAACCATGAATGAAGCGTTCAGAGCTTGCTTCGACTTTCTTTTGAAATGGAGACTTTTCCAACTGAATTCTTTCTCCTAATTCCTCCCAGCCCTGATCCTCAAGTTCCTCCAGCTTTCGTTTCTTTGACTCAGCAGGCAAGTTCTTTGGTTTTTCAACAGAGGTATCCATGGGTGAATCTTTTTGAGGGGTAACTTGAGGTTTTGGTGAAACATCCATGGGTGAATTTGCTGAATCGGTAAAATGTAGGGTGTATTTTACAGAGTGAGGAGGTGAGGAACAGTGTTTAGGGTTTGGTGTCATTTTATAGGGGTGGAATTTTAAGGGATAAAAGGGTCGGTGAATGAATGTGAAAGGTTAATTGAATAGTGCAGGTGTCGTTTGATGAAGGATAGAGAAATTACTTTTAACTTGGTCAGTTTAAAGAATTAATGTGATTTGACATGAAAGGTCAAGGTTAAGTTATCAGAAACTTTGAATTGAATGCAAACAGTCACGGGTATTTAATCAACAATTTTTGAGAGATGAATTTGAATTTTAAAAGATAAGCAATGAGAAATAATTCAAAATAAAAGATAAGATTTTAAGAGATAAAATTAATCAACTGATTAGTTAATTAATTCTCAAAAAGATAGAACAAAATCTTATAGATTATTTCGGAGGAACTAGGAACAAGTCAACATAGTTTTTTATAACATAGACATGCCAAATGCAATTAAATTTCTTCACATACTGCCACAATCCCATATGTAATGCCATACATTCTAATGCTTAGGACTATGTTTTCACATATTCATATTGTGTAAGATACATATAATGCATGCATGATTGACTTATACCTTGGGGGAACTTGAGGTCTTCTTAACTCAATTGTATCATACCAAGTTCCATGCGCATCTTTTCAAATTTGTCCCTGCTCAAAGGCTTAGTAAGAATGTCAGCAATTTGATTTTCAGTTTCACAAAAATCTAACTTAATTAAGCCTTTTTCCACATTATCCTTAAGGAAATGATGCCTTATGTGAATATGTTTCACACGAGAATGATGAACTGGATCTTTTGAAATGCATATGGCACTAGTATTATCACAATAAATAGGAATGCAATTATACTTCATACCATAATCTCTTAGTTGTTGTTTTATCCAAAGTACTTGAGAACAGCAGGCAGCAGCTGCCACATATTCAGCTTCAGCAGTTGACAAGGCCACTGTATTCTGTTTCTTGGATCCCCAAGAAACTAGGCATGGCTTGAGAAACTGAATCATTCCTGAAGTACTCTTCCTATTCACCAAATCTCCTGCATAGTCAGCATCTTCAAAACCTTTTAAATCAAAAGTATCACTTCTAGGATAGAAAAGACAAAGATGGTCAGTTCCTTTGAGATATCGTAGGATCCTTGCACATAAGCCAACACTAAATGCAATATCAGGTCTACTAGCAGTTAAGTATAAAAGGGATCCAATCATACCTCTGTGTTTGGTTTAATCTACACTAGTTCCTTGTAGATCTTCATCTAACCTTGTGCCTGTTCCCATTGAAGTATGGTTGGTCTTTGCTTAGTCAAGGTTATATTTCTTCAGCAGTTCCTTGACATACTTTTGTTGGTGAATTGCAATACCTCTTTCAGTTTGTTTGATTTGTAGTCCAAGAAAGAAGTTGAGTTCCCCCATCATGCTCATCTCAAATTCACCACTCATTAGCTCAGCAAAGTACTTGCACAAGTTTTCGTTAGTTGCTCCAAAAATAATATCATCAACATATATTTGAACAACTAGTAAGTCAATTCCTTCAGATTTTAAAAACAAAGTTTTATCTACTTTACCTCTTTTAAAATCATTTTGAAGAAGGAACTTAGAGAGCCTCTCATACCAAGCTCTAGGTGCTTGTTTTAGCCCATAAAGAGCTTTATCAAGCTTAAAGACATGATTAGGAAATTGGGGATTTTCAAAACCAGGAGGTTGTTCCACGAACACCTCTTCTTCAAGAAAACCATTTAAGAAAGCACACTTAACATCCATTGGTATAGTTTGAAACCCATAAAAGAGGCAAAAGCAATTAAGGTTCTAATAGCTTCTAATCTAGCAACAGGAGCAAAAGTTTCTTCAAAGTCAATACCTTCTTGCTGATTATAGCCCTTCACAACAAGTCTTGCTTTGTTTCTCACAATTGTTCCATATTCATCCAGCTTGTTCCTGAATACCCACTTGAGCCCTATAACCTTTTTGTATTTAGGTTTCTCTTCAAGATGCCAGACCTTGTTCCTTTCGAACTCATTGAGTTCATCTTGCATGGCAATTATCCAGTCAACATCCTTTAGTGCTTCATCATGATTCCTTGGCTCAATAATGGATAGGAAGGCTTGAAAGGCACATAAGTTCCTCAACTGTGATCTGGTCTGAATTCCTCTACCAATATCACTTATAATAAGGTCTGTTGGATGAGAGCCTCGATATCTGAATGGCTTTGGTTGAAATTCTCTGGCAGGAACTCCTATTTGAGGCACTTCTTCTTCAGTTTCTTCTCCATTTTCCTTGTTGCCAGGTTCTCCATGATCTTGTTCCTCCGGGTTTTCTTGATTAGGAACTTCAACATTTTCTTTATGTTCCTGCTCAGGTTCCTCTCTTACTTCCTTGGTTTGCTTGGAGGTTTCTTCATCTTCTTCCCTGTCTCTAATCATACCAATTTCATAATCATTATTGTCTTGTTCCTGCACATTCATAAACATATTAGATTCATCAAATATCACATGAATGATTTCTTCTACACACAATGTATTTTTATTGTAAACTCTGTAAGCTTTGTTATTTGATGCATAGCCAAGGAACACAGCTTCATCACTTCTTTCATCAAATTTTCATATGTTCCTTTTCCCATTATTATGAACGAAGCACCTGCATCCAAAAGCTCGAAAGCAAGAAATATTGGGTTTCCTGCCTTTAAACAGTTCATAAGGAGTCTTATTGATGATTGGTCTCATCATAACTCTATTAATAATATAACATGCAGTATTAATAGCTTCAGCCCAGAAGTTTCTTGGAAGACCACATGCTATGAGCATAGTTCTTGCCATGTCTTCTAGAGTCCTGTTCTTCCTTTCAACAACTCCGTTCTGTTGAGGAGTTCTTGGGGCTGAAAAGTTATGATCCATGCCATTTTCTTTGCAAAAGTCATCGAATCTTGAATTCTCAAACTCAGTTCCATGATCTGATCGAATGTGGATGATTTGATTTCCACTTGACTTCTGTACTCTTTTGGCAAAGGACACAAATTCATCAAAAGTTTCATCCTTGCTAGACAGAAAAATCGCCCAAGTAAATCTAGAAAAATCATCAATAATAACTAAAACATATTTCTTTCCACTTCTACTTTGAACACGCATGGGACCACACAAATCCATATGAATTAGCTCCAATGGCTTTGTGGTGCTGACCATGTTTTTGCTTTTAAAGGAAGACCTGACTTGCTTGCCTCTCACACATGCATCACAGATATGTTGTATGAGGAACTTGACTGAGGAAAGCCCTATAACCAAGTTCCTTGCTCTAACTTTATCCATGAGTGAGAAGCTAGCATGTCCAAAACGTTTATGCCATAATAAGGGATCATCATTAATGGCACTCAAGCAGGTAAGGTTGTTCCTTGGAACAGAATTTAGATCCACAATGTATGTGTTCCCTTTTCTAGTTCCTTCAAGAACAACCCTTCCTGTTTTATCATTAATGATGTTGCATGAATCAAAGGTAAAACTTATAGAGTTTCCTTTATCACAAAATTGTGATATGCTCAGCAAATTGTGCATCAAACCCTCGACCAAAAGTACATTTTCTATTGAATGTGAACTGGACCTTCCTACTTTTCCTTTAGCAATTACTTCACCCTTTTTGTTGTCTCCAAAGGTCATAGTTCCTCCTGGATAGGCCTCTAGTGAGAGAAACTTTGATTTATCTCCTGTCATATGCTTTGAACAACCACTGTCGAGGTACCACGTGTTGTTCCCCCTCACTAGGACCTCTTTAGCAAGCTCATCGTTGTAAGCCTTTTCATCACGTTTGGCCATCAAACAATGATGTGTAGCACTAATCATAATCAAAATAATAATAATAATAATAATAATCATAATCATAATAATTATAATAATCATAATAATCATGTTCATGTTAATACTAAGGCATAATAATAGCAAGATCCTAGGCATGATACTAACAAGATTAATAACAAACCCTAGCATGCCACTAAGCAATAAAAATCAAATATCTAACCCTAACATGATACTAACAATCATAAATATTAGGAAGAACATAGGAAGCATCGCAACAATCATATTTGATATTAAATTTACCCTAGACATGATACTAGGAACATCATAATAACAACCTAAACATGATTTCTACATCATAACATCGATTAAAACCATTAAAGCACTTACTTTGATGCCTCGTACCTCTTTCTAATTACAAAATACACACGTTAGTAACTTCAAGGAAAATAATAAACAAACAATCAAATTAAATAATTGAAATAGAGATTTGGGACCAAACCCTCAGAAATTAAACCTTTCACGTCTAGGGCGAAGGCAACTTCGAATATGCCTAGGTGTTTCTAGATCTTCCGAATGCGGAATTTTGTATTTAAAAACAAAGTTTAGAAAAGAGAAAGATGAATTAATGAATTAAAGAAGAAAACTTGATAAGAATTGGAGAATGATTAAAGAGAGAATTAGATAATTAATGATTGCGAATGAAAACTGATTGTAGGTGAGAATTCTTGAGAATTGGTTAATGAAAACGGAGTTTTTAATACGTTATTTATAGAGAAAATCAGCCAAAAAGATAAAATAAACAAAACAGAGTCTGACGCACAAATAAACAGAGTTGGCGCAAACCCTGGCTAACTGGCGCCAAGCACCAACACTAGCGCCAGACGCCAATGGCTAGCGCCAGGTGCCAGGCCTGGTTCCAGGCGCCAATGCCTGGAGTCAGGCGCCAAGCCTGGTTTTAACGCGTTTTTGAAAATCAGATAAGTTTTCCGTACTGGAGGATAAAATCATATATTTTCCTCAAAAATGCTATTTGATTTTAATTAAAACTCTGAAAAGTCAACAAAAGTCAATTTATCAATGCTATTGAATTAGGAATGAAAAGAACCTTCTAGAAGAATCTAGAAAACTAAAACCACTCCTAATTGCATTAGGAATGATAAATCATATTAGGCCCTCCACTAGATCATTAAGCCGCATATAAGGCTCAAACCGGGCCCAGTTTAGTAAATTGGCCATAACTTCCTCATTATTCATTGGAATTGGGCTTATAATATATCATTGGAAAGCTCTTGTGAAGCCCCATCCAACTACACTATTACTGGACCCATATCATGGACCAACCAAAATGGATTGGCTGTTTTCTTAAAATAAGTTTTCAAAAACTGAGATAAGAGAAAAGAAATTAAAACTATCCGCAACACTAGACTTTTCACACTTTCGCTTCATTCGATTATGATTCGACGTGAAAGGTACTCATCACTAGATTTGGTTTTGGGGAGACACATTTGGGTGTCTACAGAAGCCCCCACTTTGACTGAGTTTGGAGAAACGTAAGTTTCGAAAACAAAAGTCAAAGTAGCGATTGGGACGGAGAATGATTCAGAACGTTCTGCGATCCTAAATCACTCTTGCAACGCCGATACCTGCAAACTAGCGTTAGTTAAACAGATAAGAGAGTTAAGAAAAGCGTATCTTGCACTGTCGAGCACACGTCTCTAAAAGTAACCGATTTGCTGCTTTACTGTTTTGATGACCTCCTGCAAGCTAGAGAATGCCATCCCGCTTGAAAACCGCTACGCCCGTAACTGCTTCCAATTTGGAAGATTGCTTCGCCTGAAACGATCCTCCTCCGCTATGATAATATTCCACGTCCAAGGGAATATCATCGAAGATTATTTCTCTTGAAATCACCTTCATCCGCATTGATAATATTCCACATCCAAGGAAATATCATCGAAGATTATTTCTCTCGAAACAATCCTCATTTCGCATTATGACCATCTTCCATACCTAAGGGAACACAATCGAAGACAACTTCGCCTAAAATTACCTTCAGTTGTTTGTGACAACTCTCCGCAAGCTAGGGAATGTCGACGAAGATATCCTCGCTTGAAGTCATCCTCATTTGATGCGATAATTCTCCTAAGGAAATTACCGAAGACCTCCATCTGTCGATCTTTAAAAGTTCGCCTGAACTTTGCTTCCGCTATGCCTGAACGTCGGTGCTTCTGCTGCTTTGAACCTGTATGCTTGCCTCTTTTTTTTGCGAATGAACCTCTATGTCGGTGCCTTTTTCTTTTTGAACCTATATGTCGGTGCTTTTTATTAATGAGCCAATGCTTAGGCGCTTTAAGCTAAGTGAGACGATCTTTCATCAGGTCGATCACTTTACGTAATCAAGCCGATTACTAAAATCATGTCAAATTTCTTAGAGGGGATAACTGGCGTACCAAGGAACCCAAAATATGTTGCAGAAAGGTAGAACAACCTCACCAAGTGGCTGGGCGTTCTGGCGCCGCTGAAAAGCCATCAGCGCCACACAATTAGCCTTAGCGCCAGACGCTGAGATTGGCGCTAGGCGCCAAGCCTAATTTTTTACGCCAATGCCTAGGGCTTGGCGCTAGCACGAGGATTTCCTTAAATACTCCTTTCTTCTTCATTTTGCTGCTTGCTCGTTGCGAAACTGCTCGAAAAAAACAGAAAATTCCATTTGCTTCGTTCTTGCTCGTTTCTTAACCGAATTCACTCAAATTTGTTGCAAATCAAAGCTCTTTTCATCTATTTTCCCGATCTATGTAAGTTTTCTTCAAACTCACATCAGTTTCTATGAATTTATGGCATGTTTATTCACGAATTTCATGTAAATTTGTAATTAAAAATGCTCAATCTGCTTTGTTTGTCAAATTTTATGCCATGAAATTGCTTGATTATGTTTATATATTGCCTTGGGAGTAATTTGAGACTTAATTGACTCAATTTGGTGAAGAAATGAGCAATTTTCCATTGTTGGACCTCCTAAGGTCGTGAAGAACAATGTGACTTGTTCTTGGTGTTTTTGCTAGCAATTCTTGTCCAATTCGTCACAATAATTACTATAGTATTGCAAGAAATTGTTTGATTGCTTGAAAAATGCCGTTATGCTCAATTTGAATTTGTGCTCTGTTTTAGTACTACGTACTCTGTTTTTTGCGAACATAGTATCATGCGGCTAGGCGAACCTTAGATACTATAGAACCTTAATTTATGATGATTTTTCACAATGAAGTATGGCTAGACAGCGAGGCTCGGGTTCACAGTCCGGAAACACCCGACGGGAGCATGAGCCCGTAGAGGATGACGTCACACCTTCTACTTCGCTTGGTCGACTTCCTGAGTGGGATAAGAGGACCCTGTTCTTCGCCCCCGTCCACCACATTTCCGAGAGGGTTAGACGGGGCATCATGGTCGGGAGGACGCGCTATCACGGTTCCGACTGTGATGGTTTGGGCGATTTGTACAAGATGTACATCGCCGGGGATCTTGAGACGAGACTCCTATGGGAGTCTTGCAGACTGTCTACCCTGTTCGAGACCTCCGAGGCTATGGTTGCCTCTAGTGGTGGTCACCATATAGTGCGCGCTTTGGTGGAGTTCTTCTGGGACACCACCAACACTTTCCACTTCCCCTGGGGCGAGATGATGGTCACCCCTACGGACTTTAGTCTCATTACGGGACTGGAGTTCAACTCTGTGCCACTGTCGTTCGACAATGGGATCAACGTCTTTTTTGCGGAGGTCGAGGAGCTATTGGGGCCGATCGCTATTCGGGCCCGAGCTGAGGTCAAGACGACTCAGTTTAGTGCTAGGGGAATTCGCCGCTCGACGCTAGCAGCGGCTTTTGATGACGATGCGACCACCCGAGAGCAGCGGGTGCGCATCTTTGCGCTGATGTTGTTGTCAGGGACATTCTCCCCTGACAAAGGTAGTAGGGCGTTGCTTTACTACCTTCCTGCTGTCCGCGATCTTCACCGGATCGGGACTTATGACTGGGCCAGCTTGGCCTACGCTGACTTCGTTCGTGCACTGAGGGACTCGTGTCGACACCGGTCCTTTGGGACGAATGTCGCTTTGTCTGCCTTTTGGAAGGTCGTAGAGGTAAACATTATTCCCTATAAAGTTTAGCTCTACATATTAGCTAGCATTTACTCACACTTTTTACTCCTTGCAGATCTGGTTCTACGAGCACTTCCCCTCTGCTGCGCCGGCGAGACCATCGCCGCGCGGATTTCTAGTGAGCGCTTCTTAGGGCGGCCGCCATGTGGATATGTCTACTACACATGTTCGGAACTGGATCAACACGGTACAACTTTTTATTATTTATTTGCTTTTTACGACTCTTTAGGTATACTCTCGCCTGATTGATGTTCTTTGTAGGGGCCTGAGGTGGTGTACTGGGCGTGGGGCGGCTGGACAGTCCCCGGGTTAACTGCACAGTATTCTACTGAGCGTCGCTATTTTCTGGGGACTTATGGGGCGATCGTGTACTTAGGAGAGAGGGTTGCTAGACAGCATTCTTCTGATGTCTTCGTCGTTCCTGCTGCTCCACCACGTCACATGTTCGACGACGCGCGGTTATTGAGCATGTCCGAGGGAGTTGGTACCCCTTGGCGGTCCTACGCGATCCCTGGGCAGTGCTATGCTGAGGAGCTACTGTCGTTATTAGCCCCAGCCCCTGTACCGACTAAGGATGTGAGGGTAAGATTTTTCAGCTTTTACTTTCCATTAAGTAGCCCCCAAGTAACGTTTTACTGACTTTTGCTTTATCAGGACGGTGCTAATGAGTTCGTGCCACCCCGTATGTCCATCCATTACCAGGGGACATATGGGCCGATCGAGGAGATGATTCCTCCGGCTCCCGAGGGTGAGCGCTTTGTAGAGCGGTCGATTCCTCGCCACCAGACTCGAGTAAGCTTGGTTTATTTGCAATTTCTGTCCATATATTATGCATATTTACTGACTTATTTCTTTGACAGTTCCCGCGCGAGGTAGTTTCGGCGATGGCACGATGTATAGATGCCTTCCGGAGCCAGCTCGTCCGGATGATGAATGCGGCCACCTGCCGTCGAGACGACGTCATCCGAGAGGTAGTCTTTCTTCATATATTTTTCGCATTACCGCTTCGATTTTGCCTTATTTCTGATTTCATTCTTTTTACAGGGCCAGCCTATTGCTTCTCTCACCCGCACGAGACCTGAGGTGCGGAGGGATCCAACGAGGTCTAGCTCGAGACGTCAACGTACTACGTCAGGGGGTAGAGGCGGTCGCTCTGAGGCTGCTCGTGCTGACGTTGCAGAGGGATCGGGATCTTCTTCTGAGGGTGCTCATGCTGCACCGGTAGGAGAGGCTACCTCGGCTTTCAGAGGTGGTGGGATTTACGAGGTAGGCTCGTCATCGCAGCATCCTCCGCAGCTTCGGCCTCAGGTTGATCCTGGGTGGAGTGAACCTACATTGAGTTTTCCTCCTCCTGCAGAGACTGGAGCTGGAGTTGGAGCTAGTGGGGAGGTGACTCCTCGTACGGCGCAATTTTACGATATGATGGGTATATGTCCTCCGGCGCCGCAGTTTGTTCCTGTGTATATTTTATTTTGACTTTTCATAGAACTTTGCCTTAGACTCACTATTTTTAGACACATTTTGTATATTTATGCTATTATGAATTTATTTTGTTTGCTACTATTATGTGCATGTTTGTGTGTGTAAGAGAAGTGTGACAAAAAATTTTGCGCAAAAATTCCGTCATTTTTATTATTGATGGAGGGTATCCGACTCTCTCCCCCAAAAAGAAAAAATAAAAAAGGAAAAAAGTCAAATAAAAGCTTGTGTGTATAAAAACTTGGAAATTATTCTAAATAAAATCCAAAAAAGAATAATATAATCAACATAATAGCTATTTTAATTAACTTAAAAAAAAGGATAAAAAAAGATGTTTAGAAAAGATAAACGGAGCCGTAAAGTCATTAGTCGACTCAAGTTTATGATAAAACGCAATTTGATCAAGCGCGCCTGACGTGGCCACTTGGCGCCAGCTGGTGCCACGCAATGGCGCGTAGCGCCAGGCGCTACACTTGGCGTGTGGCGCCAAGAGCTGGCGGCTGGCGCCAATTACGGAGTTTGACGCCAATTGACGCTGATTCCGTATTTCATTATGATTAAAACTACTCGCAATTTGTGTATAAATAGCCCCCTGCCCAGCCGATTCTTCTCATAATTCCAGCAAGTAAAATAATTCTTTGCCTTAGAAAAAATAATACCATGTCTTTAGTCACCAAAACTTTCACCCAATACACTCATGAATGGTGTCGATCTCTTAACGCTAGAGAAAGAAAAGAATTAGATTTGTTCCACTTGGGGGGAATTTATGGCATCAAAGGGGTAGATCTTGACTTAGATTTCATACAGACCGCTCTAGAATTTTGGAATGTTGATACTCATTGTTTTAGAATAGGGTATGAGGAGATTAGCCCTTTGCCAGAAGAATTTGGTGCTATTTTAGGCTTCCCTGCAATAGACCTCATAGTAATCCCTAGAGTAGATGCATATTATTATAAGGATTTTGAGCGCTTCTTTAATTTAAAAGAAAGGGATTTATCAAAAATAGTAGATGGAAACATGGTTAATTTAAAAGAATTTGCGCGCCATTATTTTGATAAACCTCTTTCTGAATCTTTTCATATATATAGAAGAAGGGCTTTCTTATTTTGCATGCTTAATCAATTTTTTCTTAGTAGTGGTAAAAATAATGAAGGCCAATCAATTATAACCACCGTTTTAGAACAAATTGAATCAGGAAGAAATCCAATGCCATTGATAGTTGGAGAGACTATGATTAGTCTTGATGAATTGAAAAGGGACCCAAAAGCACCTTTTCGCGCTTCTCCAATTTTATTACAGGTAGAAAAATAATATTTTTAATTACAGAAATCAAAAAATATTTTTTTATTGTAATAATAATTTAATTGCATTGCAATTTTTTTACAGATGTGGCTAATGGAAAGGCTAGAATTAATTAGCCCTCCGGACGATATTGAGAAGTATACTCCCAATTGCTTCGGGAGGAGGAAGAAACGCTTCCCTAAGATTGGGCGCCATGGGTGGAGAAAGGCCTTCGAATCTCGCAATTTTTCTATCAAGTGGGTCGTCCCATGGTGGAAAATAGAAAGGATGGTTGGTGTCAACAAGCAACCTTTCTGCCGTCTTCCAAGTTTGTCTCGTGTGACTTATTATTACCCCTGCAGGGTAAAAAGACAATACGACTTGCTTCAGAATATTCCTTCTGGGGATCTTCGTCCTCCCTATGAGTACCCTGTTTCTCAAGAAGTAGACAGATTTTATGCTTACTGGAGTGTTAGACCTTTATGGGAAGTGATTATCCAAAAGGTTCCTCCTTTTTTGCCCAATGATGTGAAGAAGTGGTTGCTGAAGAAGCCTTCGAAGGATTCGAAGAAAGGTCAGGGTAAAACTGATGTGAAGAGTCGTCTAGGTGACATGGTGATTCCTGCCAAGAAACTCCTAGGTGCAAGAGTTGAATTCAAAACACCTGCAATGTCTAGGAAGAAAGGTGTTACCAAAGATAAAGGGAAAAGGAAAGCTGACACCACAGATAAAAAGACTTGGGTGGAAAAGAAACATGGAGTACTAGCTGAAGGGGAGACTATCTATTCTAAGATTGAATGTAGGTCCTCTAAAGGATGCCTACTAGCTAAAGTTGTGGATGAGGAGGAGGAAGCAGACAAAAATTGGAAAAGGGCTAGAAAAGAAAAGAAAGATTAGGAGCATTGCTTAGTTTATTTTTCATTTAAAGTTAATTTATTTCAGCTTTATTTAAATTCCACCAATAATGTAATTTTATTTTCTTAATGAAATTTCAGCTTTTAATTAAATTATTTACTTTAAATTTATTTTATTAAAGCAATGAAAACCGAAAAATTAATTTTCTAGAAATTTCTTCGAGTACGGAAGTCGAAAATTTTCTGAAAAACAGCGAGATTTGCCCAGAATTTATTTTGAAATTGGGGCCACTTATTTGCGATTGGCGCCTGTCAGTGCAGTTCTGCGCCAGGCCCCAATTCCATCCGCTGGCGCTGATGGTTGTTGGATGGCGCCAGAGCTTACTCTGCGACGCCGATATTTCGCCGATTTTCTGTTGAATTTTTAATTAAATCTGGGACGCGAGGATGTCGAAAAATAATGTGGCCGCACCCGTAAAGGGTTGCCTACGTATCCTTTCTTAAGGAATCAGACCGAACGTAGCTAAGTTGGTCAAGATTTGTCATGTTCGAGAATTCATTGCCATCCATATCAGTTAGTTTTGCTGCACCTCCTGATAGGACTATTTTGACAATGTAGGGTCCAGACCAATTAGGTCTAAATTTACCCCTTGGATCTAAAAGATTTTTCCTTAGTGCTTTTAACACCAAGTCTCCTACTTTGATATTTCTTGTCTTGACCTTCTTATTAAAATGCCTAGCCATACGAGTCTGGTAACACTGAGTGTGATGTAGAGCTTCTAGTCGTTTCTCATCGAGTAGAATTAATTCTTCATATCTTGCCCTAGTCCATTCAACTTCATCGAGTTTACTCTCTAATGAAATGCGTAGAGATGGTATTTCTAGTTCGACAGGTTGTACGACATCCATTCCATATACCAAGGAAAATGGCGTATTTCCTGTTGATGTACGAATTGACGTGCGGTAACCCCACAATGCGAAGTGAAGTTTGTCAGGCCAATCTTTATAATTTTCCGTCATTTTCTAGATGATAGTCTTTAAATTTTTATTAGCTGCCTCAACTGCTCCATTTGCTTGAGGTCTATAAGGGGAAGAATGATGATGTTGAATGTTGTATTTTTGTAGCAATTCCTCACATTCGGCTTGAAAGTGAGTTCCATTGTCACTTATCATTTCGTGTGGGACTCCGTATCGACAAATAATATTTCTCTCGATAAAGAGTGCTACATATTTTGCAGTGAGTTTAGCGTATGATTGCGCTTCGACCCACTTTGTGAAGTAATTAATTGCTACTAGGATATATTCATGGCCTCTTGTTCCTGGGGGAGTGATTTTGCCAATGATGTCAATTCCCCATGTAGAGAATGACCATGGCGATGTGTAGGTGTAGAACAAGGATGGAGGAACATGTTGTAAATTGGCATAAATTTGGCACTTAGGGCATCTTTTTACGTATTGATGGCAATCCATATTCATCGTAGTCCAACAATATCCTTCTCGCATTATTTTCTGGACTAACATTTTGCCATTTATATGTGTTCCACAGATTCCTTCGTGGACTATCCTCATTGCTCTTTGCGCATCCTTCTTTCTTACACATAAGAGAGCTCGACCCTTAGGTACCCTTTTATGTAGCTCGTTGTCTATGAGTACATATTGGGAAGCCAAAAGCCTTATTGCTCGTTTTGCTCTTTTGTCAGCATGAGGAGGGTATTCTCCTTTGATGACATAATTGAGTATGTCCGTGTACCACGGTTCTTCTTCTTCTTCTTCTTCTTCTTCTTCTTCTTCTTCTTCTTCTTCTTCTTCTTCTTCTTCTTCTTCTTCTTCTTCTTCTTCTTCTTCTTCTTCTTCTTCTTCTTCTTCTTCTTCTTCTTCTTCTTCGCCTTGGACTATTTCGTCGTCTTCTATAGCCTGGATGTATGCTGGTTTGTGCCTATTTTCTATAGTTAGAGGCATTTGCTCGATTTCCGTGGGAATCCTAACCATTGAGGCTAATCTTTCTAGGGCATCAGCAAATTGGTTTTCTTCCCTAGGTAGATACGTATATTCTACCTTGTCTAACTAATCGGTAAGAGTTTCCAAATAGGTTTGATAAGGGGCTAGGCTTTCGCTCCTTACTTTCCACCTTTTAGATATCTGATTGATGATCAAAGAAGAGTCTCCGAATATCCTTAACTTTTTTACTCCCAATGCCAAAGCTGTTTCAAGGCCTACCACGCATGCTTCATATTCAGCAGCATTGTCGGTGACGTCGAAATCAAGCTTTATGGAGATTGGAACATGCTCTTCTTTAGGTGATACTAGTAGTACTCCAACGCCACATCCCTTTTTGGTTTGAGGCTCCGTCGAAGTACAAGGTCCAAGTATCATATTCAGTGACCATTAAGTCTTCATCTGGAAATTCATTGTCTTGTATTGGCGTCGAGTCTTCTATTGGAAAATTTGCTAGAAAGTCTGACACCACGGATCTTTTGATAGCTTTTTGTGGCATGAACCTTACATCAAACTGGGCTAGATTGACTATCCATCTCGATATGCGTCCATTGAGTGTAGATTTCTCAAATAGATACTTGAGTGGATCTAATCGGGAGACTACAAAGACGGTATGCACTAGCATGTAATGTCTTAACTTGGTTGTGGCCCACACCAAGGCGAGGCACAACTTCTCGAGCGGTGTATAGCGTGCTTCGTATTCGAGCATCTTCTTGCTTAGGTAGTAGATTGCGTTCTCTTTGCCTTCTACTTCTTGTGCTAGCATAGCTCCCATTGTCTCTTTGGTAACCGTCAAATATAACCTAAGAGGTATTCCGGGAAGTGCTGGTGCTAATACGGGAGGATTTGCGAGATAGGCTTTGATCTTTTCAAAGGCTTTTTGACACTCGTCATCCCATATCACTGGTACATTCTTCTTGAGCTTCTTGAAGATTGGTTCACATATTGTCGTCAGTTTTGATATGAACCTACTTATGTATTGTAACCGGCCAATAAATCCTCGAATCTGTTTCTCAGTCTTGGGCGGTGGCATTGACATGATTGCTTTGATCTTGGTTGGGTCTACCTCTATTCCTCTAGAGCTTATGACGTAACCCAAGAGCTTGCCTGAGGTGACTCCGAAAGCACACTTAGATGGATTCAACCTCATATTGTATTTTCTTAGCCTTTCGAAAAATTTCCTTAAGGCTACTTGATGGCCTGGACGGTCTTTTGACTTTACAATCATGTCGTTGACATATACTTCGACTTCTTTATGCATCATGTCATGGAGTAAGGCAGTTGCTGCACCTTGGTAAGTAGCACCCGCGTTTTTCAACCCGAATGGCATTACCGTGTAGCAGTAAGTGCCCCATGGTGTTATAAAAGTTATTTTCTCCATGTCTTCTTCTGCCATGAGAATCTGGTTGTAACCTGCGTATCCATCCATGAACGAGAGAAGCGCGTGATTTGTCGTGTTATCTACCAGAATATCGATGTGTGACAAAGGGAAGTCGTACTTTGGACTTGCCTTATTTAGATCTCGATAGTCGACACACATTCTTACCATTCCGTCTTTCTTCGGAACTGGGACGACATTGGCGACCCATTCGGGGTATTTGGATACCTTGATGAAACCTACAGTTATTTGTTTTTGAACTTCTTCTTTTATTTTAAGAGCTACGTCGGGTTTCATTCGACGTAACTTTTGTTTTATGGGTTTCATTCCTAGAATTAGTGGTATAGTGTGTTGAGCTATTTCTCTATTAATGCCTGGCATATCTTCATATGACCAAGCAAATACATCGATGAATTCTTTAAGTAAGTTAATTAAATCGGTTATTTCTTGTTTATTTAGTGTTAATCCGATTTTAACTTCTCTTTTATGAGTTGAATCATTTGAGATATCAACTGTTTCAGTTTCTTCAATTTCCGGTGTTTTCTTTTTGAGTGTTTCCATTGCTTTAATAATTTCTTTGTCTTTTTCATTGTTAGTTAAGCAATGCTCGTCATCTTGGGTTAGAGAAGAACACGAGAAGTAAGGAGAATGAGAAATATTATTATACTCTAAGATCATTACATCAAAGAGTGATATGTCCTCAGGGACTGGATCACTAACTATCCTAGGAGGAGAAATAGGAGGGGGAGGTGTTACTACTAAATACTTAGAAGACTCTAGAGGGAAAGACTTTGACTCAGACTCAGACTCAGACGACTCTTCGAACATCGGTCCTTGCCCTGTCGTGATGGATATCTTCCTTCCGCTTGGAGTAGTCACCTTGATAGTCTTACGCCATCCATGTAGGGATCCTTCAGCTGGAGTGATTAGCTTCGAAGGATCGAAGCTTTCGCTTTATAGAACTGTTTGAATGAGCAAGGAGTTATCCTCTTTATAAATTGGCTCATTCTTTTCTCGTCCAAACAGTAATCCCATGACGTTAAAGTTAAAGCATGGGGGTGCTTTCTCCTTGTAGACAGGAGTTGGGATTTCATCAGTGAAGTAGCAATCCAAGAAAATCTCAAATCCCGGTTGTCTTATGTCGTTTACAACAAATGGCTCGGGAAATTCATGGCATGGATAGTCTTCTCCTTCTTTTATAAATTGACCATTAAGCGTAAGAGGGTATTGATCCATTGGGATTGCTTTCTTTTGAATGTGAGCGTCCCTACGTGCTCTTGACTTTTCCTGGGCTCGCTTGAGATCTTTCCGAGTCGGTTCAAAACCAATTACGAAAGTGTCTAACTTAGGGAGGCTAGGTGACTCCAGCGGTTTTACCGTTCCTTTCTTCTTTCCTAGGGTCATCCCAGGAAAATGTCCTTGTTTCTTCAGCATGGCATTGACAATCATGTTGGAAGGGGGGTCATGGAAAAGAGGGGTCCTTTCATCCTCCTGGATTAAGGAAACTTCTTCGTTAAAGCCCCATAAATCTTCATCATCCTCGTCGTGCTCCACATTAATGATTAGATTCTCTATAGATTTAATCCTCATAGGCGAAGCATTGATGGTGATTGGAATTCCCCCAACTATAGCTTTTACTTGTTGGTGGAGAGATGAAGGGACGGCCTTTAGAACATGAAGTCAAGGGCGTCCCAACAACAAGTTGAATGAAGCCTTAATGTCTACTACTTGGAAAGTAGTAGCATGTTCTATTGCTCCTGCTGTTACATTTAGGGTAATCTTGCCAAGAGCTTGACGACGAGTGTTGTCGTAGGCCCTTATTCCTTGTGTAGACGGAGTTTAATCTTCGTCCCTTATGCCGAGCATCCTCGCAGTTCTAAGTGGACAGACGTTGATGGCCGATCCATTGTCTACAAGAGTCATAGGAACATTCATCCTCTTGCAAACTACTGTTAGGTTTAATGCCTTGTAATGTTTGTCACCTTCTGGGGGTAAATCTTTGTCAGAATAAGTGATCAAATTAATCGGACTAGGAAGGTCACTTGTGAGGAAGTTGGCTAATCCCTCAGGAGTAGTGTCAGAATCTATCCCAATTTTGTCCAAGGCATTCATTACAGCCAACCTATGTTCTCGAGATGTTGCCAGAAGTTTCCATACATTCATCTCAACCTTTGTTTTCTTAAACTTCTTAACAATATCATTGTCTTCAATGATAGGTATGGGAACTTGTTGTGTGGTTGGCATGGGTTGTGTTGAAACGGGAGGTTGCATTCTCCCGGATCTTGTGAGGACGTCTATCGAAGAGTCTTCTTCAGCCCAAATGTCATCTGTGGTGTATGACACAGAAGGTGTAGGTCCTACTATGTCCTTTAGATAGACATCTTCTTCATCACTGTCCCAAACTCCATTAATGGTTGCATCCTCTTCTTGTTGAACTTGGACTAGTCTCTTTTCATCAATCATTTTCTAAACCAAATCCTTGAATTTGAAACAGTTTTCTATAGTGTGACCCCCTGATTGATGATACTGACAGTAATATCTAGCTGTCCTTTTCAATGATTCGAATGGTCTCGGTTCGAGAGGTTTGATCTCGCCACTCTCGGAGAGCATTTCGAACATTTGTGCGTATGGGATCCCAATTGGAGTGTATATTCTATTGCTCTTCTTGGGTTTTTTAGTGACTTGTAAAGGAAAATACTTTGCCTCATAAGTCGTTCCCTTGCTAACTAAAGGTAATGAGATCTTATTAGCGTCCACAAGATCTTGAATGAGGTTTTGAAACCTGTAGCATTCATCAGTGGTATGACCGTTTCCACGATGGTATTTGCAGTAGGATTTGGGATCCCACCTTCGAGATCACTTTTCTAATATTGGATCCTCTATTGGACCAATGGGTTTGATTAGTCCTTAATCATAGAGACGATCAAAAATAGCATCATAGGTCATTCCTATGGGTGTGAATTCTCTTTTAGGTTTATCTTTCGGAAATGGAACCTCGTCACGTTTCTTTTGGGGTTCTTTTATAGCCTTGAGAGCTTCATGTAGTAGATGCGATACCTCCATCATAGACAATGTGAGCAATTGTATATCTTCCTTACTTGCCAGTTCTGGAAGGTTATCCTTGACATCGAAAAATATTTCCTCTTCCTTTTCTACGACATGGATTTCTTTGACGGGTCTAATGAGAGATGAGGGGTCAACCTCGTTTTCCTCATCAGAAATAGCCAGGGTATGAGCGAGTGGTGCATTGTCAATGCTTGTCTTCTTACTGGCAAGGGGCAACGGCAGCTTGTTGTTGTCGATTAAGTCCTGGATAGGTTCCTTAAGCTTCCAACAGTTTTCGGTGAGATGGCCCCTACCTTGGTGATACTTGCAGAGTGCATTAGGGTTCCAATTAGCCGACCTCTTCTCAACTGGTGGGTCCCCAAATGGTCCAATAGGAGTTATAAGACCTTTTGCATTTAATCGATCAAATGCGTTGTCATAACTCATGCCAATAGGAGTGAAGTTCTTCCTAAATGGTTTCTTCTGTCCTTGATTGTTCATAGCAAGACTTCTCCTAAATTAAAAGTGTTAACGTTGTTTGAGTGGGCGATTTTGGAAGAAGAAGGATTGTCGTTCTTCTTTCCTTTCCAGCCACTGTTGGAGTTATTGTTGGCAGCTTTTAACTTAGCCAAGTCGTCTTCAATATTGATCCCAATGTCATAAACGGCCTTGAAGGTATGGAGATTATTTTGATATTTGAGATGCTTGGAATATTTTTCTTGAAGATTTTTGATGAATAGCCTCACAGATTCTTTTTCACTTGGCACCTCAATCATCTTAACTGAGGTTTCCCTCCATTTGTTAAAGAAAGAGGTGAAGCCTTCATTCTCTTTCTGCTTTAGGATTTCAAGTTTCCTATGGTCAGTCTCGACTTGAATGTTGCACTTGTATCTATCAACGAAAGCGTTTGCTATGGACTCCCAGGTAGAGGTCTTTTCTTTCTCGAGAGAAAAGAACCATTGTTGGCAAACGGTCTCGAGAGATAGTGAGAACAGAGAAGGGAAAACCTTCTTATCAATACCCTTGATACTCATTATTGTTTCGAATGCTCTTAAATGAAAGTAAGGGTTGTCAGTTGCTCTGAATTTTGGGATGTCGTTGGCGTTGAACTTCTGCGGAAGAAGATCTTTGTCCACTGAGACCCCTTGTGATGTAAGTTCTTGAAACTTGTAATCGCTAGACAGCTTGCTTAGACTCTCTCGCATGAGGTCCATTTGTTGTTGCTTCACGGGATCATCGATCTTGAGTGCGAGAAGCTTCAGTGTCTCAGTCACAGTAACCAGTTGGTTCCTAAGATCATTGACTTCTTCTTGTGTTGCCATTATAGTCTTAGCTTTCCTCTTACGAGCTATGGGTTTGTCGAAAAGTAGGACTTGTACGAAAAGGTTGTCTTTGATTAACCGTCCTTCCTTTCTTGACCACGCGCTGTAAATTAAACCATTTTGCGTTTTAATTACTTGACTCGAATCAACTTGACTATACGGTTTATTTTAAAGAAGAAAAAAGAAAAAGGGTGCATATTTTTGGAAAAAATAATGTACATATTTTTAGGAAACTAAGTATAGTTTTTTTTTATTGGAGGATTAATATCCGACTTACCCCCTTAAAAAATGACGGAAAAAACGCGCACACAAGACTCTCTTAAACATGGTCAAAGTATGTGTATTGGTGTGTGCGTTGAGTGTAAGTGACATGCTTGGACTCTTGTGTAAGACCATGGGACTTAGTTCCTAAACTCGATCATCGACTCAAATAAGTACTATTGACAGCAAAACTTAACCGAATTAGTTAGAAAACTAATTAATTAGACTCTAGGTGATGACTCGACCAATAATCCGAACTATCGGCCAAACGACAGGACTGACGTCGCACTGTGGAGCTTGGCGCCAGACGACAGAGCTGTCGTCAGGCGCTACACTTTATAGTGTGGCGCTACGGCTCAGACCTTGGCGCCAATATTGGAGCTTCGATCTGGGACTGTTTTCGGTGTTATTAGTCAATTGGGGTATGCCCTAAGTCGTACTAGGTCAATTTCGATTAATATATTAAACTTTATTGACTCTAATTAATTAATTAATTAATTAATTAGGCAAAGTTCTGTAAGTCATTAATTTATTTAATCTCAACACAAGTCAAACAAACGGTTAAGAGAAATCATAATATATATGCACGAAAAATAATGCACAATTAGTCAAGTAGGCACAATATGATGCAATGCGTTTGCAACCTAACCATGGCTCTAGTTCTCTAAAGTTCGGGATATGGTTTAGTCAATAGAGGGTCCATGGTTAATTGTCCGGATGCACCGCGCGGAAGCCTAACCGTGAAGGGTTGGCGCGAGTGGATGGGACACCGCGAGCTTTAGAAAAAACTCGCTTCCATGGTTTGGTGAATTCAACATCTCGGAAGTACCCTTTGTTGCACGGAGCGTTCAATCGGGTAGATGGAGCATGAATTCCCAGAGGGTTATGTCCATATGTAGAACACATATGAGTTTCAGAAAAGTGAGAAAAAAATTCAATCAGGAAGTAGGATCGAGCAAACAATACGAAAAACCGGTCGAAATTAGAACGCATATTTCTGGCTCGGTATTAGGAGAAATTGGCGCCAGAAAACAGAGACTGGCGCCAGCTTTTAGCTGTAGCGTCTGGCGCTACGACTAAAATGCTGGCGCCAAGCTCTGGCCCCTGACGCTACTTCCCACATGCCTCAGCAGCTTTCTGTGCTCGATAAAATTTTTCAGTTTCGCGCGGTGTTATTTCGGTCCTAGTTGTGAAAGATATTTCTCAAATTTCCTACGTGTAAAATCCTATGTTTTTAACTCGTTACGAATGGTCTTTCCAATGAGATCTTTTTTATGCATATGACAATAATGTTAATCAAAATTACGCACATGAAATACATAGAACGTTTCGAGTCTCATCCACTCATTCTAAATCATTGCCGAAACAAATTCAGGAATTAAAATAGAAATCTTCCCCAGTGGAGTCGCCAAAAACTGTAGGGAATAAATTTCAAGCGTTAAACCCCTAGCTTGAACCCCACTGTGGTCATACACTAAAGTACGGTGGCGTCCAAAAGGGAAGAAGATAGAGCAAAAGAGTCGCCAACAAGTTTTAGGAAATTGTAAACCGTTCATAAGATGAAGGTTACACCCCTTAACGATCCAAGAGATCGTCAACTCCATAAGGTCTAGAACCAAATAAGGGTTCGGGGATGAAGGTACAAATCCAACCTAAAAGAGATTGAACCTGCCCTAATAATAGGCCTCTACTTTATTCTGATCGTATTCATGTGCGCTTTCTGATTAACATACAATCAATAAGTTTAACCCTAAACCTGTTTAATCTATGTTGGTTGAATATTAATGCACAAACAAATCTATTATTGGCGATCACTTGAATTATAATCACATTAACCCTAAACAAGATTATTAAATATCTTATTAAGCGCGATCACAAGTACCAATTCCCTTTAAACATGCATAAAAGGCGTGATCAAGCAATAAACAATAAAAATCAAGCAACATAATAATCAATATCATGAATAATAATTATAATCATAATAATAACAATATCATCATAATCAAAATAATAATAATAATAATAATAATAATAATAATAATAATAATAATAATAATAATAATAATAATAATAATAATAATAATAATAATAATAATAATAATAATAATAACAATAATAATAATAATAATAATAATAATAATAATAATAATAATAATAATAATAATAATAATAATAATAATAATAATAATAATAATAATAATATTCATAATCATAAGAATTATAATAATCATAATAATCATGTTCATGTTAATAATAAGGCATAATAATAGCAACATCCTAGGCATGATACTAACAAGATTAATAACAAACCCTAGCAGGTCACTAAGCAATAAAAATCAAATCTCTAACCCTAACATGATACTAACAATCATAAATATTAGGAAGAACATAGGAAGCATCGCAACAATCATATTTGATATTAAATTTACCCTAGACAGGATACTAAGAACATCATAATAACAACCTAAACATGATTTCTACATCATAACATCGATTAAAACCATTAAAGCACTTACTTTGATGCCTCGTACCTCTTTCTAATTACAAAATACACACGTTAGTAACTTCAAGGAAAATAATAAACAAACAATCAAATTAAACAATTGAAATAGAGATTTGGGACCAAACCCTCAGAAATTAAACCTTTCACGTCTAGGGCGAAGGCAACTTCGAATATGCCTAGGTGTTTCTAGATCTTGCGAATGCGGAATTTTGTATTTAAAAACAAAGTTTAGAAAATAGAAAGATGAATTAATGAATTAAAGAAGAAAACTTGATGAGAATTGGAGAATGATTAAAGAGAGAATTAGAGAATTAATGATTGCGAATGAAAACTGATTGTAGGTGAGAATTCCTGAGAATTGGTGAATGAAAACGGAGTTTTTAATACGTTATTTATAGTGAAAATCATCCAAAAAGATAAAATAAACAAAACAGAGTCTGACGCACAAATAAACAGAGCTGGCGCAAACCCTGGCTAACTGGCGCCAGGCACCAACACTAGCGCCAGGCGCCAATGGCTAGCGCCAGGCGCCAGGCCTGGTTCCAGGCGCCAATGCCTGGAGTCAGGCGCCAAGCCTGGTTTTAACGCGTTTACGAAAATCAGATAAGTTTGTCGTATTGGAGGACAAAATCATATATTTTCCTCGAAAATGCTATTTGATTTTAATTAAAACTCTGAAAAGTCAACAAAAGTCAATTTATCAATGCTAATTGAATTAGGAATGAAAAGAACCTTCTAGAAGAATCTAGAAAACTAAAACCACTTCTAATTGCATTAGGAATGATAAATCATATTAGGCCCTCCACTAGATCATTGGGCCGCATATAAGGCTCAAACCGGGCCCAGTTTAGTAAATTGACCATAACTTCCTCATTATTCATCGGAATTGGGCTTATAATATATCGTTGGAAAGCTCTTGTGAAGCCCCATCCAACTACACTATTATTGTACCCATATCATGGACAAACCAAACTGGATTGGCTGTTTTCTTAAAATAAGTTTTCAAAAATAGAGAGAAGAGAAAAGAAATTAAAACTATCCGCAACACTAGACTTTTCACACTTTCGCTTCATTCGATTATGATTCGACGTGAAAGGTACTCATCACTGGATTTGCCTTTGGGGAGACATGTTTGGGTGTCTACATGTTCCAATGTCTTTGATATGAAAATATCTTCGATAAGAACACGTCTCAGATTGCGTCTCTTATCGAGTGCTCGGTACCGTGCCTGAGAAACATGAATGCCAAGTGAGTGATAGACCGCATGATCGGGATTGCCCACACTTATAAAAATAAAATAGATGCTAAAGCAAAAGATAAAAGTTAGCTAAAAAAGAGTAGAAACTCAAGCGTAGAAATATAAAGATTCAAAAGCGAGGTTCCACACCTTGGGGCCGGGGCTTATCTAGGGTCTTGAGCCTTTATCCCCTTCTTCTTCAAACCTTTAGCCTAACCACGTTACAACCCTTAAAAAGACCTTTTTGAGGTATACACACACTTGTGCGAGGTTCGGCTAAAGCTACGTTCGGCCTGATTCCTAACGGATACGTAGGCAACCTCACATCGAGGTGCGGCCGTAATAAACATGCATTTATATTCACATTCACACACTTGCACCATGATCATATCAAGGGATCTCCAATGCTCATCCCTATTCACTTAGAGCTAGAATTGGGGGCTTGATCCCTACATCATTAGCTTACCTAGCCTAAGAGTAACCACCATTGGACTCTTTTCAATAATATTTTCTCCACACACTTAGCCTTTGCAGCCTAGCTTTAGTGTCACTATCACACACTGCACAGATACATGACCAAATATACTTCCCTTAGGAACCCTTTGTCATGAAATCTTAATACACCGTTGAAGCATGCCTTGTCATATCAACATCACTCATCATTTCATCACAAAGTACGAAGTGCTTAGCCTCCGTGCCTAAGTTACCTAAATGCTTTCATCATTGAGTCAACAGTTGAGATAGCCTAGGATGGATTAATCCTTGCACCTTGAGAGATAGTATCAAACAACATTTGACTAAGCTCATTCAACATGCATCTTCAAAACTTCGATTCTTTTTTCGCGTCTTTCTTTTTCGGGAGAAAGTCGGTACCCTCCACAAAAATGACGGAAAATTTTTGCCTTTTTGCATTTTCGAGTCGCGCGATCACATTACAATGCACACACATGTACACATTGAGTCATGTCGTGTCATATCACTCTGATTTGAGTCTAACACATATGTTAAACACTTTGAGTCGAGTCAACCTCGAGTCAGTCAATCACAGAGAGTCAAGTTTATACCTTGAGTCGTGTCAAGTCGATGAGTCAAGCAATGCTAAACCTTAGGTCAACCCTAAGATAATTAAAGAGATTGGCAAAGTTCTATAGTCAAAAATAAATACAGGTGCAGTAGAACAGGGAAGACCCTACTCCAATTCTTGGCGCCAGAGATATTTCAGCAGCGACAGAGCTCGAAGCCTATCAAAAAGGTGATTTCGACCTCATACAACAATTTCGGGTTTCTTGGTACGCCAGTTAGCCCCTATAAGAAATTCGACATGACTAAGTAGTCAGTTTGATTACAATCACAATAAGTGGTCGACCTGATGAAAGATCGTCTCACTTAGCTTAAAGCGCCTAATCACGGAGACACCGACATACTGGTTTTAGCGGAAACAAAGTTCAGGCGAGCTTTAGAGATCGACAAACGTTGGTCTTCAGAAATTTTTCTTCAGAATACTATCGTAACAAACATTCAATCATTGAAGCTCTTTTGTTCAGAGACGCGTGAACATTTCCATCAAGCTCTTTGCTCTAGAGACGCGTGGGCATATTATTCAAGCTCTTTTGTTCAGAGACGCGTGGACATATCATCAAAGCTCTTTTGTTCAGAGACGCATGGACATTTCATTCAAAGCTCTATTGTTCAAAGACGCGTGAACATTTTTATTCAAGCTCTATTGTCCAGAGACGCGTGGGCACATCAATCAAGCTCTTTTGTTCAGAGACGCGTGGACAATCCTTTTCAAGCTCTATTGCTCCAGAGACGCGTGGGCATATCATTCAAAAGAGGCTCTTTGTTCAGAGGCGCGTGGACATATCATAAAAGATCTCCTATTTCCTACAAAGCTCTTTTGCTTAGAGACGCGTGGGCATCCTATTATCAAGCTCTTCGTTCAGAGACGCGTGGACACATCATTCAGAAGTTCATATTACAAAAGAATATAATTAAGAAGCTCTTTGTTCAGAGACGCGTGAACATATCAAAAGAAGCTCTTTGTTCAGAGACGAGTGAACATCGAAACAGCAAGGTGGCGTTCCCCAGATTGTGGAGAGTTGTCAGAAACAACTGAGGATTGTTTCAAGAGAAGCAATCTTCGATAGTATTCCCTTGGACATGGAATATTATCAATGCGGAGGAGGATCGTTTCAGGCGAAGCAATCTTCTAATTTGGAAGCAGTTACAGGCGTAGCCGTTTTCAAGCAGATGACATTCTCTAGCTTGCAGGAGGTCATCAAAACAATCGGTTACTTTCAGAGACGTGTGCTCGACGGTGCAAGATACGCGTTTCTGAACTCTTTTATCTGTTTAACTAACGCTATTTTTGCAGGTATCGGCGTTACAAGAATGGTTTAGGATCGCAGAACGTTCTGAATCATTCTCCGTCCCTATCGATACTTTGACTTTTGTTTTCGAAACTCGCGTTTCTCCAAACTCAGTCAAAGTGGGGGCTTCTGTAGACACCCATTTGTGTCTCCCCAAAACCAAACCCAGTGATGAGTACCTTTCACGTCGAATCATAATCGAATGAAGTGAAAGTGTGGAAAGTTTAGTGTTGCGGATAGTTTTAATTTCTTTTCTCTTCTCTCTGTTTTTGAAAAATTATTTTAAGAAAACAGTCAATCCAGTTTGGTTGGTCCATGATATGGGTCCAATAGTAGTGTAGTTGGATGGGGCTTGACAAGAGCTTTCCAACGATATATTATAAGCCCAATTCCGATGAATATTGAGGAAGTTATGGCCAATTTACTAAACTGGGCCCGGTTTGAGCCTTATGTGCGGCCCAATGATCTAGGGGAGGGCCTAATATGATTTATCATTCCTAATGAAATTAGGAATGGTTTTAGTATTCTAGATTCTTCTAGAAGGTTCTTTTCATTCCTAATTCAATTAGCATTGATAAATTAACTTTTGTTGACTTTTCAGAGTTTTAATTAAAATCAAATATCATTTTCGAGGAAAAGATACGATTTTATCCTCCAGTACGGCAAACTTATCTGATTTTCGAAAATGCGTCAAAAACAGGCCTGGCGCCTGACTCCAGGCATTGGCGCTTGGAACCAGGTCTGGCGCCTGGCGCTAGCCATTGGCGCCTGGTGCTAGCCATTGGCGCCTGGCGCCAATAAGTTGGTGCTGGCGCCAGCTCTGTTTTGCATGCGCCAATCTCGTTTTACGTGCGCCAAGTGCTCTGTTTTGATATTTTATCTTTTTGGCTGATTTCTCTATAAATTACGTATTAAAAACTCCGTTTTCATTCACGAATTCTCACGAATTCTCATCTACAATCAATTTTCATTCGCAATCATTAAATCTTTAATTCTCTCTTAATCATTCATCAATTCTCATCAAGTTTTCTTGATTATTTCATATTTCTCTCTTTCTTTTTCTAAACTAGTCTTTTATATACAAAATTCCGCATTCACAAGATTTAGAAACACCTAGCCATATTCGAAGTTGCCTTCGCCCTAGACGTGAAAGGTTTAATTTCTGAGGGTTTGGTCCCAAATCTCTATTTCAATTATTTAATTTGATTGTTTGTTTATTATTTTCCTTGAAGTTACTAACGTGTGTATTTTGTTATTAGAAAGAGGTACGAGGCATCAAAGTAAGTGCTTTAATTGTTTTTATTTGATATTATGATGTAGAAATCATGTTTAATTGTTATTATGATATTCCTAGTATCATGTTTAGGGAAAAAGTTATAATATCAAATATATTAAATATGATTCCTGCGATGCTTCTTATGTTCTTCCTAATATTTATGATTGTTAGTATCATGTTAGGGTTAAAGATTTGATTTTTATTGCTTAGTGACATGCTAGGGTTTGTTATTAATCTTGTTAGTATCATGCCTAGGATCTTGCTATTATTATGCTTTAATATTAACATGAACATGATTATGATTATAATTGTTATAATTTATGATGATTATGAATATTATTATTATTATTATTTTGATGATGATTATTTTATTTATGGTTATTATTGTTTTGATTATGATTATAATTTTATTGTCATGATTATGTTTATTATTTATTATGTTGCTTGATATTTATTTATTGCTTGATCACACCTTTTATGCATGTTTAAAGGGAATTGGTATTTGTAATCACGTTTAATAAGATAATTAATAATCTTGTTAGGGTTAATTTGATTATAATTCAAGTGATCGCCAATAATAGATTTATTTGTGCATTAATATTCAACCAACATAGATAAACAGGTTTAGGGTTAATCCTATTGCTTGCATGTTAGTCAGAAAGCACACATGAATACGATCAGAATAAAGTAGAGGCCTATTATTAGGGCAGGTTCAATCTCTTTTAGGTTGGATTTGTACCTTCATCCCCGAACCCTTATTTGGTTCTAGACCTTATGGAGTTGACGATCTCTTGGATCGTTAAGGGGTGTAACCTTCACTGTGTGAACGGTTTACAAGTTCCTAAAACTTGTTGGCGACTTTTTTGCTCTATCTTCTTCCCTTTTGGACGCCACCGTACTTTAGTGTATGATCACAGTGGGGTTCAAGCTAGGGGTTTAACGCTTGAAATTTATTCCCTACACCTTTCTTAGACTGTGAATGGGAATATCCCATACTTCCCATCATGTAGGAGTTCCCATTAGAGGCATATAGAGACTTCCCAATAATAGCCATGAACATAGCCTTTAACTTGAACCTTCATGATTGATGTGCCATGTATGGATCTTCCTCACTTGGTTGGAGATAAAATCTTCTCTTATCTAGATTGAGGTAGAATCATTTCTCATCAATGTGAATGACATGATGCATGTCATCAAAAGTGACGTCATCATTTTCTTGGATAGGGTTTATAAGAGACAAAACCCATTTCATTCTTACAACCTTATGGTTTGATGTCAGTGCAGGTTTGTTACTTGCTATGTATGTTCTATGCCTTCCCTTTTCTTCAAATAATGAACAGTGACATGAGAAATCTTTAGTGCTGAAGCATATGACCTTTATGTCTACCTTAAATATAAAGGGGTTGACTATAGACATTCATCATAAAATTCCCTTGGATTTGGACTTGTCCTGCCTATCTTTTTAGTCCTGACATCAATCAAATTCCCTTGTGCCATGTGTTTTTTAATATCAGTGAAAATTCTGGTGATTGTTGATTTGTGAACTTTAAATTTCACTGATAATTGTTTCTTGTGTCCTCTTGGTAAGTTCCCTTCTTGCATTTTAACAAGAATTGCATCTACTATCTCCCTCTTTTGTTACATGGTGAGCTGTTTTCTGTTTGGTAGGTCAGCACCTTGTTGAGATGTTTCATGGATATCTTCTTCTTTTGTTTTTGTATTGTTTCCAGCACTTGCATTGTCTTCTTCTTTTTCTTTCAGCGTATTTTCATTATCTGAATAGTATTTCTCATAGTCTTCATTTTGCATTTGTTCTTCTTGCTCATAGTACAATTCTTCCATTTCTTCCTAAGTGATTAAATGATCAATATCGAAAAACAAATCTTCATCTACTTCTACCATGCCTTCAGTCTGTTGTGTTGTTGATGATATAGGGCTGGCTAATTATGGTATTTAAGGAGATGAAGCTGCCCTATAGTGTGTGTGTAGACACCCAAATGTGTCTTCCCAAAACCAAACTCAGTGATGAATACCTTCCACGTCATTTGATTATCGAACAAAGTGAAAGTATGAAAAGTCTAGTGATGCGGTTGTTTTTATTAAAATATCTCTCTTTCTGTTTGTGAAAATATGCTCTATTTATTAAAAATTCCAATCCAATTTGGTTTGGTCCATGATAAGGGTCCAATAATGGTTTAGTTGGATGGGTCTTGAAAATACCTTTCCAACGATATATTATAAGCCCAATTCCCATGAATAATGAGGAAGTTATGGCCAAAATACTAAACTGGGCCTAAACCGGATTTTACCTACGACCCAATGATCCTGTAGAGGGTCAAAAGTTTAATCTCATTCCTAAACTAATTAGGATTTAATTAGAAGCTTCTATAAGTTTCTACAAGATCTTAATTATCCTTTTTTTAAAAAAGAATTCGAAATTGAATAAAACTTTTCTTTTTGAGAGTCCTTGTTCTGTGCGAAATGGAAGATGATCAGATATTATTTTCGTGCCTCATAATATTTTCCAAATCTTATATGGTTGTATAAATCTGGAAATTATCTTTCCAATGATATATTATAATATTAATTTCAAGCTATAACGAAAAAGATATGAAAGGAATACGAAACTCTATCTAAAACTGACACCCTTTCACTATTTCGACCGTATCATTTTATCTACTGACGATTTTAATCTAATTCTAATTGTATTAGAAAGTAGACTTCAAGATCTTTCTAAATAAATATTATATGACTTATTTGGACTTCTGGATCAAAAGGTATGATAAAAACAAAATCCGTAAAAAATTGTCCCAGCGCCAAACGACAGGTTTGTAGCACAACGACAGAGTTTTGTCATACGGCAACAAGGTTTGCCGCACGGCGACAGCTCTGCGACAGCTCTGCGACAAAACCAAATTTATTCTGATTCGAATTCTAACTCTTTTATATCATTTCCGGACTATTTTTTCTATAAATAGAGTCATTGGCCTCCGTTTTCAAATCATCAACAACCATCTAATTCTATTCTCTCTTCTCTAAAAGCTAGAAGCTTATTTCATCTTTATTCTTTTTCTAAACCTTTCTTTAATACAAAATTCCGCATTCACAAGTTCTAGACACACCTAGCCAAGTTCGAAGTTGCCTTTGCCCTAGACGTGAAAGGTTGATAATTTTTTAGGGTTTGGTCCCAAATCCCTATTTCAATTATTTAAATTAATTGTTTGATTTAATATTTTCCTTGATGTTACTAACGCATGTATTTTGTTATTAGAAAGAGATACGACGCATCCAAGTAAGTAATTTCATTATTATTCTTTTGATATAAAAATCATGCTTTGATTATTTTAATTCCTAGTATCATGTTAGGGTGTCTCTATGATTCCTAGTATCATGTTTAAGGTAATAACTAAAATTTCTAATATCATGTATGTTTCTATGATGCTTCCTATTCTTTTCTTCTATCATGTTAGTATCATGTTAGGGCTAAAGCTTTGATCTTTGATGTTTAGTGACATGCTAGGATTTGTTATTAATCTTGTTAGTATCATGCCTAGGATCTTGCTAATATTATTATGCTTTATTGAATATTGTTATGATTATAATGATTGTTATTATGTTGCTTTATATTATTATGGTTATTGCTTGATCACGCCTTTTATATATGTTTAAAGGGAATTTGTGCTTGTAATCACGCTTAATAAGATAATTAATAATCTTGTTTAGGCTAATATGATTATAATTTAAGTGATCGCCAATAATAGTTTTGTTTGTGCATTAATTTTCAACCAACATAGATAAGCAGGTTTAGGGTTAACCTAATGATTGTATGTTAGTCAGAAAGCGCACATGAATATGAGAAAAATAAAGTAGAGGCCTATTTTTAGGGCAGATTCAATCTCTTTTAGGTTGGATTTGTACCTTCATCCCCCAATATCCATTCATGGTTCCAGACAACTATGGAGTTAGCGATCTCATGGATCGTGAAGGAGTGTAACCTTCACCTTGTGAACAATTTACAAGTTCCTAAAACTTGTTGGCGACTCTTTTACTCTAGATTCATTCCCTTTAAACGCCACCATGCTTGAGTGTATAATCACAGTGGGGCTCAAATGTGGGATGCTTGAAATATTCCCTACAGTGTGCAAGGATGATTATGAAGATTAATGATGTGTAGCACTAATCTTATATTAGGTGTAATTTTTTGGTTTTATATGGGCTAATTTGGTGTAATTAATGCTAACTTTTGGGTGAATATTTGCATATTTGAAAAAACTTGGTGTTGTAATTAATGAACAATGAATGCTGCAGGGAATGTAGAGGCTCCGCTATTTATAAGCCTCTTAAATGCTAAATAGTAGCTAAAAAGTTTCAATGTTTGCTGTTTTTTTTTTAAGTTAGAGGGAATTTTAAACTCTCCAAATTTGAATTTTTGGTGAAAATTTAGGGGGGGGAATCAAAGCCCTCCTAAAAAAAATTAAATTTCCCCACCAAAATTGCAATTGGGGGGGGGGGGGTCTACATTATCTCTCTACACCTTTTAATTAACTCCCTTATCTATCTCTAATCTTTGCCCCTCACCTTTTGCATTGGTATCCGTTATGTGAACCAAAGTTGCACATAACTATTAACGGAGGTAGTAGATTGCTTTTGAGTACTTTGTATTAATGTTACACCTTCAAATTTTTTTTTTAAAAATGCATCACTTGAGTTTTCACACTTGCCGAGCCACAACTTTGACTATCAATATCTTTAGTTAGATAATACTTACCTCCTATATTTTAAAAAAAATAAAGATAATACTTACCTCCTTTTTTTTAGTTGACACGTATTCCTCTTTAGGAATTTTTTTTTTAGTTGACACATTTCCTTTTTGGGTAAGCTTTTCCTCAAACATTTACTAGTGCACCCCAATTACTATCTCATTCTCTCTCCTATCCTTTATATGAGTGCCTAAATTGAACGTGTTAATTAAATAGAAACAGAGGAAGTAGTAAACATTATAATAAAATTATATTATGAAAGTAGACAATGTAACAAATTCAACAAATATATTACTTGACCATGTTTATACATTATATAGTAATAAAAAAATTAAGACAAAGTTAACATCTGAATAGTGTAAAATCTCAAGTGATGCATTAGAAAAAAGAAAGAACGAAAAAAAGAAAAAAGAGGGAGTAGTGCTTAAATAAATAAGAAAAACAAAAAGAAATTGTAAACGTCAATTGAAACGCGCCTACTTGAGCATGGTGTGAATATGCTTGGCAATCATTGGAGTATAACAATAGGGGCAAAAAATTAGGGATTGGAGTTACCACCAAGTTTTGTAAGGAACTTGTAAACCGTTTACAGATCATTAAAAGACAACCACAAATTAAAAAGGGACAACGATACGTAACAACGATTGACCCATAAAAGTTACACCTCATTCAAAATCCATGAGGTTATTAACTCCATATAGTCCGGAACCACGAAAGGAGGATTAGCGATAGTCGTACGAAGTAAGTCATGAACGCCACTTCGCCCGTATCGACCTCTACTCGATTCTTATTGAGAAAAGCATTTCCTGCGATCTCAAAGGCATACAAACAAAGATTCAAGTTTCTCCAAACTAAATTAGGCTAAATTGGTTGAATATTAAAGCACACATAATTCTAAAATATTAGTGCATCGCGTGATCACTTGATTAAGTAACAATATTAAAAAGTAACTTAAATCGATCATCCAAATTATCTTGTTAGTCGTTATTTTCAGTTACATATTATTCCCTTTAAACATGCAATACGGTGATCATCAATATATTAAATTAATAAAAAAAAAAAAAAAGCATGGTAAATCGCATGGATTTTCAGCTTGTCAAATTAAATCGCTCAATATGACAAATGATTCTTGCATGACAAATGTTCATAGGCAAAGAGGCTAAGAACAATTATGTCATGTAACGCAGTCATATGATGTTTATGTTAATGAATTTACTTATTCCTAAATACTAAACACATTATGCTTTGTGATATGATAAATTTGATGAACGTACATAGGCTAGGAGGCTAAGCATGATATGTCTTGTATTATTTTAGGATGAATCTTGTTGGTGAATGGTGCTTAGGTCAGGAAGCTAAGAACAATATGCAATGATGCTATCGAATGATGATGAGTTTGTTGATGATTGACTCAAAGCATGCGTGGTGTTGAACCAAGATTTCATGACAAAGGATTCCTAAGGGGAGGATGATATGGTAATTTATGTTTGAATAATGTGGGTGAAACTAATACTTAGGTTTGGCTGCAAAGGTTTTGTGATGGAAATAAATGTAAGAAGTGTTAAAATGATGACTTTTAAGGCTGGGTAGGCTAAATAATGCGGGTTTAAGGCCCTAATTCTACCTCTAAATGGATAAGGATGAGCATTGGAGATCCCCTGACGCAATCATGCATGAATATGAAGAATGTGAATATGGTCGCACCTCGATGTGAGGTTTCCTATGTATCTATAAGGAATTAGGCCGAACTTAGCTCTAGCCGACCTTTAACACAAGTGTATGATGGTTTGAACTTTGAACTTTGCTAATGTTATTTATTGCAATTGCATTTTTGAAATTTAAACTTTTGCTAATGTTATTTATTTGTATTTTGCTTTGAATTCTTTTGCATTTATTCATTTAAATCAATGTAGATAATCTCGGATTATGCGGTCTATCACTTACTTAATAATCATGTTTCTCAAACATAGTACCAAGCACTTGATAAGAGACGCAGTTCGAGACATGTTCATATCAAAGACATCAGAATATTTACCTTAGACATTTTACTTTTTGCTTTTTCTTTCAACTTACTTTTGAATATTACACAAGTTGCACACCTTCCCATCCCAAGGTTAGGTAAATGTGGGTTGAATAAATGAAGGCCAAACATTAGACGTGTTGGGTTTTGATGAGTCCGACTCATCGCGAAAAATAAAACCCGAGCCAAGATCAAACTCACAATTAATATAATCAAAAGACATAATCAACAAGAATTAAGGAAATATAAATTACCTTTGAAGCGTGCTTTGCACGTTCACTCGTTCACTGAGCTCCTACTTGAGAAAGCTTAAGTCTTTCAACGAGCAAAAACCTCCTACGGTATCCACCCGCAACACGATCCCGACTAGGTCTATTCCTTGGAGGTTAGCCAAGTCCGACCAAACTACTCGAGTAATATTAATTATACATTAATATTACTGATCGAAAGCGGCCTCCACCTACGCATTCCGATCACTTGACCTTACTGAATAATTAGCTTTCCAATAATTCTGAATCCTCTATCGGAATAATACACTTTTTCGAAGGACAACATTTCTATCATCTTCATGCTGTGAATTGGTTTTTTGAGCATCGTGGTTCTGATGTTGGTCTTTATATAATGTTGGTGGATTTTCAAAATTCCTTCAATCTTGTTGATCGTACGGTCATGTTGCGCGAAGTTCGTCGTCGTTGTCCGGGCATTTTGCGATGGGTTGAATTCTGCTATTCTCATCCATCCAGATTGTATTATAGGGATCAATCCTTATTGTCGTGTCAGAGAGTGCAGCAAGGTGATCCCCTTGGTCCTCTACTTTTTTCTTTGGTTTTACAGCCCCTGATTTGTAAAATCATATATGCTTTTGACTTATGTCTTCAGGCGTGGTATTTGGATGACGGCACTATAATTAGTGACACTTTTGTGGTAAGGAAGGTACCGAAGTTAATTATGGAGGAAGGGCCTCGTTTTGGGTTACATCTAAATGTAGAAAAAACTGAAGTTTTCTAGCCTTTAGAGGACCCTCGAAGTAGGCTTGTGAGTATCTTTCCGCCTCATATTGCTCGACCTTCACATGGTGTTAAGTTGCTTGGTGGTCTCGCTAGTTCGGATCTCGGTTTTGGAGGTGACCTTCTGATGTAGAGGGTGACCAAGACCATTGCTCTAACGGATAGGGTTCTAGAGGCGTCGCTCGAAGTGAGCCTACGTTAAAGCATGTGTGAATATTCTTGGCAATCATAGGAAGTGGGAATTGACATTACGATTAGGGACAAAGCAAAGTAGGGAGCCGCCAACAAGTTTTTTAAGGAACTTGTAAACCGTTTACGGATCATAAAAGGCAACCTTGATAAAGGGACAATGAAGGCAACAACGATTGACCCGTGAAGGTTACACCCCATTCATATATAATCCATGAGATTACTAACTCCATATGGTTTGGAACCACGAAAGGAGGATCGGGGATGATGGTACGAAGTGAGTCATGGAGTCACATTCGCCCGTATTGGCCTCTACTCGATTCTTATAGTGAAAAGTGAGTCCTGCGCTCTCAAAGGCATACAAACAGAGATTCAATTTGCTCCAAACTATTACTAGGCTAAATTGGTTGAATATTAATGCAACACATAATGCTAAAATATTGTGATCACTTGAATTAATAACAAGATTAAAAAGGAACCTAAACCGGTTGTCCAAATTATCTTATTAGGCGTGATTTTCAATTACATATTCCCTTTAACATGCAATATGGTGATCAATAAAAAATATAATAGAATTATTATTAATATTGGAAGCAATTTAACAATAAATAGCGTTAATCAAATCAAATATAAATAATAACCCTAATCATGATACTAGCAATATAAAAATAAAATAAGAGTAATTAAATTAATTATTTACTCACATTCCGCGCGTTCCTTTAAATTGCTACATCATGAATAAATTGTTAGTAACTTCAATAAAAAATATAAAGCAAATGAAAATTAAACTAAATAAAAGTAGAGTTGATTTGGTCCAAACCCTCAGTTATTTGTGCCTTTCACGCCTTGGTTTAAGGACGGAACATTGGGTAAAGTATGGACTCCTTGGAGCGCTTAGGGGAATTATTATGGAAGAATAAGGAGGCTAGAAATTAGGTTAAAGAGGGAGAAGAGAATGATTTTTTGTGTAAGGTGAGAGAGAATGATTATTGGTGCCAAAGAGAGAAAGAGAGAAGGATTTGATGCCCCCGAACTGCAAAAAGGGGGGTTCTATTTATAGGGAAAATGAGCAGAGCGAACACACGGAACCCTAAAAAGATAAAAACCCTAAAAAATAACACCGCGACACGGCAGAGAACACCGTGACACGGTGTCAGGCACCGTCAGACGGGGGAAGGCACTGTCATACGGGGGAAAATCCCGTGACGCGGTGGACAACTGGAGTGACGCGGGAAATATTTGACCTACGGGAAGTGAAAACGCGTGAAGGATTTACGCGGAAAAGACACGAGAAAATTCCGTGACACGCCACACGTACCGTGACACGGCAGTGTCCACCGTGGCACAGTACAGTACACCATTTCACGGTATGGGAAAACGCAGAAATTACACGGAAAAAGCACCGTGACACGGTGGGAAATACTATGTCACAGCAGCGGGTACCGTGTCACAGCAACAGGTACCGTGCCACGGTGGAATTTGACGCGAAAGAGCTTCAAAAATGGCACCGTGACACGATGTAAAGTACCGTGTCACGGCACAAGGCACCGTTAGACGGGGGAAGGCAACGTCAGACGGGGCAAACTCCCGTGACACGGTGCTTTTGCACTGTGCGCGGTGATTCCAGTTTTTTTCCCGTTTTTAAAATCATCATAACTTTTGATCCGTAACTTGGAATAAGGCATATAATATATCATTGGAAAGATTATCAAGTCTAATTTCCAACCCAATTAGAATCAGGTGGAAATGATTTGTAGACTTTAATGTATGGCCGTTTTAGTGGAAGGTTGTCGGTTTTAGACCGAGTTTAGTGTTTTGCTCATATCTTATTCGTTATAGCTCGCAATTGGGATTATGATATATGGTTGGAAAGCTTATTTAAATTCCTATCCAAAAAAATAATAATTGGATCAAAATTATATAGCCATAAAATCAGTTTCTCTCGGTTTTGCGATGTGGACACGAAAAGTGGAAAATAGGTTATGGTTTAGGGAAATGAGCTAGAAGTTGGATTGGTTCATGAAATATATTGGATAGAACATGGATTTAATCACTCCAAAGATTAAATAATTAACCCGATCAATAATGGCGGTGAAATGTGTTTATCAACGGGTTTGGTTTTGGGGAGACATTTTTAGGTGTCTACAGGTTCCTAAACTCGATGATCCCCAGTGTGAGTTGTTGTTGTTGAGGGCATGTACCGGAGTTTCTAAACTCTACTTTGCTTTGCGTACTTGTCCTACTAGTACTTTTGAGGTGGCTAGCGCACTTTTAATGAGGCTCTTTGTAGACACCTAAAAATGTCTCCCCAAAACCAAACCCGATGATGAACAACCTTTCACCGCCATTATTGGTCGGGTTGAGTATCTAATATTTGGAGTGCTTAGATCCATATTCAATCCAAGTACATTTCATAAACAACCTAATTCCTAGATCATTTCTCCAAACCATAACTTATTTTCCTCTTTTCGTGCCTTTAAACCCAAAATAGTTCATTTCGTGTCCTTTAAAATCATTCATTTTGTTTCCTTTTTATAAAAACATTAGTTCAGTTTATTTTGGTCTATAATCTGGGTACAATGATTGAATAGTTGGATGAGTCTTGAAAAGAACTTTCCAACGATATATTATAAGCCCAAATCCGAGTTATAACGAATAAGTTGTGGCCAAAATAATAAACTGAGCCCAAACCGAACCTATGATCATGCAGAGGGTCCAAAAGCTTTAATCTCATTCCTAAACCAATTAGGATTAATTGGAAGCTTCTATAAGTTTCTACAATATCTTAATTATCCATTTTGAAAAGATAAGATTAAAGAGTTTGAAATTGAATAAAACTTTTCCTTTTGAAAGTCCTAAATCTATTCGAATTGAAATACTTCAAAGATAGTCATATATTATTTTCGTGTATGTAGACACCCATTTGTGTCTCCCCAAAACCAAACCCAGTGATGAATACCTTTCGCGTCAAATCATAATCGAATGAAGTGAAAGTGTGGAAAGTCTAATGTTGTGGTTAGTTTTTATTTAAAATCTCTCTTTCTGTTTTCGAAAACCTACTCTATTTTATGAAAATAGCCAATCCAGTTTAGTTTGGTCCATGATAAGGGTCCAATAATGGTGTAGATGGGTAGGGCTCGAAAAGAGCTTTCCAACGATATATTATAAGCCCAATTTGGATGAATAATGAGGAAGTTATGGCCAAATTACTAAACTGGGCCCGGTTTGGTTTTTATATGCGGCCCAATGATCTAGAGGAGGGCCTATTATGAATTATCATTCCTAACGCAATTAGGATTGATTAGAGTCTTCTAGAATCTTCTAGAAGGTTCTTTTGAATCCTAATCCCACTAGGTTGATAATTATGTTTTATGAGTTTTATTTGGAATAAAAGAAGTGTTTTAAAAGAAATTACGATTTTACCCTTCGTACAGACTTTACGAATTGATTTTATCAAAAAATAGATTCTGCGTTGAAAACGCGTGGAAAACCTTCTGCATCGCCAAACGACAGGTTTTCGCCTGGTGACAAGCTCTGTCGTTGGCGACAGAAGGATGTTTTATTCCTTTTCGAACTCTGATTCGTTTTTATCGATTTCGGACTATTTTCTTATAAATAGGGTCTCTGGACCTCCGTTTTTCATCAACTCTCAACCAGAATTCTCTAATTCTACTCTTCTCTCTCTTAAGCAATATAGCTTATTCTCTCTCTCCCTCTTTATAAGCCAAGCCTTTTACAAACACAATTCCTCATACATTAGCAATCGACACACCTAGCCAAGTTCGAAGTTGCCTTCGCCCTAGACGTGAAAGAAAGAGATACGAGGCATCCAAGTAAGTAATTTAATTGTTTAATTGATCTTTTGATATAGAAATTATGCTTAGATTATTATTTTGATTCCTAGTATCATGTTAGGATGTTTTATTGCTTCCTAGTATCATGTTTAGGGTAATAACTAAAATTTCTATGATGCTTCCTATTTTCTTTCCTAACATCATGTTAGTATCATGGTAGGGCTAAAGCTTTGATTTTTTTTGCTCGGTGACATGCTAGGGTTTGTTATTAATCTTGTTAGTATCATGCCTAGGATCTTGCTAATATTATTATGCTTTAACATGATTATTATTATGATTTTGATTATCATGTTGCTTGATTATATTTATTGTTATTGCTTGATCACGCCTTTTATGCATGTTTAAAGGGAATTGGCACTACTAAAATTCGGCCAAATTACGACCGCCTCTAACGGTCGCTAAAAATAGCAAAAACGGCCGCTAAGAATGATTGCGACCGTCAACGGTCGTAAAGGGGTGTCGTTATTTACTTGGTCGCAAAAAAGTCAAAATTGCGGTCGTAATTTACTTGGAATAGCAAAATATACCATTTTCGACGGCTTAAGGAGGTCGCTAAAATTTTAAAAAAAAAGTCGAAACACCCAGCAGATCCAGCAGGCAGCAGCACCCTCAAGCCTTAACCACCTGTAACACCCATCGAAACCCAGCATACATTCACACCCTAAACCCCCTGTACTACCACCGCCGCCAACCGCCTTCCCTAAACCCCGTCAAACCGCCACCAACGGCAACTGCCTTCCCTAAACCCCGTCAACCCGCCACCACCGCCAACCGCCTTAATCCAAAATACACCAAAAAATTAATCCCAAAAATTAAACCCAAATTACCAAAAAATTAAACACCAGAAAAAAAATCCATAAAAAAATATAACCCACAAATTTAAACCCAAAATAAAAGAAAATTAAACCCATAAAAAATATAACCCACAAAATTAGTCACCAAAAACGAACCACAAAACAAACCCAAATTCAAAACGAAAATCAAACCCAAACATAACAAATATCAAACCCAAAAAAAAAAAAATTAAAAAAAATAAATTGAAAATCAATCCCAAAATGAACAAAATCAAACAAAAAAAAATCAACATTCGTGGAAATTCAAACAAGAAATGCAAAACAAATTCGGAAAAAAAAAAAAATCAAACAAATTAGTATAAACACGATAATATACCTTAAACCCCAAATAGACTTCGAATTTCATCTCAAAATTGGTTTAGAAGGCCAAATTGGACCATAAAAAGTCTAGATCTAGGCTTTTCATGGTCCAATTATTTGAGCTTAAAAACCGTTAACATGTTAAACCATAAGATTATGAAGGTGGAGATCGTGGTGGTGGGCTAGTAATTGTAACGGTGGAGGTCGTGGTAGTGACGTAGTTGAAGGTCGTGGTGGGTTAATGAAGAAAGGAGATGAAGAGATGAGAAAGAAAGAGGAGATGAAGAGAAAGGAGGGCGTGAGAATGGAGAAGGAAAGAGAAGATGGAGAAAGTAAGGAGAGAGAAAAAGATAGGTTGGGGGTGAGAAAAACGGCTGCTTCCAACAAAGAATAGGGTTAGGGTGGGTTATGCACCACTTTTATACTCCATTTTATTAAAAAAATCATAACTTTATTACGACCGCTCTTAGCGATCGCAAATGTGCGCCGTTTCTATAACGATCGTAATGGTCGCAATTTGCGACCGTTTTTGGCGGTCGCAAATGGTCTCAAATTGCGGTTGTTTCTATAACAGTCGTAATGGTCGCAATTTGCGACCGTTTTTTACGGTCGCAATAGAATTGTTTTTATTTAGAAATATTTTTAACATGGATATTATTTTTAAATACTTTTCCGACCGTTAAATAGCCTAAAAACGGTCGCAAATCTGCAACCACCTTAAAACGGTCGCAAATCTGCGACCGCCTTAAAAACGGTCACAAATATTATATTTTGCAACCGTTTTAATGACGGTTGTAAAAAAACGGTCGTAATTTGACCGAATTTTAGTAGTGTAGTACTTGTAATCATGCTTAATAAGATAATTAATAATCTTGTTTAGGGTTAATATGATTATAAATCAAGTGATCGCCAATAATAGATTTATTTGTGCATTAATATTCAACCAACATAGATTAAACAAGTTTAGGGTAAACCTAATGATTGCATGTTAGTCAGATTGCGCACATGAATACGAGTAGAACAAAGTAGAGACCTAGCTATTATTAGGGCGAGTTCTTTCTCTTTTAGATTGGATTTTGTACCTTCATCCCCGAACTTCCAGTCTTGGTTCCAGAGCTATTGGAGTTAAAGATCTCATGGATCGTTAAGGGGTGTGACCTTCACCTTGTGAACGGTTTACAAGTTCCTAAAATTTGTTGGCGCCTCTTTTGCTCTAGCTTCCTTCCCTTTTGACGCCACCATGCTTTAGTGTATGATCACAGTGGGGTTCAGGTTTGGGATAATGCTTGAAATATTCCCTACAGTGCCTCATATTTTTTTATATATCTAAATATTATATGGTTGTATAGCCCTTGAAATTTTCTTTCCAATGATATATTATAATACTAATTCCGAGGTATAACGAAAAAGATATGATTGAAATACCAAACTCTATCCAAAACTGACACCGTTTCACTATTTCGGCCATATCTTTTATTATAAAAAATATTTTAATTGGGTTAAAAAGTAGACTTCAACATCTTATTATTTATCCTATTCCGATTTTTATTTGGATCAAAAGATATGATAAAAACAAAAACCGCAAAAACTGTTGTCTATCGGGTTTTATTCTGATTCGAATTCAATCTTTATCTTAATTCTTCAACCCTTCTTTTTTCATTATAAATAGAGGTCATATCACCCCTTTTTCAATCATCATCAAGCTTGATCATCAAATCATTCTATTTTCCCTCTTTAGCCTAAACACTAGCCTCTCTATTCTTCCATAATACTTCCCCTAAGCACTCCAAGGAGTCCATACTTAACCCGAGGTTCCGTCCTTAAACCAAGGCGTGAAAGGTATAATTAACTGAGGATTTGGACCAAATCAATTCTACTTTTTATTTAATTTAATTGTTTCAATTCGATTTATATTTTTATTGAACTTACTAACAGCGGGCTTATTCATGATGTAGCAATTCAAGGAAATGCGGAAAGTGAGTAATTAATCACTTAATTACTCTTATTTTTATTCTTGTTGCTAGTATCATGATTAGGTTTATTATTATTTGATTTGACTAACGATATTATGGTTGAATTGCTTTCAATATTAATGCTTATTCTATTATTATTTTTTATCACTATATTGCATGTTTAAAGAGAATATGTAATTGAAAATCACGCCTAATAAGATAATTTGGACGAACAGTTTAGGTTCCTTTTTAATCTTGTTGTTTAATCAAGTGATCACGATATTTTAGAATTATATGTTGCATTAATATTAAACCAATTTAGTCTAATGATAGTTTGGAGCAAATTGAATCTTTGTTTGCATGCCTTTGAGATCGCAGGAATCACTTTTCACTATAAGAATCGAGTAGAGGCCAATACGGACGAATGTGACTCCATGACTCACTTTGTACCATCATCCTCAATCCTCCTTTCGTGGTTCCAAACCATATGGAGTTAGTAATCTCATGGATTATGAATGGGGTGTAACCTTCACGGGTCAATTGTTGTTGCCTATTGTTGTCCCTTTATTCGTGGTTGCCTTTTATGATTCGTGAACGGTTTACAAGTTCCTTCAAAACTTGTTGGCGGCTCCCTACTTTCCTTTTCTCTAATCGTATTATGTCAATTCCCACTTCCTATGAGTGCCAAGCATATTCACACATGCTTTTACGTAGGCGCACTTCAAACGACGCCTACACTCTTCAATCTTCCTTGGAGCGTATCGCTACTGCTTTGGGGCTTGGGTTTGGCGATTGGTAGTGGAGGCTTGCCACCTTACCATTTGCGTTTGCAGACTTGGTGTTTATTTAGCAGGTGATGCTCGTCATTATGCCTTTCTTGCCTCTTGGTTATAGCCTGCTGGGTTGCAGACAAAGCTTCTATGGCATGCTGGCGTTATTGGCTTTGGTCGAGCCTTTGCGGATGCATTGTTTCTGTATAATGGAACGGTTGAGTCTGACATTTTGAGTAATTCTAGTGAGGTCGCTTCCCCTAAACTCATGAAGAGATTTCCGACGTCGTGCTCTACTTGTTCGAGGGTTTTCACATGGGAGATTTCCGGTGATCACGCGGTGTCGTGTGATGGTATGGTGGGTATTAAACATCGGCACAATGTTGTTCGGGATACCCTTGTTGATATTTGCTATCGGTGAGGGATTTCAGCTAGAAAGGTGGTGGACATTGGGTTATTTGGAGGGAACGACAGAGCTCTCAGACCTGCAGATGTGTTACTTTATTCATGGGATCGTGGTCGCAATGTCTGTATTGACTTGACAGTGTCTTCTCCAGTGACTACACAGTCTGGCCGTTTGGGCTTTCTAACTTTGTTCCTGGACGGGTAGTGACTGATGCGGCCAACCGGAAGCTGATCAAGTACCAATCCTGTTGTCGAGCAATTGGATATGGCTTCCTTCCATTCTCTTTCTCTTCTCTTGGGGAGTTAGAAAAGGAGGTTGTTGCATTGCGGAAGTGGATCCAGAAGTTCTCGAAGACTCAGGACATTGGGCCGCGTGCTGCAACTCATATCTTTACTAGGATCGGCTTTTCTATAGCTAGATTGTATCTCGGCTTTCCACTAATTTTCTATTGGTTGTATAGCTTTGTATGTTATTGAGATATAATAATAATAATAATAATAATAATAATAATAATAATAATAATAATAATAATAATAATAATAATAATAATAATAATAATAATAATAATAATAATAATAATTCTCCTCAAAAAAAATATAAGTATTAATAATAATAAGTATCTAATGTGAACTTATCTGATATGATCTGGACTTTTTTCATATATGACCTTATCAGTTATTATTTTTTCTGATCAAATGTTATCTGAAATTATTATTTCCTATCTGATTTGATATGAATTATTATTTCTTATCTGATATAGTTTGAACTTACTTTTTTCCTAATTTGATCTGATTTAAACTTATTTTTTCTGAAATAAGTAAAATAAGTAAATCAAATTGAACTTAAAAAGTACTTATTTGGTAAGGAGCAACCAACATTTTATTATTTCTCTCTCCAACTAACCTCGTTTACACTACTTTTTTTTATTATTTTTTCTCTCCTACTAATTTCTCTCTTACTAATAATTAAATATATCTTCATAAACTATACTTTGCATTATAAATCCTTTTGGTTCTCACCCTATAACAAAGGTGATCAATATTGGCTTGGCCCGCTAGCCCGGCCCGATCCGACCCGAAAATAGGGTGGGTTTGGGTAAGCATATAAACACATTTTTAGTTAAAAGCCCGCAGTCGGCCCCAAAAAAGCCCAAAAAAAAACCATTAGTATTTTGAGGGTTTAGACACAAGGAATTATGTTAAGGCCCAGCCCAACCCGATTATTTATCACCTCCTCTACAGTTATTCTTAAACTTTGTGTCCTCTTTAGAATTGTGATTATTACGGAACAGAGGGAGTAATTCATTTTATCCCGCTGTATTATTTTCCAAAAACTTTAGTGTAACATTTACTATTGCGATTATTCTGGGGTTGTACGCTTTATCCATTATTTTGGCCTAATTGAAATTACAATAACAAATTGAGTAATACACACTTTAAATCATTGTGCTGTTGGTGTGGCCTATGTGGTAAGCCATGTCTGCAGTGAAATGACAATAGGTGAAAAAGTTGGGGGTTTCATGTAAGAAAAGAAGTCAAAGTGGTTGACAATATGATATCAACCCATAAAAGTTGTTTTGGATGTATGCATGTACAGTGAAACTTCCACTACAATGTAGGGTTTAGCTTCATCCCACTTCCGCTAAAAGCCCTTAAGCTACTTGCTCGTTATTTTACATACATTTTAGGCAATTATGAAAACGACATACACTAACTTCACGTTTTGGACGGAATTACTCACCTACGAGGGCTAGTGGGCTACACTTACTACTCATTAGTCATATTTTAGTGAATATAAGTTTAGTTCAATTCTTAATTTTACTGAATTAAACTTATTTTACTGAATTGAAACTTATTTTATTGAACTAAACTTATTTTTAATGAAATGAAATTATTTTTATTTAATACTACCTTCGTTACAGGTTATGTGTAACGATTTTACATAAAGCAGAGAGGGAAAATGTCTAATCGTGGCACATAACCTGTATCGGAGGTAGTAGTATTTTTTTAAGTTGAAGTGAACATGCCTTAAATTCAGTTAAGTTTAGTTCCAACCAATTCATTTCAATTCAGCTCCAATCAATTCAGTTCAACTCCTAATTTTCTTCTCTCATAAAATATTTATTTCAGCTCACAGTTCAGCTCCAATCAGTTCAGTTCAGCTCCAATCAGTTCAGTTCAGTTTAGTTCAGCTCAATTCAGTAAATATGAACAGGCCCTTAGTGTTATGCTCCCTTCATTTTAGATTAACTACAAATCTGCAATCCTTACTTTCTAGTGCTATTTTTTCTCTCAAAAATTCCCCCTTTCTTTTTAGCAAAAATGTTTTATTTTGGAATATTTGTACAAAACTAACTATAATAATATCCCCGATGAACCTTGTGCAATGTACAATTTGTATGCATTTTTTAAAACAATTTTTTCATTTATATATTTATGTCATAAAAGTTGTTAATTTTTTAGGAAACTTTTGTTATTTTATTTGTTATATATAGTGTATCATTTAATAGTTTATTTTAAATAAATGTGTATAGAAGAATTATGAACTCCAAATAAAAAAGAATATTTTTTTCAAGATACTATAAAATATTTGGAATGACAATATTATAATTGTACTCCGTAGCAATTAAATATTAAAAAAAATGGTTTAAAAAGGAAGAGGAGTTTTAAAAAGAAATTAAAAAGATGTGACACATGTCATCACTCTCGATATCTATTTTAGTATTAAGTTATATATATATATATATATATATATATATATATATATATATATACAAGATTAGACTCGTGCGTTGCACGATTTAATAATTTTGGTATTATGCATATGAAATAATTTTGTTATCATGCATACAAAATTAATTTTATCATTTGTGTAAAAATGAGTGGAAATTTTTTATTATTCAAAAATGTATAGTGTAGATTAAAATAATAATTGTTTAAAAAAATTAAAATAATAATAATAATAATTGATGACATCGTCAATAGAATTGGACGGAAACTTTTTAATGTGAGAATGACACGTAAGATAATTTAAGGGATGTTGATGTTAGCAATGTTTTGTTTTAGTAATAGTTAATATATATATATATATATATATATATATATATATATATATATATATATATATATATATATATATATATATATATAAAGATTATTGTCTATATTCCCTCTCTCCTTCATTAAAAAAAGTTTCATTTCACTATCAATGGTTTTTCAATTTAAAAATTGTTATTCACATTTCATCAATCATTAGACAAAAAAACATGCAACTTTGGGTTAGTTTTAATAACAAACAAAGGTCCACAGGTTGCCTAATATATAAACCAAATTCAAAAGGGTCTATTTAATTTAAAGTCAATATCAATACCTTTCTCATCGTTTTAGTTATACAAACATTAAATTACAAAATTCATTTTGATCAAATACTTCGTATTTCGTGTTTTAAATTACTCCCTCCGTTTCACTTTGTTAGTCTCATTTGGAATCAACATTTAAAATAAGAAAAGGAGGAATCTTAGTAATTTGGAATTTGATTGCAACTTTGTAATTAATGTTTTGTCTTTAATTGTTTTATTTATGGTTATTAGCTATAATTAATCGGCTTTTATAAATTTTGATTGGAAAATTTGCCATGTCAGCAATCCACTAGCACATACATTAACCAATCAAAATTATTTGATTCTTTAAACACCCAATTAGATTAATTATTCGTGGATTATGAAAATTATTCACCTTATAATAATGTTAGGAAATATTCAATATGGGTACATCATTTTGAAACGCCCAAAATAGTATATGGTACTAACAAAATGAAACGGAGGGAGTAATTCCTAATTTCTAAATCGTGAAGTTGTCTCCATAGTAACACTTATATACAGACTGGTTTTTATAAAATAGATAAAAATTGAATTTATAATTCAACTACTACTTCCATTTTATTATCTGCAATTTTGAAATTTTTTATATCTCACAAATAATACCTCAAAATTACAGATAATCATTAACGGAGGTAGTATTTTATTTTGTGCACTAGTTCTTTGCCCAAGCAACGCTCGTGTTTTTAAATATGCGCGATTTCGAAGTTATATGGTTATAGGTTTCAATTCAATAGATGAAAAAATAACATTTATGTATGAAAATGAATCAATATTTTAAAAGTACTTGTTACCAATTCAAAACCATTTACGACGCTTCTTTTAAGGGATTCGTTTAACAGGAAAAAAAAAAATTATATTTATATATTACTTTGTATTATTTATAGATTAGGAATACATTTTAATATTTTTATTGTTTAAAGAAGTTGTTATTGTTCTATAATTTAGGTAGTGTATAGTTATTCTCCTTTAATTTTCTTTTTAAATCAATCATCTTATTATTGTTGAAGGAAAAAAATTTTTAAAAAAAATTATTTTGGCGGAAAATTATTAATGTGAGCGCGACACGCGTACTTTGGAGGATAATGCTGGTGATTACTTTAGTATATAGTACTGATACTTTCCTTTTACGGCCTTTTTTTTTTAGTTATAAGCATCACTTTTTTATTTAGACATCTCTTGTTTTTAATTACAACTCTCTCCTAATATGGTCCTCACTCTTATTTTATTTTTTAATTATTATTACGTTTCCTCTCACCGTCTTTACATTTAAATAGTGTAAAATAGATGAAACCCGTGCGATGCACGATTTGTTTGAATTTTTTACAAATAATTTTTTTTACATATACATTTATGTGCTAAAATTTGTTATATATTTAGATAAAATTAGTTTTGGCCCCGTACAATGCACAGATTTATAAAGAATGATATAATACTAGTCAATTGAAAGTGACTGACTTGTGTAACACTTTTATTAAAAAAAAAAAATTGAATTTATTAATGTCTGTCATTTAAATTTTTTAATAGAATTTATAAAAAAAAAATAGAGCATTTTGGAGGGAAATTTTTTAACAAAATCATGCCAAGTGTCCCCTCTGATGATTACTTTAGAATATAGTATCCTGATATCAAAAGATAATATTTATATTTAATTAATTTAAACTGGAAAATCTCATTCGCCAATTTTGCTTACATGTCATTTAAATTATTTAATTCTAAAAGAAATTAATAATCTCGTATTTAATTGGCTAGCACTAAAATTTATTATCCTACGTGGACGTGCTGAAAAAATTAAATCCCTCGGCTCTCTAATATATATATATAAGCCACAATCTCTATTTTATAATCCTTCATTATTTTATTATTTGTTCTATTTTTTCAAACACGGGATTTTATAAGAAATATAATATAAAGTATTAATTTATGATTACACTGGGATTGGTTGAAGAATTTTAAAAAAGAAAATGATATACATATTCATAAGGGCTACATATAAGAAGTCAATGCTACTGTTTCAAAAAAAAAAAAAAAAATAGAACTAATGCTTAAAAAATTAATGAAAATATAACATTTATTACACTTATTTGTGCCTGATTTTTTCATGAATTGCTAAATTAATATCAAATTAGAAAATATATTTAATATTTATTTGTAGCCCTAAGAGTCACGTATAGCATTATCCTTTAAAAAATCCAAAAAATCAAAAGTGAGTGCAACTGAGGAGGAGAAAAAACATGAAATGTATTTCTTATATTTGATCTGATTTTTTGAAGCAAACGTACCTTTTGTCAAAAAAAAGGGGAACAAAGAAGTTTTACTCACAACTAGAGATTAGACCATCTTTAAGTTCGACCACTTTCAAGATTGTGATAATAACCAATCCAAATCAAGCTCTTCAGATGATGAGGAAGATGAGATTTGTTCTAGTCACTAGTTTAGGAATAGATAGGATGAGCAAAAATAAATGAATTCAATCCATCCTTATCATCACCTTAGACAATGCAAATAAACAAGTTATGGGTTATGACTCGAGAAAAGATTTGAGGAGTGGCAACATTTGCACTTGTCCTCTACCCTACGACATTATTGCTCCATGATAATAAGTATAACCACTTGTTTACACTAAGATTATCAAATTCGCAATCCACAAAAGTATACTAAATTTGTCCATAATCATAAAAACAACTCTTAAAATGTTAAAATTTTAAAATGAAAGAGTTTGTGCTCCCATTAAAGCAAAACTGCACGATTTATACTGATAACAGACTAAATAAACCAAAAGGTTAAACTGATGATTATAGTTCCTTGTTAGCTAACACGTTGAAGTCCTATCTAACATCGATGGCGCCCTGCAAGTGCTCGCAACAGATAAAAGAGCGGTTTGGACTATACATTAACAGATTAGTGATTATTCGTTTGTCGAGTAAGACTATGTGAAAGACACGAGCAAAATCAGTATAAATAATTTACCAATTATACTTTGGAAATTGGGGGTCCATTGAAAAGAAACTTTGCCTGGTTTGTCAGTTTGAAGAGACACCATACGATCGCAAATTATTAGCCCAGGACAAGTTATATTTTTGTAGATTTGTGAAATATTACAATCATATCACAAGTAAAGGATAAAGAAGTATTTCATATCTATTAGGCTGGCATATGTTGTGAATGTGTTCGTTGTTTGATGATAAGGTAAAATATGGGACCATCATTTAACTGTAGCCATGTTTCTTGAAGTGTGGTTGTATGATTCATGAACTCACATGAATACATATACTCCGTAAGTATACAACGTAACTCTGGAAGATATTATATTCCCTCGTTTAAAATTAATTGTTGTATTGATTGTTTGAATACTCAATGGATCACAATAACAAATTAACAAAGCTCTTCAAAATTTCTAACCTAGCTTAATGCAAATTAGCATTCTATATAATTGAGGAAAAACAATATTCATATGATCATTTAAAATTAGCCATAAATATCTACTTCCTCCATTCTTTTTTACTTAATCCGCTTTGACTTTTACACTATTCACCAACCCACCTTTGACCGTCTTTTGTGAATTATAGGTAAAGAAAAACATATTCATGTAGGATCTTGTTAGAATCGTCTAAATAAGTACTATCACAATATATAACTTTTATAATTTTTACTTGTAGAATATTAAAATTATTGATGGTTAAACTTGTACATTGGCAAGCGTGATAAACGAAACAGTTCAACTAAAAAAAACAGAGGAAGCATATGTAAACTAAAAATCTTATAGAAAATCAGATTAATGTTTTGCATTTTAGCGAGCATCTACTCCAAGTCTCCAACAATCCACCACTTTAAACTAGATTTGAACATTAATTGATCTAAAATGTTTTCACATGTTCTGAGTAAAGATCATCGCAATCACAGTCACCCCAAAATAACTTAATTTTCTCTCATTGGTTAATAGATTCGACAAATAATTAACAAAAAAAAAATGTCGATGGTCACGTGGTGCACCCGTATATGGTATCCGCATTGGTACTGTATATATGTCGCCTGGTATCATAAAATTGGATATTTTCACCATTGAAAAGCCAGTGCTTACGCATGTGATTCACCCTTCACCTGCACCTGCTACTCTTCCTTCAATTTTGCGCCTTTGAATTTTTTTGCTTTGATTTCCACAAAATTCCCTTCGATAAATCCCCACTATTATTTCATTATTAACTATTTCCCCATCTCTTGACTTCTATTACTTGTACTCTTTTTTTATTTTATCAATTTTTGTACTTAATTATCATTTTTATTCATTTAGTCATAGGTCTATTCCTCAGTTCCCATATTCAAAAAGAATAAAACAACTAATCAAGGACTGTAATTCTGTACTAGACTTACTTATAACGAGAAAGTTATTGTTTATTAGGGTGTTACTAAATAAATAATGCTTGTCTCAAGTTTAGCTCTCCTTCCTTTAATAGTGTTGGCACGTAACTAGGTTCGTTTTGAATGTCGTGATAAATATAATATTTGGGTGCGTAAAAGTATAAAAATGTACATTATTGTTATAGTGATGAAAGAATTCAACTTAACCGGCGAGCATTTGGCACTTAAAAATATACTCCATTCTTTAAAATTGAAGTTGTTTTAAATCTAAAATTGGCTCCAATTCCTCGAATTGATCTTAAAGTTTGGTTGTTTAAAGTACTTTTTGACTTGAATCACTTGTATCCACCCAATACAAGATGAGACATTAGGTTGAAATAGGAAGGAAAAAAAAAAAAACATATCCAACACCCTTAATTGATATAACTATTATTAGCACCCTTAACTGTATGCCCTCAAGTCATTTTTTACTTTGTTACTCCATATTAAGTTATGATTGAATGGAGTTGATAAGAAAAAATAAATTAGTAGGACAAAATATAATACATTCACTGTACTCGTATTTAATAGTCACAATAACATTCTACATACTTCATGTTTCACTTGCTAATATGTTATTTCAATCACTTATATAGCTATAAATATGTTAGAATTATAAAAACAGTGATGTTATTATGAAAGTTTAAATTGATACAAATTTAATAAGGCTCTACACCAAAAAATAAAATCGTTAAAATATAAGTCACTGAAGAGAATTAGAGTATACTTCTCAAAAAAAAAAAAAAAAAAAAAAGAATTAAAGTATGTTCACTTCAGCTTAATTTCAGTTCACTTCAGTTTCCAATTTCCTTCTCTTATAAAATATTTAATTCAGTTCAACTCCAATAAGTTCAATTCAGTTCAGCTCAGTTCATTAAATCAAAGCAGGCCCTTAGAACAACTGAAATATATAAACAATACAAAAGTCAAATAGTTGCAACACAAAGGAAAAATATACTTCCTCTGTTCTTTTTTACTTGACCTGTTTCTTTTATCACGCTTGTCAATGCAAAACTTTAACGATCAATAACTTAAATTCTCCATAAGTAAAAATTATAAAAGTTATATATTATTATAGTACTTATTGAGACGAATCCCAAAAGATCATACATGAATATATTTTTCCTTACATATTATTCACAAAAGACGGTCAAAGGAGGGATGGTGAATAGGGTAAAAGTCAAAGCGGGTCAAGTAATAAAGAACGGAGGAAGTAGGAGATTATTCAAAACGGCCAAAAATGAAAGATAAGTAAAGACATCGGATACAGTAAAATGGAGTAACCAAAGAAGTGAAAGACAAAAAAATTTTAACGACACAAAACCCAACCCAAAATTGCCGAAAGGCCTAATGCCAGTCCCCAAGAGCCCAACCCAAAATTGCCTTTGCCAGTCCCCAAGTGCCCAACCCAAAATTGCCGAAAGGCCTGATGCCCCCAAATCCTAAACCCAAAACAAGCAGTTTGCTGGGCATTGTGGTTGGTATGGCTTAAGATGTGACGGTATACAACAATACTTCAAATGTTGGTAATTTAGGACTTTGTGTAATGAATTAATGATTGCCTCAAGTCATCAAGTAAGCAATTTGATATCACCTAAAGAACTTTTCAAGTTCTGAGGTTCATCGCATGTAGAAATGTTTTGTTGGGAAACTCACTCACCATAACTCAAGTGTACAATTCGGGTCGGATCTGGATGCTCATCGATTACTATAAATATGCAATTTAAGAAATTGTTGGTAAAAATGTAATTGGCTTAAAATAAGTAATAGAGAGAACCTAAAAAAGTGGATTTTTGTAAGTGTTTACCGATTACTACAAATATGCAATTTAAGAAATTGTTGATAAAAATGTAATTGGAGTTAATATAAAGTAATAGAGGGAACCTAAGAAGGAGGATTTTTGTAAGAAGAAGTAAAAAAAAAAAAAAAAAAAAAAAAAAAAAAAGTAAACCACATAGTATTGAAAGATGTAAGGAAATTTTGTGTAGAAACACCCTAAAGATAGGGTCATTTGTGAACAACTATCCATTTTTTTTATTTGTTTAGAACTACCCGCAAGTTTGGAAAGTTTGGGTAGCACTAGCCACTAACGTTTTTCGTCCAATTAAAACGTTATTTTGGCCCAATTTTTCTCCTTTTTCAATTACAATGGCCAATTAATGCTAAAATAAGCAAAAACCCCAATTCAATTAAACCCTAAAACCTTATAAATTAAAATCCCCAAATAATACTACACTCATGAACCCTAAAATGAATTATGATTAAAACCCTAATTAGGTTAATTAAAGTATATTAAAACCTTTATACCAATTGGGAGAGTTAGTTGGGTAGCAAAAGTGAAAAAAATTAGCTCCAATAACGTCTTAATTGGACGGAAAATGTTAATGGGTAGTGATACCCAAATGTTTTCAAACTTGTGGGTAGTTCTAAACAAATAAAAAAAAATGGGTAGTTGTTCACAAATGACCCTATCTTTAGGGTTTTTCTACACAAAATTTCCAAGATGTAATTGTTGAGGGGTTGAAAGAATAAGATGGTAAAAGAGCTATACCATAATAGTATACAAGTATAAGCAATTCCTTAAGCACATTTATCTTGAGGAGCCTAGTTTCTCAAGAGAAACTTGATATGTTTCTCAAAATGACATATTGATACAGGAGAAATAAGAAGAAAATATATTTTAGTTGGTTTTAGTGGGTAATTCTGCTTATTAGAAAACTGGTTATTTTCATCATTTGTCCTTTTGTGCTTAGTTTTATGATAATTGGATTAGAGAGAATCTTTCTGTTAGGGTCATGCCTTATTAATGCACCTTAGGTTGTAATTGGAATTAAGAAATGAATTAACAATCCTATCTCTATCTCTCTCTTCTCTAATCTTCTTCTCTATTCTCTCTCTAAACTCCTTCCTCCTCACGTTTCCCCTTTTCTTCTATTCTCCCATGTTCTTCTGGTATTATCAGCAACCACCAAGAAAACCTCCCTTATCAGTGGTATCAGAGCCAACCGTTGCCCTCCTCGTCTGTCTTTCGTCGGCTTCCATGGCGGAGCATTGTGGGATTCTCTGGGTAGACGAACGTTGTCAAAATCTAATGAAAAAGGTGGATGATCAGAACACGAGGTTCAATCAGAGGTGTGATGAATTGATGAATTTGATGCGTTCTATCCTAGCTGATATGCGCAATTCTTCGGATTCTTCACCTAATTTGGCTCCCCCATCTTCGATTCATGACGTCGAATCAACTCCTAACGTGACCTTAGGTATGAAACCCGAACTCCAAATCCCTAAATTTGATGGTTCTAATCCTAAATTGTGGATTAAGAAATGTTGCGAATATTTTACTCTCTATAAGATTCCAGATGATCATCAGAAGGTTACTGTGGCTTCCCTTAGTATGATGGATAAAGCTGCATATTTGGTTTCTAGTTATTTGTCTATTCGTGCTGTTGTAGATTGGAACGATTTTATTATTGATGTGTATGACAGGTTTCAAGAATTTAATGTGGTTGAGGATTTTAATAAACTTCAACATACTAGTAATATTGAGTCCTACATTGATGAATTTGAGAATGTTGATAAGTTCACACACCTTGATTCTGATTTTGATGATACTTCTAATCTGATTGTAGTTGAGAAAATTGATAGAGTGAATCACCTTGATTCGGTTGTGAATGATTATGATGATAATTCTGGGAATTTGCAGACTTTTATGTTAGATAACAATGTTCATCTTTTGGGGAATTTTATGGAAGGAATGAAATCAGTTGTGTCGCCATTTGTGAAGGATGTTATGCTACCTACTAGTGCAGCTTCAATTGAATTTGCAAAACCACACAAGCATTTTCTACACCCTTTGAATGAGGCCTTTGAACCTGATATAGATCATTCTTCTTCGACTACCCCTAAACTAATTACACAACCCACACTCTTGATGTCTTTCACCAAGGCACCCTTGCTCCCTACACCTACTATACACCCAACCAAATTTCCCTTGGGCAGAATTCTGCTAGTAGGCTTCTCTAAGTCTGTAGGGAGGAGTCTTGTTGCAGATTTCAATAGAGGCATGTTTGGAAAGAGTTATTGGTTGCTACTCTCAAGTCTCGGTTGGTAATTGCTCAACCTCGAAGTAAGGCTATTAGACACAGGTCTGAACGAGTTTTTCGAGTCGGTAAGGGAATATGGTTACAATTCTTACAGAAACTAGATGGCCTCTATGCTTCTCTTGCTGTCAACACTTTTGGGAACAATTACCTGCTTGTGTATTCTCTTATGATGGCTGGGAATTGGCCACAAAGTTCATATGTGTATTTTCTATACACTATCTATGGTCTTCGTCAAGGAGACAATTGGCAGTGTTTCATTGCCATTTCCTTTCTATTTTCGGCCTTTGAGTCGTGGCTTGTTGCTAAGCACACTAGGAAGAGATTTTGGCAGCAGTGTCTGGTTGATAATTTTGTGTTAAGTGTTGTTGATGCTTTTGTTTCTGCGGAGAAAATGGTGTTGTTGGGTGGATTACAGTCTTTGTTTGAAGCGTTCTTGTTGGCCTCATTGTTGGGATGCTTCCCTACATCACAGGTGTTGGCTTGTTCTGCCGCAGTTGTGAGCTATACGCAAACTAACTTTACCTTATCTCTTGCCTCACTCATGCTCCCAATTGTGACTAGTTTCCTGGTAGCACTATCCTTGACACATTCACTTCGGGTTGATGATGCATTGAATGTGGCTATCACTGAGTTTCAGAAAAACTTAATCCCTTACCCTCGTATTCATTTCATGCTTCCTTCTTATACTCTTGTTATGTCTGATGATAACGCCTTCCATGAGAAACTATCAGTTGAGATCAATGACAGTACATTTGAGCCTAGTGCTAAGATGGCCAAATGTGATTCCCACCACAAAAGGTACATGGCTTGCTGTGTGGTGCACGGAGGAGATGTGGTACCCAAAGATGTAAATGCCACTGTTTTCACATTCAAAACAACGAAATCCAGACAGTTTATGAACTGGTGTCCTACTAGATTCAAGTGTGGTAGTACCTACCAGCCTCCAATGGTGGTGCCAGGAAAAGATTTGGCCAAAATTCAAAGGGTTATGGGTATGATTTCTAACTCAGTCAGTGTTGCTGAAGTGTCCTTGAGAATCGACCACAAGTTCGACCTTATGTCTGCCAAGCGAGCTTTCATGCTATTATTTTCTCTAGACTTGAGGACAAGTCTTTTTGAAGGGGAAGGGTATGATACAGGAGAAATAAGAAGAAAAGATATTTTAGTTGGTTTTAGTGGGTAATTTTTCTTATTAGCAAAGTGGTTATTTTCATCATTTGTCCTTTTGTGCTTAGTTTTATGATAACTGGATTAGAGAGAATCTTTCTGTTAGGGTCATGCCTTATTAATGCACCTTAGGTTGTAATTGGAATTAAGAAATGAATTAACAATCCTATCTCTATCTCTCTCTTCTCTAATCTTCTCCTTTATTCTCTCTCTAAACTCCTTCTTCTTCCTCACCTTTCCCCTTTTCTTCTATTCTCCCCTGTTCTTATGGTATTATCAGCAACCACCAAGAAAACCTCCCTTATCACATATTTGTAAATAAGAGAAACTAGATGAAGTGTAACACCCCAATAATTTTCCCTTTAAACATGTGTGTACCCTGAACAAAATCCAAGAGAATTATTAACGTGCTAGCGCCACGTGTTCAAACGTTAAGCCTATATCAGAAATTAGCAGCGGAAAAACTAATTCAGTTATAAATAAGTTTCAAAACTAATAAATAAAACCAAATTAAGTCTTACAACTTGGAACCATTAAGGCATGTATTCAAAACCCAAACTAGTGAAAGTAGAATAACATGAAACCGAGTTTAAACAAATTCAAAAGTAAGTAGCAAGATAAATTGTGGAAAGCAACCAACACTCCACTCAAAATCCCACCACCTAGATGTGAATGCTGCATGTGTAAGAACTTGTGGTTAATCTGCTCCCCAATATTACAAGTGTAAAAATTGGATCGTCACAGGGTCATTGAAAGGCGAAGGCCATGACCAAATAAAGACACATAAAGCACGCAATCAGCAAAGCTGAGTACATACAAGCTGCGAAATATAATAAGAAATCCCTAGCATGCTACTAATAACCAATCATCACGCAACATTGAATTATAGACTCAACACACGACTCAACTATCAGTTTTACTAAGACTTCACTAGTTAATAATAGTTAAATCATTCCATTTTATTAATTGGATTAAGCAATAGATATGGTTGTCCATCCCATGCTCCATTTGGAACATCAATAAAAGAAAAACCCCATGCTTCCTTTCGGAAACATAAATAAAACATCCAACGACCATGGGCGCGACTCCGTGATCGTAGCTAGTATGAGTCTCATCTAAATCCTAGTTTTTGAAAAGTATTTGAAATAAGTGACTCGTAGATCACCCCAGTTTAAATTTCATTTTATACCCGGTTGAACTAATTTCAAGTCCGGATCCGATTTAGGACCCGGTTCCAACCAATTCCAAGTCCGGGTCCTAAAATTTTGACCAGGTACCCGGTTTGCTCACCCCTAATTATACATATATGCTTCGTATTATTTTGCATTATTACATTCCATTAAGGTTCTATTCACATTTACTAAACTGAACTGAATTGAACGGATTGAAGCTGAATTGAACTGAATAGAGCTGAAATGAATATTTTATGAGAGAAGGAAATTAGGAGCTGAACTGAACTGAACTGATTGGAGCTGAACTGAACTGAACTGAAATTAAGTTGAAGTAAACATGCCCTAAGATGATTGTGTTACAAACTACCTGTGTAAACATAATTAAATGGTACAAACCCAGAAGATTAAAGGCTCCCAAGTCAAACTTAGAGACACATACATAGCTAGCACTAGAGAACATCGATCTTTACTTACAATTAGTAGACTTAATAAGTTTAAGTTTAATAGAGGATTGCTACTTTAAGGCGGCAGTAGAAAAAATAAGCTCTCGTGTATCACAGACTCCCTCCTTGAGTTTTGGGAATCGATTAGTGTGGCTAATGTTGAAGGTCTCGAGTGGAGAGCTGAAGACAATGGCTACTCTAATGTGGGCGGCTTGGGTACACAAATATATAATTAGAATAGGACGCGTCCAACATTGTTCATGGAATTAAGAGGAATGCAAAGGGTTTTAATCCTGTGTCAATGATGATTGATGATATTTGTTCTGTCTCTCAGTTTTTTGTTGCTTAATCAGCATCTCATGTTAAGAGTGCGATTAATACTTTGGCTCACCATGTACCCAATGGGATTCTAGAGGTTATAATGAATTTATCTGTTTAGGTCTATTCCCCCCAAAGTCTTTTAACTTTGGCGGAAACTAACCTCTTTTAATGATAAGCCGCACGTGTTTCTTCAAAAGCTAACCTCATTTAATGTCAAAACGAGTAAAGCACAAATACACACCCCCTAAACTATTGTATTTGTGCATTTTTGATTCCTCAACTTTTGTATGTGCTCCTTTGGTCCCTCAACCATCTAAAGTGGTGTTTCAGACCAAATAATTTAGGAATTTTGCCTAATCAGCAATAATTTAAGGACCTAAATTTATTATTTGTCATTTTTTTTCTTTTTTTTTTCACGCAATTGACTTTTTATCAGCAAAAGTGCACATACAAAAATTGCGGGAATAAAAGTGCACAAATACAATAGTTATAGATTGTATTTGTACTTTAATCAAAAGAAGACACTCTAATTCACTTGATTTTCCCTTATTATTTAAAAAGGGGTTAATAAATGTAGGAATAATTTTTCCTAAATGCATAATAATTTTTTTTTTTTTTTTTTTTTTGTAAAAAAAAACAAACTTATATTCTGTTTTGCCCTTGTTTTAATTTAAACATTTTCATTCCTAACTATATAAAATGTAATCATCTGTACCGTTTTATTTACAAGTATATTTTAACGTAGTCAACCTCACATGGACAATAATAAAATGCACTTCAACGATTTTTGTAAGGTATGAATAATATGTGATGTAATTTTTTTTTGGTCCCGCAAAATCTAATTTATAGATCAACAATCAAACTCATCTTGTACGAAATGTCAGGGTGTCGGGTTGTGTTTTGGGGGTCAACAATACCTATTGGATTTAATTTCCGGGGGTCAACAATACCTATTGGATTTAATTTCCGGGGGTCAACAATAACTACCGGATTTATGATTTCTGGGGGTCAACAGTATCCCTCGGATATGATTTTTGAGGGCCAACAATACCCCCGGATATGATTTTCGGGGGTCGACATACCCTAGAATATGATTTCCGAGGATCAACATAACCTTAGACCGGATGGTATATGAATGGTGAATGACTTCTTCGTCTCTACGGCTTCGATTGAAGAATTTTGAGAGATTAGGGATCCAAGAGGTAGAAATGGAGAATGAAATGAATTGAAAAAATAAATTGGAAAAAAAAAAAGGTTTCTGGAAGTGAAATAACGAAACAATATATTGAGTCTTTTTTTTGGGAAAAGGGGTATTTCAATCTTTTTATTCTATTAATATCATTAATTCATTTCTGCATTTAGGTTATTTTGTACATCATTTAGGGCCTGTTTTGATTTACTAAAAACAACTGAGGTGAACTGAACTGAAATGAACTGAACTGATTGATCCTGAACTAAGGACTTGTTCTCTTCACCTGAAACAAGTAGATCTGGTCTGAATTTTTTAAGGTTTGATCTGAATTTTTCTGATTTGGTCTGGTCTGATCTGATTTAACAATTTGATTAAACTTTGACCGCATTTTAATACTAATCTATAAAGGAAAATATTATCAAAATGGATCTTGTTAGATTCGTCTCATTATGAACTTTTTAAATATGTAATTTTAATAAAAAAATTGAACACGCAATTAACGATATTTAACAATAAGTAAATGATAATAAAAAATTTCTGATCTGTTCTGAATCTTTCTGATCTGATCTGAATTTATTAAGGAATAAGTAATCAGTATTTGAAATAAGTTGAAGAGAACAAGTCTTTAAATAAAGTGAATAGAGCTAAAGTGAATTGTTAACGAGAGAAGGAAATTAGGAAATGAAATGAAATTTAGCTGAATAAAACGGACCTCGTACCTCTGTTTTTTTTATTAAAAAAAAAAAAAAAAAACACTAAATCCAACAGCATCCCTCGCCCCCAATTTCGTAGCTCTGCTGTATCTCTCCCATCCTTACACCTTGTCCACCGAACTCCCTCCCATCATTTCTCTCTCCTCCCCAACACCCAAAGCCGACCACGCGAACAACCAGCAACTGATTGTGTGGCCTCCTCTCTTTTCTTCCATTTCTTGTTCAATTAAGGTATGCAATTGCATATCTTGTCTTTCACTGGTTCTTCGAGTTGCCGTATCTCTTCTTGCTCGCAGCTCTCATGTTTAAAAGTAACAATCTTGTTGCTAGATTGTTTGAACGCCAGACTCGTGCTTCTACTCCTGGCACCAATGTATGTTTTTCTCACTTTTTTTTAATTTTCTTACATTTTATACCATTTTAGTTTCAATTTCTGTTTTTCTTGTTTTATGGATTATCTTGAATTGCTTATTACTGACTTACTGAGTAATTTAGTTTAATTATGTTATTCTTTTTTATAATGGATATGGGATTGTGTGACTACCCATGTTTTACACTTGGCCTTTGAGTGAGAAATTGTGTGTTTTTGGTAAATTGGTACTTATTGAATTGTCAATTGTTCATGTCTCAGTGTCGTGGAGTGTGATCTATAAGAATTTGAGTGACATAGGATTTAATTGATGATGAGCTAAGTGAATTTTTTTATGTGGGTATGTAACGCGTGAGACTTCAAATTGAATTGTGGAAGTGAATCAGAGGTTGGAGTTCTTTGGGTTAGTGTTTGAGAGAATAACCCATTTGTGAAATTGGATTAATTTCCCGCGTCAATGAATAACTCATAAGACTGGTGGGCTACTCCACTTATAATAACTGACGGTCTTGATATCTTGTATATGATCACGTAGACATGCCTAATGATCCCCTTAATATTTGATAGGTAGCCTTGTCTTTGATATTTGTTATTGTAGAGCTAGGAGTTTGGTCATATGTTAGCTGCAATTTGTTGTATTGAATCATTTCGATTTTTGTTTTTTGAAACTAACTGTAACTTTATTTATCCAGATTCATCGTGCTAGGCAGCTTTATGAGAATATTGTGCCAAGTTATACCATATATGACGTTGATTGCCCCGATTATTCTTTCCGTAAATTCACTGAAGATGGTCAGTACCTGATCAGCTTTAGTAAAAATTACCAGGAGCTAATTGTTTATAGACCATCATGGCTATCATTTTCATATTTTGGAGAAGAGTGTGATGCTCATGATCTCCCTTCGAGAGCAAACATGTTTGACAGCTTCTTCACTCAGTTATATTGCGTATCACTTGCATCAACTGATGAAGTTATTTGCAAAGACTTTTTTATTTACAAGGAAAGTAACCAATTTGGACTCTTTGCAACTTCTACTTCACAACTTAACAATGCCGTGTCCACAGAAGGTGCTGTTCAAGGTGTTCCATCTATAGAAAAGATTACATTTCACCTACTAAGGTGTGCAGTTTGATCTTGGGTTTTTCAATAGTTTTGGTCTTGTATTGGTTAGTACTTTAGTCTGACATTCGTATTGACCAAATAAGCTTCTTTTTTTTTTTCCCTCCCCTCCCTATGTGATTACTAGGAGCTGGCTTTATTTAACTGTCATCTATTGATCTTTTAGATTGGAAGATGGCATTATGTTGGACAAGAGGATCTTTCACAATGATTTCATTAACTTAACACATAATGTGGGTGTATATCTATATGATGATCTGCTCGCTGTTGTCTCACTCCGCTACCAGATTATACATATACTCCAAGTTAGGGAATCTGGAAATCTTGTTGATGTGCGTGCCATTGGAGAATTTTGTCGAGAAGATGATGAACTCTTCCTGCATTCAAGTGCTCAAGTAAGTCATTCTCTTGAAAGCTGTATTTCTTAATCAGATTTTGTTGATCGCCGTGATTTAGGGAAATTGTGCATTGATACAAATGACATGTGAGATAATGTGATTACCCTTGTATAGTTGTATTATCAATCTTAGGGAATTGCTTTTCTGCAGTTTTTTTTTTTTTTTTTTTTTTTTTTTTTCCTTTTTGATTGGTAAAATTAACTGAAGTCTACCCCTCTGGATAGGACCAACCTAACACACTACACATCCTTGCAGTTGATAGTTGAAATCAGCTGTCAAAGATGGGCAGTTGTGCCAATAATTGGCTAAAATCACGGGCAGTGCATAAAAAGGCGCGCCTAGGCGTTAGGTGATTAGGGTAGAGGGCCTTTTTTGCTCTAGGCGAGGTGCACCTAAGATACACTTGAGGCACACCTAGGCAAATTTCTTTAAATGTTTTATATTGTGCGCCTCACTTCAAAGATGCAAACTAAGGCCCGGCTAGGCGCAGCAGGACTCATCGCCTCGTTGCGCCTTTTTATATATTGATCACGGGTAGCGTCCCTAAAGCAATTGGAAATTAAATAATCATTGAATATATGATGATTTAAACAACAATCATTATTAGTAATATTGAATAGTCACAGGACATTAAAGATTAAAGCCCTTTTGGGTCCCAATACACAAAATATTATCTCCTTGTATAACTAAACAAATATTCTCTTAGGAATAGTTGAATTGATAGTTTGTCTTGATGCCAATGCTTCTGCTTTGCCCATTACTTTAGCCCTTCCATGACTAATTTTTCTCTCCAGTCTATACTGACAAAGCCTATTGCAGCTTTCACAATAGAATATTTAGAACCATCAAAATTTATGTTAAAAAAGCCTAGGAGAGGTTTTTACCACTCAATATGGGTATGTAATGGAACTAGCTTTTGATTTGTGAGGCATCATCCCTAGATAGGTGGTTTTCATTAATGAATCTCTTGAGTATTACTGTTCCTTCTAGCTTTAAGGGATTTGCCAATCAACCAACAATGTAGTAAAAAAGCTGCATTGTTGATTATAATCATGATTCTAACAAACATCTCATACGCCTAATTAAAATAATTTTCCCAAACCATATTTTTGACCTCATCAAGTTTCTTTGTGCGTGGAGGTATTTTGTCCATATATTTTATTTCCAAACTAATTTATCCAACAAGCTCAAAGGATCTGAAATATAAGTTTAAAAATTCTTTATTTCATTGCAATGTTACTAGCATTTGCTTTCTTTTTTTCTAGACCACCATAGGACTTTGGTTGAAAATTCTTATAAGTGTTTTAATAAGTAATTAAACTAGATTTTGGAGGGTTTTTCTTTTAATTCAAAATAAATCCAAAATCCAAGTGACCTTGTTCAACACCACCCTCAAGTCCTCAACCGCCAAGATTAATATAACTAGGAACTTTGAATGCCTATATAAAAAATTAACTCTTATGTGAATAATCGGACATTCTAAATATTTTCTTAAAGAGAGTTAACTCTGATTTCCTATTATCCTTCTAAAGGCTTTCCTATCGTTATTAGTGACATTTGTTGTTCTTTCTGCAAAAGAATTATGGGATTTGAGTTGTGGAGGAGCTTGCTCGTCTAGTCAAACCAAGTCCTGCAAAACAAAGTCAAGCAACTGCTTGGGCATTGTTCCCGAGCAGACCCCTCTAACGGTCAAACGTGTTTAGAGAGAGAATTTGTAGAGAGAGACTGGAGAAAATTAATTACCTGGCAAATCTGTGTAAATTAGTATTTATAGGAGGGGATAAATTGACTTATTGGGGTTCAGATTAGGGTTTTCGGTCGTTTCGGCCGTATTAGGCATTGTTGGGCCGTGTTAGGATTTACAATTTCGGAATATTCCTGTTCTAGGGTTTAAATGAGGGTATTTTGGTAATTTTTGTATTTCATGAATGTGGGCCCACACAGAGTCCAAACATTTGCCCCCACGACAAATTCATGAAGCGCGCTCCGTGGTTCTTAAGTTTGTTGGAAAAATTTAATTGAATGAAATCAACTGTCTTGGAAATATGAAGTGTGCTCGAGTCACGTGAACAACTCATTTTTTTTTTTTTTTTTTTATTCTTTTTTCTTTTTTTACTGTTAGTCGTCGAGTGCACAAAGGTGCAGCCAGATCCTAGTGCTAGGGCGACCTGGGCTATGTTGTGTTACCTAACTGTTGCTGGGCGAGCTTGCTTGGTTGGTGCGAGCAGCGGGTGATGCCTGGAAAGCATAACTTGTTGTTCGGCAAGCTTGCCTAGCGGGTGCACCTTCGATGATATGCTATGCACTAGCGCGTACCCGCACACACCACTTATACACTGCAGCCCCTTGGTCTTCTTGGCGATGACTTGCCCCTCATGCCAGTGGCAAATCCGGGGGGTACATAGAGGCAATCCTGACCTCGACCTGATTGACCCGACCCGAATGACCCGACTCGTAACCCGAAAGTTGACCCGAAATCTTTAACCCGAAAATGACCCGAACTCGAACTAACCTGACTCGACCCGAACCCGACCCGAAATAGAGTTGACCCGAACATGACCTGAAGACCCGAAGTGACCCGACCCGAATGACCTGACCCGAAATGGACCCGAAACCCGAACGTGACCCGCCCAAAATGACCCGAAACCCAAAGTGACCCGAAACCCGAAGTGACCCGACCCGATTTTAACCCGTAGTGACTCGAATCGACCCGACCCGACCCGTAGTGACCCGACCTGAATTGACCCGAATCCTAAGTGAATAGGGTGAAATAGTGAATTACTTAGTTTAGGGTTTCTTTATTTCCTACGTAATAGGTACTCATGATTTTTTTTTTTTTTTTTTTTTTTTTAAAAATTTTATTTTTAACAATTTTACTTTATTTTTCCAACTATTTTTTTTAAGTGAATTTATTTTGGTAACCCGACACAAGCTTGACCCGAATAGACCCGACACGAATTGACTCGATCCGAATTGACCCGACCCAAAATTGACTCAAAAATTGATCTTAAAAATTGATCCGACCCGAACAGACCCGACCCGAATTGACATGACCCGAAGTGCTGACCCGAATCGACCCGAACATTTGCCAACCCGAACTTGACCCGACCTGAATGACCTATTTGCCAGTACCCCATTCCGCGGGAAAAAAAACCTGATAACAAAAGAGACCGCCCGCAAAAATAGGCGGTCTCTTAGGTACTGCTATGTAGTTCGCCGCAACAATTAATGGCCCGCCTTTTTTGTGTAAAATTCAAAAAGACCACCTATTTGAATAGGGGGTCTCTTAGGTGGGTTTTATTATTTTTCACGCCAAACTAATACTTTATCATATAGACCTAATGGTACAAATAACAGGTCTCTTAAGCGATATTGTTTATTTTTTCCACCAAAAATTAGTACTTTTGATCAAAGAGACCTTGTTACAAATAACAATTCTCTTAGATAATCTCTTTTTTTTACTAAAAAATTTTTTTTTTAAAGGAAATACTCCAAACATATATTTTTTAAAGGAAATACTCCAAACATATTTAGTTACTCAATTATAAGCCTTGTTGTATAGTGTACGCAAATACTAATACACTAAGCAAAATTATTAATCTCCACATTTTGTAAAAATTTTTTTAACTTAATTCTGTACCCCCATTCTCTAAATCCTGGATCCGCCACTGCCTCATGCGATGACTCGGCCAATGGCTTCGGACCTTTTTGATCGTGTTTAAACGTCCATATGACTTAAACAAAGGTGTTTTTACACTCATGTGTCCTATGGGCGATGGCCTTTTTGATCGCATTTAAACGTCCTTATGAATTGGAAACTAAGGTGTATTTGACACTCATGTGTCTTGTGGGCGATGAAATATCATGGGCACTTTCCTTTACTATCAAGAATGCTATAAAATGACCCAATTCATCTTTTGTTGGATGCAATCTCGCTCGTTGCTTAATAAATTTTGACAAGAACTTCGGGAGGTCATAACTAGGCCCTCGGGTGTTCGAATCAAGCAATTTTTTTTATCAACTTGTGTATTTTTTTTGAACTCTACGCGGCTTCGATTACACGTATAGGATTCGACCCAACAAAATTGCGAAAAAGGCCTCTAGCATGGTGAAAATGCCATTTTTCTGATTACAGTCTAATTATAAGGCATAGAATTGGAGGGTGATGTGTATGGGTCGTCCCTTAATGAGCCTGTGGGATGGGCGATGATATGTTTGGTGCCCCTTGGATGGGGATGATTTTTCTTAAAGAGCCCCTTGGATGAGCGATGATATGTTTAAGAAATTAAAAATCCCTTGGGCATGCAATGAAAAGAGTTTTACGTTATGTCGTTATGTCGTTATGTATACAATTTCGTATAATTATACGTGTTCTCCGTACTCTTTTGCATGAGTGATAAGTGTGACACACTCTTTCTACATGTGTGACAAGTGTCTTGTGGCTCACTTTTCGAATTTTCGAAGCGAATATTTCTTTATCTATGGCCAACTTCTTATCATTTCTCACTCACAATTTCAATCTTAAAATATTTGTAGTGAGAAAGTAGTGAGAGAAAGTGTTTGTAAGGCAAGGTGGTAGAAGAAGGCTAGCAACCAGCATTAGCGGGAGCTCACTTTAGTTGGAAAATACTATCTTTTAAGGAACGCCTTTGTCTCTTTTAACTTTCTTTCTTGCTTGTTAATGGCTTCATCTTCAAGTTCTTCTAGTATTAGACTGCCAAGGTAGGCCTCCTTAAGCGAGATCACCGTGGAAGTAGTGTAAGATTGCTCTGTTACTTTCGACATTCCTTACGCAAACGTGTTGTCAAATTTCTTGGCTAGTCTCCATACTCATATTATGAGGAGGATTGGATCCCCGCCAAATGATGTAACTATGGCCTTCTATCATGAATACAATTTATTTAATAGGTACTGTTACCTTGCAAATGGTGTAGTTAAAAACTTACAATAATGTCGCAGAAAACCGGGGTAGATCAAGGCAACGAAGGCCAACATCACGGAGGAGGCCTACCGGCTTATGGGTTAAGGGTAGGGTTCAGAATCAACGAAGGAAAAGTTAGCCTATGCAGTTTTTCCATTGATATCAATTCAAATACAAGCTACAAGCTTACATAAAAAACATAGAGATACAAGAACGTAAAGATGACAACAAAACAAGGAAACTAAGCATGGTGCGATAGGCATCCTTCTTATAGCCAGTGCCTAGTTGTCCGTCATCAATGAGAAACCGGTCACCGCGCACTTGCCCATGATCACCGAGGCATGGTCGCCAATCGTAACATTTCGCCAATCATAACTTGATGAGCTCTCTTTAACAGACCTCCTCGTATTTGTCAAAGATATAGGGTGAACAATTTTAGGGGAAGACGACGAACGCCTATAACCTGTCCCAATTCGTTGGCCTTGACACTCTCGTCGACAAGATGGGCCTTTCCGTTTGGCTTCTGGAGCCATGCCTCCGCCATCTCTTGCTTAGTTGACTCGGTCAGAGCTTACTCCAACTTTTCTTTGGCAACCAACCTTATGCTCTTTTCTGACCCACACAACTTCGAAGCATCCCTTTCCTAAAGGCCCCTTGCCTTTTTGAGCTTGGACTCCATGTCGGCAATCTGATGTCTCTAGCAATGATCCCTTTCATGGGTCAAATGTTGGACATTAAGCCCATGTCTTGCAAATGCGGTGGCCTGTACTGAAAACTGAAACAAAGGCATGTCACTCATAACACAAAAGGAAGACAACATAAAAGAAAAAGAGCCATTAACCTCAGTCCACGATTGTTGCATAGCTTTGAATTCATTCTCGTGATCTGGAACCTAGAATTAGTCAGCATCAACACTCGAATAAAGGTGACTCAACGCCATTCGACACGGGCCGCTCTACCTCAACTCTCAAGATCCCAAAAGGGGGCCCTACTAGATGATCTACTGTCGTCATCGTGCCTCTTTAACTTAAGACTTGGAGGGCATTGATAGAATGGTATCGGCACCGAGCGGTCATAACCTCTTGCATCGTGAGAGGAATTTAAGTTTGTGTAAACTTCTGGTCTTCATGAACCACGGGCCGAGTAGCTAATGTCCTTTAGGTCTTCTGTAAAAAAAAACATCAAGTAGTGTGATTCAGGACACAAGATGCATTCAAAATCAACTAAGAAAACTTACCTTGCTTAGTTTCTTACTGTGGCGGCTTGTAAGGCCAGGACATTGTAGTTCTTTAGTGCTTCTGAATTCATGTATTTGGGGACTGTATACAAGTTAGAAGAAATTTAAAAGTTAACAAAGGTAAATACAATAATTTATGTGGAAAAAAAAACCAGCATCATACGATGTAGGTAGCATAAGTTAAGGCTGACCTTACCCTGTAGGTAGCAGAAGTTAAGGCCGACCTTACAGAGCTTCCTCTCATCCTCTAGAAAGGCCCAATTGGGTATTCTGGTCAAGGACAGTGCATGTGGGTCGCCCTTAATCATGCGACCCTCGGTCTAGACAAAGAGCAACTACAGCCTCCTCCTAGAATGTCATAATTTTATCTCAAGTTGGGTTCGCTCAAAGTTCGGAACCAATGGGATGTCCCAATTACGATAATGAACATATATAAATTAACCTCGCCAATTTTTCACGTTCAAAGGTTCCTTCATCACCACTCTGAAACTCGGATGGACGTAATGGGTCCAAAATTATCCTTAAAGGCGATTAACGTGAACAAGTTTCTCCAAAGTCTTAGACTCGGAGATTGTCCCATCATAGAGCACGCCACATCAAAAAAAAAAAAGTACACTTTGAGCCAAGAGTTAGGCATTAAGTTGCAAATGGCTAGGTTGTACTCATGTAGTGAAGTCCTCATAAATGGATGGAGAAGGAAGTGCATTCCTTTCTTTAATACTTCCTCCGTTTCTATTTAGGTGACGCGTTTGATTTAGGCACATGTATTAAGGAGACGAGAGAGAGAGAGAGAGAATGAAAAAGCAAGTGGGGTATCTTGTAAATGCAAGGTAAAAAAGTTACCCTAAAAGGAAATGTGTCAACTAAAAAAAAACTTCTTAAAAAGGAATACGTGTCAACTAAAAAGAAACGGAGGTAGTAGAAACCAATATACAAAGGAGTGGAGTTGTAGGATTGTGCGTTCATCGGGGGCATACCCCATATATTGGCTAGTTACTCCATATTTAACGGCCATTGATTGTTGATAATGGTCTAAGTGGCGTCTAAACACTTCCCTTAACCCATAAGCCGATAGTCTAATATTAGAAGAACTAGAAGATGAAGCCAATAATAAGAAAGAAACCAAGAAAGAAACTAGAGAGGAACAAAGGCATACCTTAAAAGATAACGTCTTCCAACTAAAGTGAGCTTTCGCTAATGCTGAATCATGAGCACCACTTTGTCTACCTCCGGACAAGATCTTGCTAGCCTTCTTTTACCATCTCATCTTACAAACACTTTCTCTCACTATAAATCTTTGACGATTTAAATTGTGAATGACAAATGAATAAAAAGTTGACCATGTATAAAGAAATATTTGCTTCGAAAAGTGAGCCATAAGACATTTATCACTCGTGTAGGAAAAGTGTTACACACACTTGTCACTCATGCAAAAGAGTACGGAGAATACATATAATTATACAAAATTGTATACATAAAGTATAACTCTTTTCGTCGCTTATCCAAGGGGTTCTTATCCCCAAAAGGCATCACACATGTAATCACCCATCCAAGGGGCTCTTATCCCCAAAAGGCATCACACATGTAATCACCCATCCAAGGGGCTCTTAGCCCCAAGGGGCGCTAATCATATCATCTCCCATCCTAGGGGCTCGTTAAGAGGTGACCCGAGCACATCACCCTCCAATTCCATGCCTTAAAGTAAGATTGTAATTTCAAAAAAATTGCTTAATTCGGACTCCCGAGGGCCAAGTTATGATCTCCCGAAGTTTTTGTCAAAATTTACTTAGCAACGGGCGAGATTGCTTCTAACAAAAGACTAAGTGGGTCATTTTTAAGCATTTTTGATAGTAAAGAAAGTGCCCATGACACTTCATTGCCCAAAAGACACATGAGTGCCAAAAACACCTCTATAAGAACGTTTAAACGCAATAAAAAAGGTATGAAGCCATTGGTTGAGGGGCAAGTCATCGCCTAGGAGGCCAAGGGGCTGCAATGCATAACATGTCATCGGCCAAGAGACCAAGGGGCTGCATTGCATAGCGGTGCGTAAGGGCTAGTGTGTGCTAGTGCATAGCATATCACCGCCCAGCATGCAGCACATCATCGCCCTGCTGGCACGCAACACAACATTGCCTAGCAGAGGCATAGATCCTTGTTGGCGCGCAGCATGCCTAGGCATCACCCAGCATCATCGCCTAGCAGCTCGCCACGCAAGTTCACCCAGCAGAGGCATGCAGTGCGAGCCTTGGCATATCTTCGGCCAGGCACATCACATGATCGCCATGCCCGCATCGCGAGCACCTCGACGACTAATAATAATAATAATAATAAGGAATAAAAACTAAAAAATGTGTTATTGAGGCGACTTGAGCACACTTCATATTTCCAAGACTGATGATCTATATTCAATCAATATATTTCTGACAAACTCCCGAACCGCAAAGCGTGCTTCACGAATTTGTCGTGGGGCTAATGTTTGGACCCCCTGTGCTTGTGGGCCCACATTCATTTAATACGAAAATCACCCAAATACCCTCATTTAAACCATAGAACAGTAATATTCTGAAATCGTGCTCAGCACGTATCTCAAGAAACCCTAACACGGCTCAACAATGCCTAATATGGCCAGAAACCCTAATCAATTAATTGATCCTCTTCTATAAATCTTGATCTACACAGATTAGTGGGTAAATATTTTCTTCACTCTCTCTAAACACATTTGACTGACCGTCGGAGGGGCTTTCTCGGGAACATCCCCAAGGCTGTTGACTTTCTTTGTTTTGCAGGTTTTAGTTTGACCAAACGAGCAGGCTCCCCCACAACTCAAATCCCTGGACCCCTTGTGGGCCCACAACTGTGCGTTTAAAAACTCATCTACGAAAGTTCACCAGTTGACCAAACATTATACAATACTGCTCTAAAAGAGCTCAAAAAAGACACATATGTGGTTTACGGTGGAGAACCTTCATTGTTCATAGTGCATTATCTATTGCTTACTAGCTGACCACACATTGAGCAATAATTATTTGAAATAGCTTTAGTAGTAGATTGAGGTGTAGGCTTTTGGCTGAAAATCTCTGCTATCTCAAAATTTATATTTCCTAACTCTAGTAAAAAAAAAAAGTATTTCCTAACTTATATTTTACGAACTTATCTTGTTTGAAATGAGATGAATACGATAAAATAAGTTGTAATAAACGGGCTCTTAAGTCTTAACATCTCGCAACTCAAGCTAAATCGAGGAAATAGACCAAGACCCAAAACAGATGGGACAAATAAAAAGATTGAATTATACATGTCTTCTTCTCATAGATGTAGGGCAAACTTGAGAGATCTTTTAGCCTAACTTGATAGACTTTTGGGATTTTTTCTTTTCTCATTGGAGCTTGGGGATTATCACTTTTCTGAAACTAGTAAACAAATAGCTAAATAAGGGGGCAGGATCACATAACTCAATATCTTTGATTACTCTTGTCTCTAATGAAGCTTAACAACGTATCTAGAGCTATCGAGTAAAACCTGATTAAACTTTGAAGACCTTGAAATTTGGATGAATGGTTTTCAGAGATCTGATGATCAAGAAAAAAAAATAAGGGTTTGCTGAGATGCAGCAATCTTGACCTAGGGTTTTGTCAAGCTTTTTACTTCTATTTATATCTCTTACTCTCTAGCATCTTCTTAAAAATGCATTTCAATTGCAATTGATGCTTCTGTGCAGTTGAAAGTTATTATCTAACTTCCAAGAGTTGCTTTCTACAGTATGGAACAATAAACGACAATAATAACCAGAGACAAGCTCTTGCGAACAACAATGAAGGTGTTCCCAGCAGTGAGCATTCTATGCTAAGTGGCATTAAACAACGGTTACTTTCATTCATATTTAGAGGGATATGGAATGAAGAAGCAGATGAAGCAAATGTGAGTCATTTTACTTGTTTAAATTTCTCATCAATGATGTTTTAAAAAAAGTAGTTGATGCAGCTATTAAATCACGGATGGATTATAATGTCATATCAATGTAATATAGTATATGCATTGTTATTCAATTTTTACCATTTATTCTATTTTATTTTCCTATTATTTATTTGCATTTCATCTCTTCTTAGAAAGAAGCTTGTTTATTCCTCTTTTCGTATTGTATTCAGAGGGTCCAACGGTTGAAAAAGAAATTCTATTTTCCTTTTCAAAATTACGTCGACTTGATAATGTGGAAGGTAAATTGATTTGTTAGAGAATTCTCAATGTTATTCTTTAGTTATCCTCGCAAAAATGCAAAATCTAAATGCAAACTCTTTTGTTGCCTAGGTTCAATTCTTGGACAGACATCACTTGTTGATCAAATTTGGTAGTGTTGATGGAGGGGTAAGGCTATCTCCCCCCCCCCCCCCCCCCCCCCCCCTCTTTTTTTTTTTCCCTTACAGGATTAATATGATATGCAGAAAGGGGATTTCTGTAATCTTGAGAAACATCTATCTGCCTTCGTCTAAGTAAGATTTTGATAGAACATGAGTTGATGATTGAAATATAATTACAGGTCTCCCGAAATGCTGACCACCATCCAGCCTTCTTTGCTATATATAGCATGGAGGCTGCGGAATTTGTAGCATTTTACCAGGTCTGTCTTTGCTGAAATTACATTCATATAAGCTCAACAGTTTTCCCCACTATGATTGTTACTCAGAAAATTACATACTTTTGACGTGACTGTTATTTGCTTATCACTTGTCGTCTTGTCCCCATGATTCAGAATTCAGCAGATGAGCTTTATTTTTTGCTCGAGAAGTTTGCTGACCATTTCCACATATCTCCAAACAATTCATTGCATATGAAATTTATCTCATCTCATTCAAATAACCTCCACGCCTTTGAACAATTGATTTGCTTGAAAAATAAGTCTGGCAGCTTTTCACAGGCAAGTTTTTTTTTTTTGTCCATTTTCTGGGTTTTTTGGCTGTGTTAGTTATGACTTTACATATGCTTGGAAATGTTAGCATTCTTCTTAACATTTGGCTAGTAATTGCAGTTTGTGAAGAAAACATTGGGATCTTTACCTTTCACTTGTCAGTCACAGAGTCCATCACCCTATTTTGATCAGTCGCTCTTTCGGTTTGATGAGAAGGTTTGTCTCTTATCCTTTGCCTAACAAGTGTGATAGTATTAGCTGTTAAAGCAGGATTTGACCTTGCCTGGAGTTGCTTTCTGTGGTTTACTGACTATTATCGTTGTCAAAATCTACTTTAACTAATAGATTATTGAAACTTGCTTCAACCATAACAAATTTTATCAGAAACTTGCTGTATGGAAAATTAAGATGTATAACATAAGATCATGCATGCAATCACCTAAAGAAGTTTGTTGATGCATGTGCCTTGCTGAGGAAACAATTTGGGTTTAACTCTTCTGATTGTTTACTTTAAAACTGAAAATTAATTAAAAAAAAAAAAAAATTATGTATTAAAACAAGACACCTGGTGCATGATTAATGCAAGATGTTGAACCAAATGAAATGTCTCCGACCTTTCCATCAATCAAAATACCTTTTGGAACTTTCGAACCTAATTACTATGTTCATTGCAAGGGTACCTTTTCTAGTAAGATAAAAGGATTATTTACAAGAATTACAACGAAGGGAGGGAACACAGTGATTACCACGGTTTTATTTAATTCTATTTGAATTCTGAAAAGAGAAAAGTGTTTCTTCCACCCATTTTCTAGAACTAAAATGTCCAAAATGACCATAAGAAGGATTACTATTGAACCAACATCAAGATATAAAGAGGGTTGACCAAGAGCTAAAAAAAGCATGCTAGAGAAGTAGTACGATAATCCTCATTCAATAGCTTGATGATCAGTTCCGACTGTCCAAGTGAATGTTCAAGTTCAATAGCAGGGTTGACCAAGAGTCTTGTTGATGATCAGTTCCGACTGTCCAAGTGAATGGTTTTTTTTATGCTTCATGCCATATTCATTCAATAGTTAACATCTGCTACAAAATCTGTTATTGCAATGAAAAATATTATGTCAATTTATAGATTGCTTTCAAGTAGGAACACTGTTTGAAAAGGTGCAAGGTGACGGGATAAGTGCTTAATTTGGTCTGGACAAGGCGTGTTTGGTTAGGCGCATGAGGTGTACCCGCCCGAAGCAGACTTCAGTCAGAGGTTTTAACTGTTCATATAGTGTGCCTCACTTGGCACGCCTTAGGTGCACCTAGGCACAGCAGAACCCCTTTCGCTTCAACGTGCCTTGAACTTTTTATACATTGAGCAGTAAAACTTTAATATGCGTGGTTAAATTTTCTATCGGTTGTCTTATTTTAGAACTAGTTTGATTGTTTAAATGATTAATTATTTGGATGGATTGTGCTAGATTTGGCTTTTATGCCTTTGCTAACACACTTTAGGTATTGGAATAAATTTTCAGTTTCAGTGTTTCATCATATTAGTTTTTAACGTGATTGGTAGTACAACCTTATTTCTTACCTTTTCTAATTATATGTCACTAATACAGCTGATTATTTCTTACTTTTCTAATAAAGTGTCACTAATACCGTTGATTATTTCTTACCTTTTCTTATCAAATGTCGCTATTACAGCTGATTATTTCTTACCTTTTCTAATTAAATGTCACTAATACAGCTGATTTCGGCTACTGATCGGCATAGACAATCCACGGACCATCCCATTAAATTTATCTCAAGGAGGCAACTCAAAATTCCAAAGTTCAAGATTAAACCAGGTATGCGTCCTGTGTGATTATTGGATAATCAAACATCCTCCTTAAATTTTGGTGTCCGATGGACCACTATACTTGTCATGATTTTGATTTAGTATGAAATTTAGTAATTGTAACAAACAATGCTTACTTGTATCATAGGCCCTGAAGCTGGGAATTCAGATGCTCGGGCAAAGAAGATATCCTCGTTCTTGTTCCATCCAATTCTACCTCTTGTCATTTCCGTTCAACAAACTATGTTCTCACAGTCTTCCGTTGTGAATATTCACTTTCGGAAATGATAATAATTCTTGTTGGATGTATCTCTAAATATTCTGTTTTAGGAGTGTACTAGGTTAAGTCCCGTACCATGCACGGTTATAATTAACTTTACAACAAAAATTATAAAGAATGGTTTTTTTTTTTTTATTTTTTTATTTTATTTATTTTATTTATTTTTTTATTTTTTTATTTTTTTATTTTTACAAAATGCGTAAAGGTTATTATTTTGAATTATTTTATAAAAAAATAATTTAGTAATAGAAATTTAGAAGCTATTAGGTTTAATAAAAGAAAATGATATTATAAGCTTAGGTTAGTACCCGTATATGTCTTTAAAAAAAAAGTTAGTACCCGTATACGAACTCATATACATTCGTCCTTATATTTTTGTTGACACACTTTGACCGGCATTAAATGAAAATTTAGTTGATTTTATATTACTTTAGGATAATTAGTATTCCGTAATCAACTTTTTAAAAATATATTCATAGTGAGTAGTAGCGGTTTTTATTTTGATTTTAATAATCACATTGCATAAAATGTGTAGAGTAATTAGATTGAAGTTTTCAATATATGTTGAGTTAAAATATTTTACACTATTCATGTGTGATCATTTACTTAATTTATTTTATCAATATACAATATAAATATGATCATATAATATGTTGTTGGATTTGTCATATTGTCTGCTTATATATTAATTTTTAATAATCTCTAATAAAATATGTTGATAATTAAAGTTGTGTCTCGGCAAATGTGCAAATCCAATTATAGTCTATAAAAAACGGGGGGAGTATAATATAATAAAATAATTTTGTTCAGTTGTTTATATAGACGTTGTGTATAATTTTAAGATTCATACAAATTACGCTACAAAAATGATTTTTCTATTTTTAAATAAAATAAATTTAATTGCCAAATGATTAATGTTGAGCTTGGAGGAAAAAATTGATACTCCTTAATATTATAATAATCTTGGACAATGATATATTTCAATACCTTATTTTTAATCTATGTTTGTAAATTTGTAACTAAAAGATTAATAGTATATAGAATATATGTTAAAAAAATATATATTAATTGAGTATGATTGGATTAGATATGTTGTCAAAATAAAAATAAGTATTATTGTAGCTTATAAAATGGAAGTCATTAAAATTTGGCAAAAAAAAAAAAAAAAGAAAAAGGAAAGTGCAAAAAGGAGGGAAAATTATTAATGACATTGTGACAAGTGTCACCGTAGATTCGCTTTTAGTATAGGTTACTTGATGATTATTTAGCATTTAACAATTTTGGCGGGAAAATTATGCGTCCAAGAGCTGAATTTTGTATCTATGGTTCTTCCTCAATTCTCTTGTGTATTTTTATCTGCATAAGAATTGACAGAACCTCTCTGATGTACATGTTTTGAAACAACTAATCCACCAATTATTCTAATATCTAATATTTAAAAAAAAAAAATGGTTTTGACAATCGCAACTTTGAATAAGCCATTATTAATACTCTCACCTTTTTATTATCTTTACAATGGGCCAAACTTTGGGAGAGCTCTTTTTGAAACAGTCTCTAAACTATTGTGACCATTTAATAGGTTAATTGAGAGGGGGATAAACTCTCTTGTTTGGGTAAAGGATTGATGGAAAGAAGGGAAAGGAGAAGGAGAATGAGGGATCCCTCTCTTTAGTAAGTGTAATCCCTTCAAAATTGGAGAAATTTGCTATGTATTGTGTTTTCATTTAATAGGTTAAAAAAAACCTCCATCACCCTCCTTCCCCCTCCATCTCCTCCTTACTTCTTTTCACCATGCACTATCGTAAATAAACCACCACATTCTCTCTTGCTTTCTCCCAACAAACAATCCACCACCTCTCGTAAATAAACTATAACGACCATCACCATCTTCTCTCAATCTCTCTTCTTTTTCCCTTTATCCTATGAACTATAACTTGTGGATGGCAGTGAACTCGAAAAGGGTTTGGGTTTGGCATTGGAGGTGGGTAGGTGACTGCGAGTCTAGATTTCATCAATGTGACAAACAGGTTAGGGTGTTGATTATGGTGAACTTGCATTGAAGGAGCTTCAGGGGGTCTGGTTGTGGTGAAGGAGGGGCCCCTAGATGGCCCTAGTAAAGGGAGAAAGTGGTCGTGGTTAATATGGTCTAACTTGTAGTTTTATATACTCGTTGGTCTAAGCGACTCTTCGTTATAGTTCATGTTTCATTTAATTATTAATGCAAAATAAGAAGATATTGTAATAAACATGTTATAGTTGTATTTAATCTATGTTATTTTTAATACCTTTTTTTTATTATTAAATATAGTGAAATTACCATGGTATGGCGCATTGGCGAGAGACCTAATCTAGTGAGTAACTATTATAGAATTGATTTAATTATAAATATAAATTTCTAATATCTATTTTCTATATAAATGCATAAAAAAAGAAATAAATGTTCGAAATAATCCAATCGTTGCCTCATCTGCCCATAATAATCCCACATTTTGATTATTTTGTAATAACCCAACCTTTATACCTATCTGCTCTCAATGGTCCCAAGTGACTAGTCACTTATTGACTAGGTAATGTTTGGGTTTAAAGTACACGCGTCACCATATAATTTGTCTAATTTTAAATTAAAAAAAAAATTTGAATTTCAAAATTAAAAATAAATTGGCAGCCACCTAGCCACCCCCTTCCCAACACCAATCATCGCAATACTCGCCAAATTGCAGCAATTATGAGATCAGAGCTCGTAGGGTTTGGACAACCCAAATTAGTGCAAGGGAAGGTGAGGGAGGCCAAATTGGGGTGGGGGAGGATGAGGGAGGCCGAAACAGGTTGGCCGACGAGGGAGGGTGGGGAAGGTCGGAATCCAGATGGGGGAAAAGGAGAGGTGCTGGAATCAGGATGGCGAAGAGGAGGGGGTCAAGATTGGAACGGAGAAAGGGTTTCGAGGGTGGGGAGATGATCTAAGTGGGTTTCTGTGGCAGAGGGAGGGTGGTTGGTGGTTCAAGAGAGGGGAGCACTGACACTAGGGGGAAGGGATTTGGGCGGCCGGCGTTGCAGGGAAAAGAGTTCAGCGGGAAAAGACCGGGGGGGGGGGGGGTGGGCCGATGGGGTGCTTTTTTAAATAGTTGAATAGTTTCTTATTTATTTTTACTTAAAAAAAATTAAAAATTTTATAAACTTTTTTTTGACCAATAACAAACAGACGCGTGTTAGGTAACTTGTTATTAAGTTAGATGACCAATTGAGACCATTGAGAGCGGATTGTGTATAAAAATTGGATTATTAAAAATTAATTGAAAGGTGGGATTATTTTGGCCGGTTGAGACAAGGGTTGGATTATTCTGCACAATTTTTTCCAATTAATATATATATATATATATATATATATATATATATATATATATATATATATATATATATATATATATATATATATATATATATATATATTAAAATTGAGTCAACAATTCATACACAAAGGTTAAGCTTGTGTTAGCAAGGTGGTAATTAAGTTCGTTTTGTCGAATGGTGGAGCCAAGATTTAAAAATCGGGAGATTAATGGACATTGTTTAGTTTGACAAAACTGTTAAAACACACAAATATTTTTTTTTTTTTAAACAAAAAACACACAAATATTTTAATAGTTAAGGTTTTACATTTTACATTTCCAAAATACAAAGTATTTAGTAAAGAAAACAAACGAAAAAAAAAATGTAAATGACTATAGCAATCTGTTTAATTAATATGGTACATTTTAAAAATTATAACGTAAAAAATTATGTATTTGAACATATTTTTTTAAAAAAGTGGGAGATAGTTGTCCACTGGTGGAGGTGTTTAGATAAAATATCAAGAAATTGAAGATAAATAATCAAGAAATTGAAGATAAAATATGAACGCATGCCAAAGTTTAATAGTTTCAAATGTAATTCAACACTTTTACGTTTTTCATAAATTACAAATCTAATCATATAACTAATATATAAAGCTAAACTTTTAGCTAGATCACGAGACATCGACACTTGGCGTTCCAACTTTTCGCCAAGTGTCGCACCACGTTGGATAAATGTAAATAAACGAGGTCACATGGCTTTCAACTTTTCGCCAAGTATCGCGCCACGTTGGATAGATTTAAATAGACTTCCTAAGATAAAAAAAAAAATTAGCTTAGAATTCTATTTGGATAGAATCTTAGGATGAAATTGTTAGTTTAGAGTTTTATTTTCGATAAAATACCAATAAATCAGACGTACAAATCATGTATATCATATAACTAATATATAAAGATAAACTTTTAGCTAGACTACGAGAAAGTGACACTTGGCGTTTCAATTCTAAATATAGGCAACGATTAATTATTTCATGCCATGTTGGAGTTATTCGGATATATTTTATGGATAAAAAAGTTATAATTTTTTTATGAAGATAAAAATTGGATAGATTTTATTGGATAAAAAAGTTAGTATAGAGTTTTATTTTCAACTAGGTTAAGTCTCGTTCCATGCACGATCATAATTAAATTTTACAATAAATAAATAATAAATATGGTGTTAATTCAACGATAATTTATCCAAAAAAATTATTTGTAACAAAATAACTTAAATTAAATGTAAATATTATTGAATTGGATTGTACATATATAAAAAAATAGTAATAGAAACTTAGATAATATAAGGTTTTATATAAGAAAATTAAATTATTTGCTTAGGTAGTTAATTAGGTTAGTACCCATATACGAATTCATATACAATTGTCCTTAAATTTTTGACACAGTTTGATCGGCATAATATGAAAATTATTTGAGTTCATTTTACTTTAGGATAATTAGTATTCGGTAATCAACTTTTTAAATATATTTTTAGTCAGTAGTAGGTTTTTTTAAAATAAAATAAAATAATCATATAAATGTTTAGAACAATTAGATTTAATTTTCCAATATATGTTATGTACGAAGTATACTATAACAAAATTATTTTGTTCTTATAAACGTTATGTATAGTTTTAAGATTAATACTCCGTACAAAGTATGCTACCAAAATGATTTTTCTTTAAAATTGATATTGATAATATTATAATAATCTTGGAAAACAATATATTCCAATACCTTATTTTTTTTAAAATTTTAATCTATGTTAGTATTTTTGTAATTAAAAGTTTCCTAGTATATATAGAATATATGTAAAAAATTTAATTGAGTAATATTGGATTAAATGTGTTGTCAAAATGGAAATAACTATTATTATAGGTTATAAAATATATAGATGTCATTAAAATATGACAAAAAAAATTAAAAAGAAAAGGGAAAAAAAAGGCGGGAAAATTTGTTTCGCCTTTAGTATATATTTATTGATAAAATTTGGATAGATTTATAAGATAAAATGGTCGATTTAGAGTTTAATTTCCAATTAAATATCAATATTTCACAATTATAAAATAAATTATAAGTTTAGCCAGACCACGAGACATTAACACTTGCTGTTTTACATTTTCACCAAATGTGCGCCACGTAAACAACAATTAAATAATTTATCATATAAATTTATTTTTATATTAAAATTTTTTTTTTTAATTGAAGGAAATATATAGTTCAGAACGTAAAAATTTCATTTATGATATATATATATATATATATATATATATATATATATATATATATATATATATATATATATATATATATATATATATATAATTGGTCTTAAAATTAATAAACAACCCGGGCATCGCACTGGGTACCAAACTAATATATATATATATAACGAGGAGTTTTTTTCCCGAATTTTTAGAGAGCTACGTAGGATTAATTTTTTCAGCGTGTCATGTTGGATAAAAATTTTTAGTGGTAGCCAATTAAATACGATAATATTAATTTCTTTTAGAATTAAATCATTTAAATGACACGTAAGCAAATTGACGAATGAGATTTTGAAGTTTAAATTAAATAAATATAAAATATTATCTTATGATATTAGGAATTTTATCTTAATATATAACAAGTTTTAGTACATAAATATATATATATATATATATATATATATATATATATATATATATATATATATATATATATATATATATATATATATATATATATATATATATATATATATATAACAAGTTTTAGCACAACAGAATTAAAAACCAATCGCGAGAAATCTTAATGCATAGAATAGGAACTAGGAACTAATAACCAATCGCGAGAAATCTTAATGCATAGAATAGGAACTAGGAACTAATCTGGTGCGTTGATCGTTCTTGATCCAATGGCTAACATCCCACCCGCGTTTTTTATTTCAGTAATGGCATTTTGGTAATTTTGCCACTTTGAATGACCTCCTTTCTTTCTCTCTCTCTTCCTTTCATTTTCTCTCTTCGCGTCCTCATTTTCTCTCTCTAACATCGATCTCTCCGCCGCTACTGAGTTCTTCGATTTAGCGAATTTTTTGCTCGGATTTTTTTATTTTGATCTTCAATTACATCGTATTCTTCAATTTTTTTCATTCATTGAGGTAATTTTGTAATTATATTTGTATTTTGTTTGTTTATTTTGATTGTATTGTTTATTTTGAGCTGATTTTTTCGATTTAGGGTTTTTTATTGTAATTTTTCTTAATTTTTGCTTATTAATTGTTCTTTGAATTATTCTATACAATTTAGTGTTTGATTTTGGGTTTTATTTTTACGATATTGGTTTTTAATTCCTATTTTATGGTTTTACACTTACGGATTCAATGTAGTTGTTTTATGCATATAGTTGGTATATTGCTTGCTGTTATTAATTTAGTAGTATAATTTGTTGTTGTTTTAAATTTACTTTTTGCTTTCAGTCATTAACTTTTCATTATTAGTTTTACTTAATTCTTATAACTTCATGTTTTTTAGTTTCTTCAAGTTTTTTATTTATTTTTATTTACTTTATGCTTTGAGGCATCTACTTTTTAGTATATCTCTAATAGTTTTTATTAGTATATTTTTAAAAAAATTGTTTACTTTTAGTTATAGTTTATTTACTTTTATTTACTGTTCATTTACTTTTTCCTTCTATTTATTTACTTTTCAGGAACATGTCTGAAAGCGTAGAGCATATTTTTTAAAAAATATTGTTTACTTTAGTTATAGTTTATTTACTTTTATTTATTGTTTATTTACTTTTTCCTTCTATTCATTTACTTTTCAGGAACATGTCTGAAAGCATAGAGCATTGTTCTTCTTTTGTCACTACTGAAGATAACAATGTAAGAATTTTTAAAACACCCACTCAGCCTTTGCTTCCTAAAATATATTATAATTCTGGAGGTGATAAAGAGTATATGCCATGTTGTTCTTTTGAAAACAAACCTTTTGTTGGAATAATATTTGATACCCTTCAAGATGGTATTGCCTTTTATTACAAATATGCTAATGAGTGTGGATTTAAAGTCCGGTCTAGTACTACTAAATCACAAAATAATAAGAATGATCCTACTGGTAAAGGAGTTACTATAATTGAATATTTATTATGTAGCAAAGAAGGGTATGTGACAAATAACAAGAAATCTGGTAAACAAGTTGAAGGTGCTTGTTTAAAGAGAAAGACTGTGAAGAGAGTTGGTTGTCCTGCTAAGATAAAATTTAGGTTTTGTACTGGCGGGGAGTATATGGTGTATTGTTTTTATGAATCTCATTCTCACCCTTTTTCTACACCTATTACTAGGCAGGTTACTAAACATGAAGTTGGTTTAAATTTTGCTCATAAGAAGTTTATTTTTGACAACTCAAAGTTAAATATAGGGGATGTTATGTCTTATAGGATCATGAAAGAACTTTGTGGTGGGTTTAAAAATGTCAGGGCAGTAAAAATGATTTCAAAAATTTTTCTAGGGACTTGAAAGTTTATATCTCTAATGCTGATGGTGCAATGTTTGTTCAGAACCTTGAACAAAAAGTGAAAACCAGTAAAGGGGGTTATTATTTTGATTACTGTGTTGATGAAAGTAGGCATTTAACCCATGTCTTTTGGGCTGATGCTATTGGTAAAAGAGATTATCAATTATTTGGGGACTCTTTATCTTTTGATTCTACCTATGATACAAATAAATATTCATTGGTTTTTTTTCCTTTTACTGGTGTTGATAATCACAAGAGATGTGTTACATTTTGTGCTGCTCTATTAGCTAAAGAAGACATAGATTCTTTTGTGTGGCTATTTCAAACTTTTTTGAAGTGTATCGGAAGAGAACCCTCTTTTATTATCACTGATCAAGATCCTGCAATGGGTATTGCCATAGAAAAGGTTTTTACCAAGACTAAACATAGGCTATGTATGTGGCACATAATGAGGAAGGTACCTGAAATGGTTGGAACTGCTTTTTGTAATGAAACTGATTTCCTGAAAAAGCTAAGTGCAGTAGTTTGGGATAGAGAGATTGATCCTCATGTATTTGTTGATGGCTGGAATAGTGTTATGGAGGAGTTTAACCTTGTTGATCATGAGTGGTTTGCATACATGTTCAAGATTAAACATCTTTGGATTCTTGCATATTTTAGGGACTTATTTATGGGTGGGTTATTGCGTTCTACATCTAGGTCTGAAGGTGAAAACAATTTCTTTTGTAATTTTACAAACCCTCATTGACCTGTGTCGAATTCTTTGTCCGTTATGAAACTGCTTTTGATGCTCAAAGGCATGAACAGGATGAGTTGTATAGGCTTAATAAACTTGAGCCTTAATTGGTTACTAATTTACACTTAGAAAAGCATGCTGCTGTTGTTTATACTCGTTCCATATTTTATGATTTTCAAGAAGAATGCCAGGAAGCCTGTTTTTCGTGTGGTGTTGAAAGTTTTAGTTCTCTGTATGGAGATGGTGTGGAGTTTTTTTTGTTATTGTTGATCATGAGAAAAGGAAAAATTTTGATGTAAATTTTGACTTGGCAACATATGAGTCAAGTTGTACTTGTAGAACGTTTGAGAGTCAAGGTGTTTTATGTAGACACATTTTGTTTGTTATGAAAGACAAGTGTATACGTGAAATTCCTGATGCTTATATCTTGAATCGTTGGAGAAAAGATGTTCTGAAGAAAGCTTTTGTCATAGATGTTTCTCTGGATGATGCTTCTAAGTATGATAAGAACAAGCAATTGGTTAGTGATGTATGGTCCAAGATTTTCAGTTGTGTGAATTTAACTGACCAATCTGAGGATGATTTATATGAGCTTATTAGGACATTATCTCCATTTGAGGAGCAGATGATATCAAAGAATAATCCTGAAAATGCACCTAGTTAAAAAGAGGTGAAAGATACTGATATTCAGGTTTTGGTTGGGTCAAATGAAGTAAATGTAAATGTCTTGCCTCCAAATCAGTGTCTTAATAAAGGTTATGCCAAAATTTCAAAGAGGTTGAAGAGTGCAAAAGAAATAGCTAGTGAAGAAAAATCTAAAAAAGGTAGAACTTGTAGAGCTTGTGGGCAATCTGGTGTTTCCCATGATAGTAGAAACTGTCCAAACAAGTAGTCTTTTAGGTATTTTACTTTTAAGTGTGTTCCATTTACTTTAAACTTCTATTTATTTACTTTAACAATAACTTTATTTACTTTTTATTTTGTGCAAGTGTTATTATACTTGGTATTTTTTTTTATTTGGTATTTACCTCTTTACGTTTTCTATTTACTTTAAGTTGTAATTTATTTACTTTACATTCTAATTTATTTACTTTAATTTGTGACAAATAACTGATGTTTATTTTTGTGCAGTTATTTTAATACTTGGAAATTAGAAGATGTTTTGGAAGATCAAGATTTAATGAACAAATATTTTTTATTATTTTTATTATTGTAATATTTTTACATTTACTATAAGTAATTGTACTATAGAACTTAAGTTTAGTTTGTTTACTTTTAGCTATTATACTTTAACTTTATGAAATATTTCATTTACTTTTATCACATTTTATATCATATGAATTATTTGATTTATATAATGTTCTTACTTACAAAATTAAAGATAATTTCTTGTATTATTCCCTTTGTCCTAGAATACTTGTTACCATATCCATTTTTTGTTCTAAAATACTTGTCACATTTTTCATGGAACCCGAGTTGACAAGAGTATTTGATACCGATTTTGAACATGAATTGACGTGTAAATGACTTGACCTAAATGTAACCCATATATTATTGACTTGGTAATTTCAACTTGATTATAACCTGTAAAATTATTGACTTGAACTAAATTTGACTAAAATTCTAGAATGAGTTAATTTTCTAACCATTAATTATTGACTTTACTTGAATGTAATTTGACCGGTTATTAAACTCACATAAACTTATACCAAATTAGATACCGATTTTGAACATGAATTGACGTGTAAATGACCCGACCCAAATGTAACCCATATATTATTGACTTGGTGATTTCAACTTGATTATAACCCGTAAAATTATTGACTTGAACCAAATTTGACTAAAATTCTAGAATGAGTTAATTTTCTAACCATTAATTATTGACTTTACTTGAATGTAATTTGACCGGTTATTAAACTCACCTAAACTTGTACCAAATCTAATAAGATGTAAGGCCGGTTGTAATTCGATCAACATAGGCCAGATGTTAGTGAGGCAAATGAAGTAGGAGACTTGACCCATCCCCAGTTTGGTGTATGATCACATTCGAGTTGGTAGAACACTTCAGGTCAAACACTTCGGATCATGTTCGGGTTGCTTAAACACTTCGGGTCAAACTCTTTGGGTCAAATTCGAGTTGGTCAACTTCGGGTCAGGTGAGTTCGGGTGTTTGGTCAACATTAGGTCAACTCCATTTTCGAGGTGGGTATGGGTTGGGTTGGGTTACTTTCGGGTTTTGGGTCATTTTTCGGGTTAATGATTTTGGGTCAATGGGTCAATTTTGGGTCATGCGTCAAGTCATTCGGGTCGAGTCAACGATTTTGACTTGAATACTTTTTCCCATTTCTCCCTTTACTTTATATCCATTTTCTATTAATTTAACAAAATTTTTTTGTACTTTAAAATTGAACACCTTATTTCATAAAGTTTTTTTTAAAAACTTTTTTCCTTTTACTTTAAATATAGTATTATTTACTTTAACATTATTTTCTTTTACTTATAATCGAATAACATTTTTTTGTCTTTAATACTTTTTCTCATCTCCAACTCTACTTTTGATTCATTTAACTTAGATATATAATATGTATTCTTTTTTTTTAACACAAACTGGAAATATTATATTAAGTGGCTAAAGCCATAGTTTTAATTACAAATAGCATCACATAATTTTTACATTTATAATTGATGCTAACCAAAATAAGGCCTAATATTATACTAGAACTACCAAATTGCTATACAATAGTCCCTGAAATTCATTTCCCTAAACCTGCACTAACCCAAAAGCTCTTTTCATCCATCACAAAAAAACACATATAACTACAGAGACATAGCATTAGCTACTGTAGCATTAGTAGCACTGTTTGAAGCTGCAGCCGCAGAAGTAGAAGCTACAGCAGCAGAACTAGAAGTTGCAGAACTTGAAGCTGCACCAGTAACTTATCTTCAACCACTACTTAACAAAAGTTTTGCATTAATACAACACAAGTTCAAGTACTATAATATCTATGATATATTCAAGTCTACTGATATCATTTACAATTGTTCTGATTCTTTCTTTTCTTCCCAATCCTCAACATTTGTTAGCAGTTTCTGTTTCATTTGATCTCTTTCATTAAGAAGTAGGTCAAGTACTGTTCTTATATGATGGTGATTCAGTCTTGCAAATTCTTGTAAAAAAAATAAATTATACATAAATTATACTCTAAGTATAGATTAGTTATAGAGTGTAACGACTTCAAAAATAAGTATGGTAACTTACCTCTGTTATTGTTCCTAATCCTATGCCATTTTCACCACCATAAACCTTCATATGCAGCAGTAGATAGCTTGCTGAGAAATTATCTTCTCTTTCTTTTTGGAATGGAAGTTCAATTATTCTCAGCTTGTAGGTCAGCATATCATTTGCCCGTGGATGTTTCCTTTTTTTAAACAACTTTTGTAATTGTATCACCTGAATGCAATGAATATTAGTATAATAAAAGATATTTAAAAATGAATTTAAAGACAAATTTTTAACCTATTGATTCTTTACCGTTTCTAAGATAAAACTCTATACAAGCTCATATTCTTCATTTGTCTCGTACAAAGTGTTGTCCAGATGATCAATTGTTTCATCTTTGAAGTTTATCACAGCAAGAAAGTAATGATCTTCTAACATCAGAGGTATATATACCTGCATATAGATTTGTTTTAAACATATTTACTGTAAACCTGTTTTTAATTACTTTAAACATATATTGTTCTGCTTTAATATTAATTCTGTCTTACACATTGAGCTGCATCCAAGTCCAATGATTGTGAAGTGTTCCAATCAATCCATAGTTTTTGTAGACTTGTTACTCCCTTTTTTCCATGAGCTTTCAAACACATTGTTAAAACATCCTTCCAAAAAAAAAAAAAAATCCAATTATTATTTCTAATATTTATTTAATGCAAAATTCTAAACTATAAAAGGTAATTTGAAAAACTTACCATGAAGTCAAATCCAAAAAAGTATCTAACCAAGTCATTTTCAGACCTATCTTTTTCCATTCAATGTTATTCAGGTGGTTTGACCAAGCAGTGATCACATTACTTGAAACTTTCCATTCGTTGAGCAAAGCGTTACAATCTTGCCTTACTATTTCAATTGAATCTATAAACCAGCTTACTACTTCGCTGTAATGTAGAGTTAAAGTTAAAGTTAAACTTATGTCAAACAATATTATATATAATGCAATATGATTATTTGTTTTTTAGGAAGTCTAAAACATACCTCTTGTTTGGAAAGTTTTCACCATCATTGATTGCTAAGTAGTCAATCACTTGGTAACATTGCTAACTTATGTTATCCATTACTTCCTTGTGTTTCTTCAATAAATCAGAAACACAAATCATATCTTCTACCCCTTTCTCCTTCTCTAGTTTTCTAACTACCCTGAACCTTGAAATTTTTCTCTGAAGTTGTTTTCTTTTGGTGTTTATGTCTGCCAAAGCAAGAGTAGCACATATTTCTTCACGATAAACCTTTCTCCTATTTGCTAAATCAAGGTCAGAATCAAAAGTCTCTCCAGAAAAACACAGCATATAGATCATTGCAAAAACACCACAATCAAGAGTATATCTTGGTGTCTTCCACTTGAAGTTAACTTCATCAAACTCATATTCAAGAATTTCATCAGCTTTTTCATGATTAATTCTCTTCAGAAAGTTTGACATTTCCTCCACCTTTAACATTTGTAAAGCAATATATAAGTAAAACAAATTTATAGTATAAATTACTTTAATAAACATATGATTTACTTTATATTTTATATTATATTTTTATAGGTAATATAATGCGTACTTTTAATAGATGTTCTTTTACTTTAATAAAAATATTATTTACTTTAATCAGATCATCTTTTACTTTATATTTTATCTTATTTTTTAACTGTCATTATAATCTATACTTTTAATACATTTTCATTTACTTTAATAGTACTTTTATTTACTTTAATAATTTACTTTTTATAAACAAAAAAAAAAAAAACTTACCACAATAGATCCAAGAATTCTGTAGAAAGGCTTGTGCCTGTCATCATACTCCCTGTTATCCAAGTATAGAATGGTCTGATTCATAAAATTAACCACTATCAAACTATAGTGGTTACTCATACAGATTGGAACAAAAATCTGTCATTAAAATTACAGTTATTAGCTTACAAATTCAAAATTATAATTCCATACAATGTAGTTTAATAAACATGAATAATAAGACGTACCAACTGAGCTGTCTTAACTTTCTCCTTTGCATCACATAGGCACATCCAATCGTACCATGCCTGATTCAATTCTTGTGAGTGTACTGAAGGAGACTTCACCTCTGTTTTTTTATCTGTTTTCTAGGAAGCATCTTGTGACCTGAGAGACAACACTAGAGATCTCTGTGTATTAATGAGAACATATTACTTTATGAGATCATACATATTTAATTATGATTGATCTTAACAGTTTTTTTAACCCTTACACTGTGATCAATGCCAAAGAAAAAGCATGAAGGATACACTCCTCTTTTTCATTTTTGTCATCATCTTCTTTTTGTTCCTTTTCTTTTTCTTCCTCCTCCTCCTCCTCGTCTTCTTCCTCCTGCTCCTTCTTTTTATCCTTTTCTTCCTCCTCCTCCTCCTCGTCTTCTTCCCCCTCCTCATCTTCTTCCTCCTCATCCTGTTCTTCCTCCTCGTGCCTTTTGTTTTCATTCTCTTCTTTTTTGTCATCCTTCTCTTTTTTTCCATCATCCAGATCCTCTATTTCAAAATCTTCATCATCAACATCCAAATGGACAGTTTTAGGATCAACTGCATCTTCTTCAAAAGCTTTAGGATATGTTTCAGTTTTTTGTTGCTCCTCCCATGTTGACAGGATCACACTAGATACATTTCTTAGATCATCATAAAGCCTGACTATTTATCTATAGCCCTTTGTACTCTAGGATCTTCCATCAGCCTTTGTGTTTCAGAAACCTGTTGAGAATTAGATGTAGACACATTCATTTGTTGCCTTTTCATCTTTTCTCCTAAGGTAGCTATACGCTCGGCGTGTATCATTGCAAAGAGTTGTGAATCTCTAGTCAACAAATGCAGTTCTTCTTCGATTTCCTTCAAAATAAATAACAAAAATTTATTGGTACATTATTTTTTAACACAAATAATATTTACTTTTAAAGTTAATTTGTTTACTTTTAAGTCAACATTATTTACTTTATGTTTATCATTTACTATATATTATTACTACTAGAAGCAGAACAATTCAATATAATAAAAGTAAACAAATATGAGATAAAGTAACTACATTTCATTTTAAAGTAAATAAAAGAAATCATTGTAACTAAAAAAAAAAAATTACTCACATATTTTGCAGCTTCATGTATTTCACTATCTGTCATCACACCTTCTGGTAGGTTGAATGACACCAATCTTCTCTCTCTATCAGTAAAATTTCTATAAGCATTCTCAATTACATCTCCCAAGAATGCTTGCTTTCTTTTTTTTTCTACAAACTGGATAGTCATCTTTTTGAAGTTCTCCTTGACCAAAAGATGCCTTTGCCTATTTTGCAATTCTTTCTTTGACTTTCTCATCTGAATAATGTTGGATCAATGGCAGTGTTGTAGGTTCAGGCTGCCCTCTGAATGCTAGATGATGAAAGTAGACAAGTTGAAGAATAAGGATACATCCACTGATTCCCGACCTTGATTCCTTTTTTTTGTTGTTCTTGAAGCTCCCCACTGATTTGCACAGGTTATTCATCACATAACTACACCAATCTAGGTTATGTATTTCTTTTACATTGTCTACATAATTGATTATCTTGTAATCAATCACTCTATTTGCAACAGGGGCAAAGAATGTGCTGCAAACATACATCACAAAGAATCTTTTAAAATCCTCCCCTCCTTCCTTTAGACTCTTTAATTTGTTCTCCAAATTATTCACAATTATCTTATCATCTTCTGGAATTCCTAGCTTCTTCTTCCATTCTTTTTGAATCAGCAAGTTTGATAGAGGTTGCTTCCTTAATTGAAAACTCACCTTGTTCTCTATTACATGTGGAAGCAAGAATATATCTTCAACATCGTAGGAACTCACTGAAAATTCTTTCAACATGTCAATCTTGAACATGCAGCTGCTTTCATGGAAATGGTGACAAATCCATGGAAGCATCTTTGTTGAAATTCTTCTTAACTTTAGTTCAAGCAGTCCTCCAAAACCAATACTTATGACATCTTTTTTTTTTGTTCACTAAAATCCTTGATTAAGTCAACAACTGCATTGGGTCTGCAGTGTGTTTTCTTGATTTCCAGATTACCATCATCATCATCATTAACATCAATAACTTCATGTACATCAAGGTCAAAATTGTCAAGCTTCATTTTTTTTTTCTTTAAATGAGCTTTTCCCTTTTTTCTGTCTTCTTCTGATGAACCATCAAAATCCTCATTCTGATCTTCTTCTGGTTCATAATTGCTATATTTCACTTCAGATTTTACCCTTTTCTTTGTTCCTATAATTTGTTAAAACATGTTAACCAACTTTGAAAACATTTATATTTACTTTATAAGCATTTTTGTTAACTTTATTAAAGTTATCAATGAGCATCATAGACATATAATAGTAAATAGTTCATTTCATAACAATTTACTTTAAAACGGCTTTCATTTACTTTAGAAGAGTTTCTATTTACTTTATAACAATTTGTACTTACTTTATAACAATCTTCATTTACTTTATAAACTTTTATGTAATACCTTGGTGTAATACCTTGGTGCAATATAATACATAACATATGAATTTAATTTTTTAAACTTTTATGAACCTTTTGATGCTTCTAGTTCCTTAATTCTTCTCTTTATCAATATTTGCTTTTTTGAAATCCTTTGAAGCTTAATTAGCACCTATTACATTTAGTTTACACAATCAGTTTATAAGCATAGACATATTAAAAAACTTTTAAAACATATATATTTACTCTATAAGCTTTTTTATTTGCGTTACTACACTAAGTATTTACTTTTTATATTCAATTATGTAATAGTATGCATCTGTAAATTTGTAACACAGACATATACAGATAAATGATTTACTTTATAAGTGTATCTATTTACTTTATAACAGTCTCCATTTACTTTAAATTATATACCTTTAATTAGAGATTGCTTTGTATTTGCAGGAACTTTCTTGGCTTTAGGAGTCACCTTGGCCGCATGAGATTTCTTGGTTGCAGGAGATTTCTTGATTGCAGTAACTTTTTAACTTGCAGCAGCCTTCTTTGCTGCAGAAATATCCTTTGCTGGATTTGGTTTTGTTGCAGGTTTTTTCTTTGTAGTTTTGGCCATTTTAATCTGTGAACAATTCAAAACAAATATGAGATGACCAAGAATAATGTATAGGGTAATGTAATGAGCAAGGATTATCATCATTTTTGATATGTGTAGGGAATAAATTCAATCTTTAAAATCCCACTAGCTTGAACCCCACTGTGATCATACACTAAAGTACGGTGGCGTCCAAAAGGGAAGAAGATAGAGCAAAAGAGTCGCCAACAAGTTTTTTAGGAACTTGTAAACCGTTCACGAGGTGAAGGTTACACCCCTTAACGATCCAAGAGATCGTCAACTCCATAAGGTCTAGAACCAAATAAGGGTTCGGGGATGAAGGTACAAATCCAACCTAAAAGAGATTGAACCTGCCCTAATAATAGGCCTCTACTTTATTCTGATCGTATTCATGTGCGCTTTCTGATTAGCATGCAATTAATAGGATTAACCCTAAACCTGTTTATCTATGTTGATTGAATATAATGCACAAATAAACTATTATTGGCGATCACTTGAAATTATAATCACAATTAACCCCAAACAAGATTATTAATTATCTTATTAAGCGTGATTACAAGTACCAATTCCCTTTAAACATGCAATAAAAGGTGATCAAGCAATAAAGAATAAATAAGCATCAAGCAACATAATAAATAATCAATAATAATAATCATGAATAATAATTATAACAATAATCATGTTTATGTTAAAGCATAATAATAGCAAGATCCTAGGCATGATACTAAAAAAGATTAATAACAAACCCTAGCATGTCACTAAGCAATAAAAATCAAATCTTTAGCCCTAATATGATACTAGAAATCATGAATATTAGGAAGAACATAGGAAGCATCATAACAATCATATTTAATATTAAAATTACCCTAGACATGATACTAGGAATATCATAATAACAATATAAACATGATTTCTACATCTTAATATCAATTAAAACCATTAAACACTTATTTTGATGCCTCGTACCTCTTTCTAATAACAAAATACACGCGTTAGTAACTTCAAGGAAAATAATAATCAAACAATTAAATTAAATAATTGAAATAGAGATTTGGGACCAAACCCTCATAAATTAAACCTTTCAAGTCTAGAGCGAAGGCAACTTCGAATATGGCTAGGTGTTTCTAGATCTTGCGAATGCGGAATTTTGTATGTGAAAACAAAGTTTAGAAAAGAGAGAGAGAGAGAGAGAATAATCAAGGAAATCTTGATGAGAGTTGGTGATAAATGAAAACAATTGGTGAATGAAAACGGAGTTTTTAATACGATATTTATAGAGAAAATCAGCCAAAAAGATAAATTAAACAAAATAGAGTCTGACGCACAAAAAACAGAGCTGGCGCCAACCCTGGCTAGCTGGCGCCAGACACCAACACTAGCGCCAGGCGCCAATGGCTAGCGTCAGGCGCCAGGCCTGGTTCTAGGCGCCAAGGCCTGGGGTTAGACGCCAAGCTTAAATTTAACGCGTTTTCGAAAATCCGATAAGTTTACCGTACTGGAGGATAAAATCATATAATTTCCTCAAAAATGCTATTTGATTTTGATTAAAACTCTGAAAAGTCAACAAAAGTCAATTTATCAATGCTAATTGAATTAGGAATGAAAAGAACCTTCTAGAAGAATCTAAAAGACTAAAACCATTCCTAATTGCATTAGGAATGATAAATCATATTAGGCCCTCCCCTAGATCATTGGGCCGCACATAAAGCTCAAACCGGGCCCAGTTTAGTAAATTGGCCATAACTTCCTCAATATTCATCGGAATTGGGCTTATAATATATCGTTGGAAAGGTCTTTGCAAGCCCCATCCAACTACACTATTATTGAACCCATATCATGGACCAACCAAACTGGATTGGCTGTTTTCTTAAAATAAGTTTTCGAAAACAGAGAGAAGAGAAAAGAATTAAAACTTTCCGCAACACTAGACTCTTCCACACTTTCGCTTCATTCGATTATGATTCGACGTAAAAGGTACTCAACACTGGGTTTGGTTTTGGGGAGACACAAATGGGTGTCTACAATATGTTATACACAAGCCATTATAAAAAAGTCACATCAATTTATTGATTTATACACAAGCTACAATAGCTATAGATTTCATAGTAATTCAATAACAATTAATAAATTTACTTTTAGGCAATTTCTGTGTACTTTTAACAAATTTCTATCTACTTTTAACAAATTTCTGTCTACTTTTAAAAAATTATGCACTCAAAACTATGGAAACTCAAACAACTACTTTTAATTTACTTTTAGTCAATTTCTATCTACTTTTAATAATATTTTATTTGCTTTTAGCAAATTTATGACACTCAAATAGTAGAACAGAAGTACTATATCAACAATAATGCACTCAAAAATTACTCATAAATTAACCAAAATTATTCTAAATTAGTATGAGCTTAAGTAAAATTACTTAAGTTCATAAATATAAGCAGATCTAAAGTTTTTCAAATATTATTTCAAAAACACTTTATTATAATTTTATACCTAATTTATGAAAAACCTAATATTAATTTATGTAAAACTTTGAATAATTTTCTCATCCATGATTATAGCCTAAAATTATTTCTCCGATTCAAGTTCTGCTACTTCAATTCCTACATAATCAAGCAAAAAAAAAACACAAATATAATTAAAACTTTGAATAATTTTCACATGCATGTCGATATTAACCTAAATTACAATAAATTTGCACAGAAATGATAAGTAAATCAATCATAATTTGAACAAAAATGAACTAATTTGCGATAATACCTTATTATGAAGATATCGAACTGAAAACACTAAAATTGAACTTCGAATTTCTCGGATTCAAGTTCTGCTACTTCAATTCCAACATAATCAAGCAAAAAACACAAATATAAGTATAAAATTGCAACAAAAATAAACAAAATAGTATGAACTTCGAAGTTGTGATAAAATACCTTATATTCGTCAATTTTCGCCAATTTTCGAAAATTTTTGTTCCGAAATTGAAAAATGTAGACAGTAGAGCATGAAATTGTTATTTTATAGCAAAATTGAGTAGTTGATTTGACGGTTATGGCGGTTTTCGAAGGTTTCTGCAGTTGAAAATGGAGAGTAAGAGAGAAAATCGAGGAAAGAGAGAGAAAATTGCGGAAAGAGAGAGAGAGAGAGAGAGGAGAGAGAGAAAAGGCTCCTGAATTGAATTTTGCATTTAATTTGTCTGAACAAATATGGGCCGTCAGATCGCGCGCCTCTTCTCCTACATCTGACGGTCCAGATTTGTTCCTATTGTAGAATAGGTTCTCATTATAACCCGGTCATATATATATATATACAAATTTTCTAATCAATAATGATAATGCTATTATGCTTTTAGCTTTTCCAAAACTTTAGTGAATATTATTGACTCCACTCTATATCATACATACACATAGCATGTATTTATAGCCTGTATACTGATTTTTTGCTCCATTATTGACTCTATATCATACATACTGATTTATATCCTATTGTAGAATAGTTAGTTTTAGATTTTACTACTTGTATAATAGGCATCCACAATATTTCATAACACTACAAGATTTATACATTTTAGTAACTTAGGTAGCCAAAAGTTTAAAACCAAAACCTACTTTAAGTAGCTTTTTCATTTTGGCTTAAAAGCCAGCTTTTCAGTTGGCTGAAAAAGCCAATTACCAAATATAAATTTGGATGTTTGACCAAATGAAAAAGCCAATAAAGAAGCCAATGAAAAGCCATTTACCAAACAAGCCCACTATAAATCTAGATTATCTAAGACAATTATGTATACTAGATTATTCTAAATAATTACTATTTTAACAGGATAAAAGCAAAATTTCACTTATCTAAGGGAAAACGGGAAGGCAAATTCATTTTGTAGGAAGTGAAAGTTCGTAGAATATGTGAGGTTTGACTTTTTATGCTTTGCAACAAAAAATGAATTATATTGGGTCCAACATATTTTACCTAATTTTTTGCAATAAATGTAACGTTTGGGTTAAAAAATGAATTTCAAACTTCCGTCGGGGTTATTAAGTTCAACCTAATTAAAAGTTACACAACTAATTTGAAAAGACAAAGTTATCAACCTATACACTTACATTTTGAAATATAAATTATAAACAACGAAAAAAGTACGATATTACAAATGAGCATGTGAAAAACCAACAATAATAAGTACGATATTACAAATGAGCAAGTGAAAAAATAACAATAATGTATCCGATGTGAGCATCCAAAATTCATCTCTTGAAAGTACTCATCTTTATCACTATTAACATCTTCAACATTTTTAATAAAAAAAACAAAAAAATTTAGTTTTTTTTAATAGGAAAATTAAAAAACGGGTAAATGGGTCTGGGTCCAGGTCTAAGGACAGGACCCGGATCCAAATCCCTTTTTTTTTTCCAGCAAGACCCGGATTCGACCTGGATCTGACGGGTCCAAATTTAGAAGACCTAAATCTGTGAAAAACAGACCTGGATCCACGAATTCGGATCGGGTCTAGATCCACTACCATCCCTACCCTCACTCCCATCCCTACCACCAATCGCAACCTGGCTACCACCAACCCCAAAACCCACCACGAAACCAACCACACACCCAAACCCCACTCAAGAAACCTTCGCCCACGAAACATCCACCTAAACTCCATCCATGAAAAACACCCCCACAAAACTGTCCTGCCACCATAAACCTACCTATACCCATTGAACCCCCACACAAGAAACCTCCAACTCGCTAAGTCCCCACCCACGAATAACACCCCTCCCACGAAGCCACCCACACCCAAAAGAACGGGTCATTGCAAATGCTTGAATTAGGGTTTAGGTTTGATTTCAAACTACTTAACAATGGTGTTAATTTTAATAGGGAGAGAGAAAATGAAAAACCTTAGATTTTGATTGGAGAAGAAAGAAGGGAATTTAAATGGAAGGGTTGCCAACTTGCCATGGGTAATAGTATTATTATTTTTAATATAATTTTTGTGACGGTTAAAAACCTTTAAAAGTATAGTGTGTCTTGTGTGTGGCTTTCCACACCTTGTAACCATTTGTGAAAAAAAAAAAAACGAAGTAACCCCTCTAGTACTGACGAAGTAACCCCTAGACATTAACCGGGTAATCCCTATAACACTCACGGAATAATTTCTATGATGGCTGGCCATAGGGTATGACCAGACACATATTTTTTTTAATGTCATTAACTATTGTGTAGTCTGAGCGTTGCCCCTAATTACTTTTTCTTGTTGCGCAACTGTTAATTTTGTAATATGATTGCCATACTTTTGTAGTATAGTATTAATTTGTGTGCAAGATTAGAGGATAAGTGACAATTAGTCTAGATGGTTAAACAATGATTTTTCTTCTAAGAGGTTTGAGTGTTCGAACCTCAATTAATTGGGTGACGTGACGTATTAAGGAATTAGTATGTAACGTTGCGCAATGAGAGGTCTACGTGGCCACTAAGTAATAACGGAGTAATTATTTTCTTTCATTACTTTCGACTTATGCGCAAAAAAGGATGTTACATTGTTACTCCTCCCTTTGTTATTAGACATTGATCCTCAAGAACGAGTTGTGGAGATGGAAACATTATCGTATGAAAGGAGTGCAAAGTACACCTTATTTGTTTTAACTTATTGGAAGATATCAATCGAATATTAAATTTGGGTTACAATTGCATGATGTATGTGAACAGCATTTTTCAGGAAGAGAGTAGTTTTCTTGGACTACGTGATTACCACAAGAAGCTTAGCACTCCATATAATCTACCACAAGTTAAAAAATAAAATAAATAAATACTGTAAGTTCTCAGTTGGGAGCATGCAAAACTACAGTACTAGTAAACATACTCTGTAGTAAATTGAAATTTCAATATAACAGAATTCAGCAATTGAAGCACTATATAAGTAGAAATATCAAATAATAGATGGTGTGGAAGAATTTCAATACATACACTTCAATTCTGATCTCGAAATTCTCAATGGTGCCATCTTGAAGCAAGAAGTCACTCATAATTCTCTGGAACCCTCATTTGGAAGATTCTTTGGCTGCAATTATTTTTTACATCGTTAGACTGAAAGCAATAATCTTAACAGTTCAGATCACCTACTTAGAACAATTAATAGCAAGCCTTGCAAAATAAACTTAGACAGAATCGTATAAGATAGAACAATCAATCTATCTCTTTCCTGGTACAGATTCAATCAACTGACTATAATTAACACAAAAACATGATAGTCTCACAATTACGAACAAGATTGTTTCTTCACAAATGACTTGTGTTTGGACCTCCTGTGGCCCACGTTCATTAAATACGAAAATTACCTAAATGCCCTTATCTAAACCCTAAACAGGAAAATTCCATAACCATACACAACACGCATCCCGAGAAACCTTAATATGGCACAACAGGGCCTAATACGACCCAGAACGGTCAGGTACACTAATCCTAACCCTAATCTAGTTAATTCTCTGCTATAAATACTAATCTACACAGATTAGCGAGGTGATTAATTTTCTCCACTCTCTCTCTTTCTACAAACTTTCTCTTTCTACACAGTTGGCTAACTTAACCGTTGGAGGGGCTTTCTCGGGAACACCCCCTGAGGCAGTCAACTTTCGTTGTTTTGCAGGACTCAGTTTGAACAGACGAACAGGCTCCCCCACAACTCAGATCCCAGATTTTTTTTTTGCAGAAAAAATTGGCGCCGTTCGTGGGAACTCGTCGAACAAAAAGTCAGGTTACCACCCGTCGAACTGATCCTTCTCAAAATACTGGTGGGCAAAATCGAATCCAAGGTCAATTGCGCCCACCCCGTCAGCCGCGAATAACCAACAATCCAATCGTGAAGATCAAGGTGACAACATGGAGGTAGAACAACCCATTGATCAGGGAGATCAGCAACCTGTAACTAGACAAGATCTGGAAAAGATGACCGAATAGTTCAACACAACTCTCCAATATACCCTCAAACAATTGACCGAAGCTATGAAAAACAACCAGGCAGGTCCCTCTTATCGGTTGACACAGGTCCAAGGGGGCCTAGGGTCACGAAACAATCAAGGGGCGCAACCCCATGATGTCCCCCGACGAAGTGGGGGACACAGTCGTAGGGCACAACCCATCGGTGCGACAAGGTCCGTCCATAGTAGACCTAGAAACCATCGTCGTTCTCCCCATGATTGGCCTGTCATATCACCTTTCCGCATAGAGACTAGTCAACACTCTACTGCAAGTCGATGCCGGAGGGACGGTGAACAAGCTAATCATGTCAGAGTCCAGGGTGCTAGGCGACTCATTGATCAGATGCGCCTACAGCGACGCGAGATGGACATTCGAGAACTCATTAACAGGCATAGGGTAATAGAGCAACACCAAGCTCGTGAAAACAACGAGAATATGGCGCGAAGTCATAGGCAAAGGCGAAGCCCTAGGTTGCCTGATCGCCGATCACCTTATCGTAGGGAGCATGTAGGGGATTCGTAAGATCCACCAAGGCAGGACAGGTCTGAGCGAGATCCAATATCCCGTCATACAAGCCATAGAACTCGGGATGAAGGAAGAAATCGAGACCAAGATGAGCAGCCACCACGACTGCCATCATATTTATCTGCGCCAATAACTCCATTGAGTCAGAAGTTGATGAATACCCCAAAAGAGGGCAAGCTTAAGATGCCAACCATAGAGCCTTTCACTGGAACTACCGATCCGGATGAGCACTTAGCCGCATATGTCGCGCAAATGAGTGTACAAACGAGTTACGAGGCCACCTGGTCCAAGTATTTTCCTACCACGCTAAAGGGACAAGCCTTGTCGTGGTTCCGGAAGTGTGGGCCAAAGGGTAGTATCCATAGCTACCAAGATATAGAACGTGTGTTTGTTAGCCGATTCAAGCATGAAGTAAAACAGAAGAAAACAAGTGTCAATCTGATGTCTGTGACGCAAGGTCTCCAAGGGAAGACGGAGACCTTGCACAACTATATACGAAGGTTCAACTAAGAGTCTTTGAAAATCCAAAACTTACCGGATGAGACCGCACTAACATCCTTTTTGGCCAGGCTGAGTTTCACGGATTTTAAATTTAAGCTTATCGAGTTAGGGGTTTCAACCCTCACTGAAGCCATAGAGCGGGCACACAAGAATATAAAAGCCTCAAAAGTTTGTGGCACAAGCTGTGAGAATTCTCAACCAGAGAAAAAAAGGAAGCATGAGGATGAACCTTCAAAGAGCCAACCATCCAAACGTTCCAACCTGATCACAGATCATAGTAACGACCCTCGGTACAATCGTAGTCATCGTGAGATCTATTTGGATATCAAGGAGAAAAACATGTTGCCAAGGCCTCCTGTAGCTCGGACCCTTGAGAAAAAGAGGGACAAGAGATTCTGGTGCGAGTACTATCGCAAATGCGGGCATACCACAAAGAATTGTAGGGAGTTAAGGAAAGTCCTTGATCAACTTGCTGACGAAGGAAAACTTAACAAATACCTTAAGGGGTCTGACCGCTCAAACAAGGAAAAAGAAAAGGCAAGAGAGGCTCGCAGCGATGACACTTGAGGACATGTTGCTGTCATTGCCGATGGCTTAGCGCTTGGAGGATCGGTAAACAAAGCAAAAGACAACCTACACACCTTACAACATAAATTGATCAAGGTCACACCAACTTTAACGCCCTCTTCGCCCATCATGACATTCGGAGGAAAGTCAGAACGCCCACTGCAAGTCCCTCACGACGACCCCTTGGTCATTAAGATGAAAATTGCCAACTTCAGAGTAAGTTGAGTGCTCGTTCATAGCGGGTCATCATCAGATATCATTACCTTTGATTGCTTGAAATGTTTGAACAACAACGAAGAAGATTTGTCACTCGTGAGTCAACCCTTAATTGGCTTTGGGGGAGAGTCCGTCTTTCCTAAAGGGACAATACGTTTACCAATTCGACATGGTCATAAGGGAAAGGGGAAAGTCGGTAATCGCCAACTTTTTGGTGGTAGACACACGCTTGCCCTACAATGTCATACTGGGGCGGCCGCTGATGAATAGGTAAAGGCGGCTATATCAGTATATCTGTTGTTCATGCAATACGAATTAGAAGATGGATTAGTTGGGAAGGTATATGGAGATCAAGGATCCGCTAGAGAATGATACGTCAATAGCTTAAATCGGGGATCAGAAGCGCCAGCTAAACCGTCGAAAAAGAGCAAAACAACCGACAATTCTGTCTTCTTCACTGAAGAATCGAGGGGGATGGACAAACCCCAACCTGTTGAAGGAGATAAGGAAGAAGCCATTGGTACCACAAAAGGAATGGTGCGGGTCGGTACGTACATCGACGCGACATTACGCTTTTAGATAATCAATGTGCTAAAGGCACATTGAGACGCCTTCGCCTACACAGTAGATGAAATGCCCGACATAGACCCCGCCATTATGACTCATCGCTTGAACATCAAGGCAGGCTACAAGTCTGTTAAGAAAAAGTTGAGGCATTAAGGCCCAGAACGCACTGTCGCGATTGCAGCGGAGGTAAAAAAGCTACTTGAAGCAGAGTTTATTAAAGAGTGCCGATATACGGATTGACTTACAAATGTTGTGTAGGTCAAGAAACCCTTTGGGGATGGAGGATGTGAGTTGACTTCACTAACTTAAACAAGGCGTGCCCCAAATATGACCATCCTCTCCAAAAAATTGACAAGCTTATGGACTCAACAGTTGGGCATGCTTTATTCAATTTCATGGATGCAAATGCAGGATATCATCAAATCCCCATAGTGGAAGAGGACTAACCACATACCACATTCATCACTAACCAAGAAGTATACTGCTACAAAGTCATGCCTTTCGGCCTTAAAAATATAAGAGCCACATACTAGAGGTTCATCAACAAAATCTTCGAAGGGCAATTAGGGAGAAACTTTGAGGCCTACGTTGAAGACATGATAGTAAAGAGTCGCCAAGAGAATGACCATGTCACAGACTTGGTCGAAACGCTTATGACATTGAAAAAATATGGGATGAAGCTGAATCCCAAGAAGTGTGTGTTTGGAGTCAAGGGCGGCAAATGCCTTAGCTTCCTTGTCGATGAAAGGGGCATCGAAGCTAACCCCAACAAAATTAGTGTCATCCTAGACATGCAGTCCCCTAGAAGTGTAAAGGAGGTGCAGAGGCTGAGTGGGTGCATAGCCGCCTTGGCATATTTCTTTCAAAGTCGGGGAACAAGAGCTTATCTTTTTTCAACACCCTCAAGATAAAAGTATTCCAATGGGATGCAACGGTCGAGATCGCCTTCCAACAGTTAAAAGAGCACTTGGACTCTCTTCCCAAGTTGGTTTTCCCTTATCTATATCAGAATACTCTTCCAGCATCGTGTTAGTTACTCATAGGGATAGGACGCAACATTTGTTATATTTCGTCAATCATGCCTATAGAGGAGCAGAGTCAAAATATTCCCAAATTGAGAAGTTGGTGTTCGCCCTAGTTATGGCAAGCCGGAAGTTGAAGCCATACTTTCACTACTACAAAACTTGGAAAAGATACCCTTAATTAAAGACCCGATATTTAACTAACGGGTCTATTTGATGTAAGAGATCCAATACTAATTATAATGGGTCTCTTATGTGTATGAATTTTGGTGCAAGAAAAAAAAGAGAGATAAGAGACCCATTATCAAACCTAACGGGTCTCTCCATTATATCAGGTCCCACATCTTAAATGGTGGGAGAAAAATGGGAGTGATAAGAGACCCGTTCTCTAATTTAACGGGTCTGTTTTATGACTACACTTTTTTTTTTTAATTTTTTTTATTATTGCATCCTTTAAAACTCATTCATCTTCTCTCTTAAAAACCCTCCACCTATCCCCAATCCCAAATCAAAACCCTCATCCTCTCTTCTTATGATGCGCCGTCACTTACCCAACCCCAAACCCTCATCCTCAATTTTTTATGAAATCTGCCATCACTTAGCTTCCTTCCTGCATTAATCAAAGCTCTGCAAATACTCTAAGAATGGTTAAAGGGGATCAGGGGCACTCTCGGACGAGTTCTTTCCCTCTCTAATTGAAATTCATCAAATCACTTTAACAAATTTATTCAATTTACCCAGAAATTAAATTTGGGTTTTATTTGAATCCCAAAACAAAATAAAACCCTAAAACAATTTTCCTAAATGTTCACTCCTCAACGTAATTCGCCATGGACGTCGTCGACATCGACACCAAGAACAGAGCCAAGACACCTTCAAACCCCTTCTTTTACTGGGAAAACGACATCGTTCTTGGATGCGCCCCCGCCGACGAATTCGCTTGCGGTGCCGGGAAGTGTCGAGTTTGATGGGCGTCGAATTATGAATAATTGTTGTCTGATTAATGATCTAACTTCTGATCCAAATTGAGGTAATCTATCTAAAAATTAATTTTTCAATTTCAGAATTTGTCTCGATATTTATATATTACTTGAGTTGTTATTGAACTTTTGATTGTATTTTATACTTTTCTCAACAAATTCATTCACTGAATGTTTTTTTTTTGTTTTTTTTTTTTGAGGGATAACTGAATGTTATGCTGAGTATGGAGTATATCAATTTTTTTTGCTATAAATTGTAGTAGTTGCTTGTGATGTGGTGAGTTGTTTCAATTCAATAACTTGTGATGTATTTAATTTTTTTTTTTATTATATGTATTTTTAAATAAGTTTTCTAGTAGAATTGTTATAATGATTCATTATTTTTTTTTATTTGTTTTGTAAGGTGTACATGACTGAATTCTCAAAGAAAGGAGAAAGTAAATGGAGTACTCAAGCCTTATTGGAGTACTCAAGCCTTATTGATTTAATTATAATTGTAATTAAATTTCAGTAAATTAAAATATTTTTTTTTATTGCAATTGTATGTCGGATGATTATTTGTATAGTATCACATCAATTTAAATTTAACCCATTGTTATTTTGTATTGGTACTGTGATGTAACTTACAATTTATGATTTTTTTGCCATTTTTTTAAGCAAGAAAACAAAATATTCAAAATTCAAATGCAAAGCTGCCAAACCAAGCAAAAAAATTTTTTTTTAAAAAAAAAAATTGAGATGACATGACGGCTCTGTTTGTACCCACTAAACAGACCCCATATCTTAAATTACAGGTCCCTTTTTCTTCTAAATAATTTATTTTATAACTAACATAACAGACCTGCTATCAAATACAACGGGTCTTTTTGACCTCATAAACAGACCCTCTATAATGAACGGGTCTCTTTATCAAAGAGACCCCTGAGATTAGGGATGTCAATGGGGCGGGGCGGATGTTGGCCTTCCCATCCCCATCCCCACCTAATATTTTCATCCCCATCCCCATCCCCATCCCCGCGGCGGGTCCAATTTTCATCCCCATCCCCGCCCCACCGGGTACAACTCCAAAACCATCCCCGCCCCACCCCCCCACTTGGATATCCATCCCCACCTAATCCCCACCCAAGATCCACCTAATATCCGTATCTCAAATACACAATCTTACATAATTAATACCAATTATAAAATAAAACAATCTATACTCATTTTTGTGTTATAATATAAGTTATCGTACAAAGTATTATAATTAATATTGTATTTCATGTAATTATTTTATAAATAGAATAAAAATATGTAATTTTGCTTTAAAAGATATATAGATGTGGGTATGAGGTGGGGATGGGGCGGGTACAACTTAAAATCCACCCCCGCCCCATCACCCATGGCGGGTATGGTTTTTATCCCCATCCCTGCCCCACCACTCGCCAAACCGAGACCCATCCCCGCCCCATTAAAAGATAAGTACTGTTTTCCGCTGCAAAACTCTGTTAAAGCCTTACGTAATATCAGTTAAGTTTGTACGACCTCCTCCCGCTATGACTGCAGAAGTGTACAAGTTTGTATTCATTAAGAAGTGTACTGCTACTTCCACGGCAGGCTCACCTTGCTCAACCCACCATGGAAGTCGAATGCTAGAGGAACTTGACTATGAAGCCATTAAAGAAAGATAACATAAATGAATAAGGACGTACCTTAATAAAAAGCGTCTTTCAACTAAATGGAACTCCATGCTAAACCACGAATACCGCCTCGTCTACCTCCGAACAAGAGCGTACAATCTTCCTTCTACCAACTCGTGTTACAAACGTCTTACTTCAATACTTTCTCTCACTAATTTTTCTCACTAGAAATCTTTTGAGAATGAAAATGTGGATGAGAAATGTATGAGAATTTGACTATATAAAGAGAAATATTTACCTCGAAAAATGAGCTAAAAGACAATTGTCACTCATGCAAAAGAAGGGTGTCACACACACTTGTCACTCATGCAAAAAAGGGTGTCATAGACACTTGTCACTCATACAGAATAAATCCCTCATAGATACTTGTTACTCATGTAGAAGATTACGTATAATTATACGAAATCATATACAAAAGAATATCTAGTATCATCGCCCACCCAAGGGGCTCTTTGAAAGCGTCAATTATATCATCGCCCAACCTAAGGGCTCATTATGGGGTGATCTAAGCACGACACCATTTCAAGTCATGCCTTAAAACGAGACCATGTAGACACCTAAAAATGTCTCCCCAAAACCAAACCCGATGATGAACAACCTTTCACCGCCATTATTGGTCAAGTTGGATATTTAACCTTTGGAATGTTTAATCCATATTTCCATTCAATAAATTTCATAAACCAACCCAATTCCTAGCCCATTTTGCTAAACCATTACATATTCTCTTCTTTTTTGTGTCCATATCACAAAACCAAGAAAAAAATAATTGTGTGGCCTTATAATTTTGATCCAATAATTATTTGGTTGAATAGGTCTTTCAATAAGCTTTACAACGATATATCATAAGCCCAATTCTTATTTAAAACGAAGAAGATATGAGCAAAACACAAAACTCAACCCAAAATCGACACCCTTTCACTAAAACGACTAAATCTTAAAAGCTACAAATGAATTTGACCTGATTCCAATTGGGTTGAAAATTTGACTTGATAAGCTTTCCAACGATATATTCCTAGTACTGTGTTACGGTACACGTCATGGTGCCCAATTAGAGTTTTTTAGCGGCTCTTATCTCTTTAAATGCTCCGGGCATTCCCCTGTTCGTTTCCTCTTTAAATACCCCCCTTTATTTCTGCAATTCGGGGACCAAAAAATCATTCTCTCCTCCTCTCTTATACATCAAAATCTTCTCTCTTTTCTTTACCCTCTTTAACCTAATTTCTAGCCTTCCCTATTCTTCCACAATACATCCCTTAAGCACTCCAAGGAGTTCATACTTAACTCGAGGTTTCATCTTTAAACCCAGACGTAAAAGGTAGGGTTTGTACCAAATCAACTCTGCTTTTTATTTAATTTAATCATTTCAATTAGATTTATATTTTTCTTGAAATTACTAACAATTTATTCATAATGAATTTAAAATAGCGTGCGGAATGTGAGTAATTAATTAATTTAATTACTTGTTTTACTTTAATAATGCTAGTATCATGTTTAGGTTTATTATTATTTGATTTGACTAATGATATTATGGTTAAATTGTTTCCAATATTAATGTTTCTATTGTTATTATGATCAACATATTGCACGTTAAAGGGAATAGGTAATCGAAAATCACGCCTAATAAGATAATTTGGACGACCAGTTTAGATTCCTTTTTAATCTTGTTGTTAATTGAAGTAATCACAATATTTTAGAATTATATGTTGCATTAATATTCAATCAATTTAGCATAATAATAGTTTGGAGCGAATTGAATATTTTGTTTATATGTCTTTAAGATCGCAAAAATCACTTTTCACTATGAGGACCGAGTAGAGGTCAATATGGGAGAATGTGACTCCATACTCACTTTGTACCATCATCCTCAGTCTTCCTTTCGTGGTTTCGAACCATATGAAATTAGTAATCTCATGGATTATGAATGGGGTGTAACCTTCACGGGTCAATTGTTGTTGCTTATCGTTGTCTCTTATCGTGGTTGCCTTAAATGATCCGTGAACGATTTACAAGTTCCTTAAAAACTTGTTGGCGACTCCCTACTTTATTTGTCCCTAATAGTTATCCCTAAACATATATGTCAATTCCCACTTCCTATGAGTGTCAAGCATATTCACACATGCTTAACGTAGGCGCACTTCAAACGACGCCTACAGACCATAATCGAAAAAATGGCATTTTCACCATGCTAGAGGCCTTTTTTGCAATTTTGTTGGGTCGAAGCTTCTACAAAACTTCCCAGCTGCGTAGAGCTCAGAAAAATACACAAGTTGAAAAAAAAATTGTTCAATTTGAATACCCGAGGACTAAGTTATGACTCTCCGAATTTTTTGTCAAAATTTATTAAATAACAAAGAACATTGCTTTCAATAAATGACGAGATAGGTCATTTTTAAGCATTTCTAATAATTACAGAAGGTCCCCAAGATACTTCATTGCCCACAAGACCCACGAACGCCTAAAAACACCCTTATTTTTAAGCTGAAAAGACGTGCAAACGCGATCAAATCATCGCCCAGGAAGGCAAGGGGATGCAACGCACAACAAAATCATCAATGGGTCGGCCTAGCCAGATCATCGCCTACCACGCTAGGCTGAGTAGCGCCCGCCACAAACTGGTGTGTGATGGTGTTGCACATCATTGCCCAACCAGGCCAGTCATGGGTTGGTGCGTGCTAGCGCTGCACATCATCGCCCAGCTGGTGCGTGCTCATCACTCAGCCTGAGCAGCCAACTAGCCCATGCATGTCTTCGCCTAGGTACCAGCATACCTAGGCACCATGCCCGGACAGGTGGCGAGTTGCAACATCGCCCAAGCAATCCCCAGGTAGCTCGCCTAAGCATCCTCGCCCGGGCAATGGCACCCAAGCAACCGGCCTAGGCATCTTCGTCCAGGCAGGAAAAGGCACCCCAGTGGCCCACCTGGCAACAGCCAGCCCAATCCCAATTCGCCAGCACTAGGCTCGACTTAAAGATGATGATAATAATAATAATAATAATAATAATAATAATAATAATAATAATAATAATAATAATAATAATAATAATAATAATAATAATAATAATAATAATAATAATAATAATAATAATAATAATAATAATAATAATAATAATAATAATAATAATAATAATAATAATAATAATAATAATAATAATAATAATAATAATAATAATAATAATAATAATAATAATAATAATAATAATAATAATAATAATAATAATAATAATAATAATAATAATAATAATAATAATAATAATAATAATAATAATAATAATAATAATAATAATAATAATAATAATAATAATAATAATAATAATAATAATAATAATAATAATAATAATAATAATAATAATAATAATAATAATAATAATAATAATAATAATAATAATAATAATAATAATAATAATAATAATAATAATAATAATAATAATAATAATAATAATAATAATAATAATAATAATAATAATAATAATAATAATAATAATAATAATAATAATAATAATAATAATAATAATAATAATAATAATAATAATAATAATAATAATAATAATAATAATAATAATAATAATAATAATAATAATAATAATAATAATAATAATAATAATAATAATAATAATAATAATAATAATAATAATAATAATAATAATAATAATAATAATAATAATAATAATAATAATAATAATAATAATAATAATAATAATAATAATAATAATAATAATAATAATAATAATAATAATAATAATAATAATAATAATAATAATAATAATAATAATTAATATTATCATTAAATTAAATTAAATTGTTGTAATGAATTCGGAACTCGAACACAGTCCATGTCTCTAAGCCGGTTGATTTCATTCAATTAATGTCTTTCCGACTGTTTGGACCCCCTGTGGGCCCACGTTCATTAAATACAGAAATTACCAAAATGCCCTTAGTTAAATTGTAAACAGGAAAATTCAATCATCATGCACAGCAGGCATCCAAAGAAACCCTAATATAGCCCAACAGGGCCTAACACGGCCTAGAACGGCCAGACACCCTAATCCTAACCCTAATCAAGTTAGTTAATCCTCTCCTATAAATGCTAATCTTCACAAATTAGCGAGGTAATTAATTTTTCCACACTCTCTCTCTACAGATTATCCCTCTAAACACAGTTTACTGACATGACCATCAGAGGGGCTTTCTTGGGAACACCCCCCGAGGCAGTTGACTTTCGTTGTTTTGCAGGACTCGGTTTGACCAGACGAGCAGGCTCCCCTACAACTCTGATCCGAAATTCTTTTGCAGAATTAATTGGCGTCGTCTGTGGGGATCTCGTAAAACAAAAAGTCATGGTTACCACCCGTCGAACCGATCCTTCCCAAAACACTGGTGGGCAGAATCAAACTCAAGGTCAGTCATGCCCACCCCGTCAGCCGCGGAACAACTCGCAATCAAACCGTGAAGATGAAGGTGACAACACGGAGGTTGAACAACCCGTTGATCAAGGAAATCAGCAACCTGTGACTAGGCAAGATCTAGAAAAGCTGACCGAGGTGTTCGACACAACTCTCCAGGACACCCTTAGAAAACTGACCGAAGCTGTGAAAAACAACCAAGCTGGTCCCTCTCACTGGCCACCGCAAGACCAGGGACGCCAAGCGTCGCGGAACAATCAAAGGGCACAACCCCACAACGTTCCCCGACGAAGCGGAGGACAAAGCCGTAAGGCACAGCCCGTCGGTACTACTAGGTCCGCCCTAAGTAGATCTGGAAACCGTCGTCGATCTCCTCATGATCGGCCTGTCATATCAAAGGTCCGCATAGAATCCAGCCGACACTCTACTGCAAGCCGACGCCGGAGGGAGGGTGAACCGGCAAACCGGGTTAGAGACCCAGATGCTAAACGACTCATTGATGAGATGCGCTTACAACGGCGCGAGATGGACGCCCGAGAACTCATTAATAGACGTAGGATAATCGAGCAACGCCAAGCACGTGATAACGATGAGAATGGGGCACGGAGTCGTAGGCAAAGCCGGAGTCTGAGATCGCCTGATCAGCGATCACCTTCTCGTTGGGAGGATGTAGGAGAATCAGAAGATCCTCCAAGGTAGGACAGATCTGAGCGAGATCCCATATCTCGTCATACAAGCCATAGACCTCGGGAAGAAGAAAGAACTCGAGACCAAGATGAGCAGCCACCACGGTTGCCATCACATTTGTCTACGCCGCTAACTCCATTGAGCCAGGAGCTAATGAATGCCCCAATAGTGGACAAGGTCAAGATGCCTACCATAGAGCCTTGCGCTAGAACTACCGATCCTGATGAGCACTTAGCCGCATATGTCGCGCAAATGAGTGTGCAAACAAGTTGCGAGGCCACATGGTGTAAGTATTTCCTCACCACTCTAAAGGGACAAGCCTTGTTGTGGTTCCAAAAGTGTGTGCCTAAAGGTAGTATCCATAGCTACCAAGACTTGGAACGTGTATTTGTTAGTCGTTTCAAGCACGCAGCAAGACAGAAAAAAACAAGTGTCAATCTGATGGCTGTGACACAAGGGAAGACGGAGACCTTGCAGAACTACATACGAAGGTTCAATCAAGAATCTTTGAAAATTCAAAACTTACCAGATGAGACAGCCCTAACAGCCTTTTTGGCCGAGCTGAGTTCCACGGATTTCAAATTTAAGCTGATCAAGTCAGGGGTTTCAACCCTCACTGAAGCCATGGAGCGGGCACACAAGAATATACAAGACTCAGAAGTTTGTGGCACAAGCCGTGAAAATAATCCACCAGAGAAAAAAAGGAAACATGAGGATGAACCTTCGAGGAGCTAACCATCCAAACGATCTAACCTGATCACAGATCATGGTAACGACCCTCGGTACCGTAATCGTCGAGAGATCTATTTGGACATTAAAGAGAAAAGCATGTTACCAAGGCCTCCTGTAGTTCGGACTCCCGAGGAGAAGAAGGACAAGAGACTCTGGTGCGATTATCATCGCGAATGCGGGCATACCACAAAGAATTGTAGGGAGTTAAAGAAAGCCCTTGATCAACTTGCTGACGAAGGAAAACTTAACAGATACCTCAAAGAATCTGACCGCTCGAACAAGGAGAAGGAAAAGGCAAGAGAGACTCGCAGCGACGACACCGGTGGACATGTCGCTGTCATTGCCAGTGGCTTAGCACTCGGAGGATCGATGAACAAAGCGAAAGACAACCTACGAACCTTGCAACATCAAGTGCTCAAGGTCACACCCATTTCAATGCCCTCTTCGCCTATCATGACGTTCGGGGGGGGGGGGGGGGAGTCAGAACGCCCTTTGCAAGTCCCTCACGACGATCCCTTGGTCATTGAGATGAAAATTGCCAACTTCAGAGTTAGTCGAGTGCTCGTCGATAGCGAGTCATCAGCATACCTCATCACCCTTGATTTCTTGAGGTGTTTGAAATACAACGAAGAAGATTTAGCACCCGTAGACAGACCCTTAATCGGCTTCGGGGGACCGTCCATCTTTCCCAAATGGAAAATCCGTTTACCAGTCCGACTTGGACCCAAAGGGAAGGGTAGATCGGTGAATACCCACTTTTTGGTGGACACACCCTAGCCCTATAATGTCATACTCCGACGACTGTTATTGAACAAGGTAAAGGCAGCCATATTAGTCTATCGGCTGCTCATGCAATTCGAGCTTGAAGATGGAACAGTTGGGAAAGTATATGGAGACAAGGATCCGCTAGAGAATGCTACGTCAATAGCTTGAAGCGAGCATCAGCAGCACCCGCTGAACCATCAAAGAAGAACAAAATAACCGACCCTTCCGTCATTTTCACTGAAGAATCGAGGGGAATAGACAAACCCCAACCCATAGAAGAAGATAAGAAAAAAGTCATTGGCACCACAGAAGAAACGGTGCGGGTCGGAACAAATATCGACGCTGCATTGCGCACTCAAATAATCAATGTGCTTAAGGCACATCGTGATGTCTTTGCCTACTCAGTAGACGAGATGCCCGTCATAGACCCTGCCATTATGACTCACCCCTTGAACATCAAGCTAGGCTACAAGCCTGTTAAACAAAAGTTGAGGCATCAGGGCCCCGAGCGCACCGCAGCAGCTGCAGCAGAGGTAAAAAAGCTACTCGAAGCAGGGTTCATTAAAGAATGCCAGTATACGGATTGGCTTGCGAATGTTGTGTTGGTCAAGAAACCCTCTGGGGAATGGAGGATGTGCGTCGACTTCACTGACTTAAACAAGGTGTGCCCCAAAGATGACCATCCTTTCCCTAAGATAGACAAGCTTGTGGATTCAACGGCTGGACATACTCTATTCAGCTTCATGGATGCAAACGCGGGATATCATCAAATCCCTATGGCAAAAGAGGACCAGCCACATACCGCGTTCATCACTAACCAAGGAGTATATTGTTACAAGGCCATGCCTTTCGGCCTCAAAAATGCTGGAGCCACATACCAGAGGTTCATCAACAAAATCTTCGAAGGGCAATTAGGGAGAAACGTCGAAGCCTACGTTGATGACATGATAGTAAAGAGTCACCACGAGAAGGACCATGTCACAGACTTGGTTGAAACGATTGCGACATTGAGAAAATATGGGATGAAGTTAAATCCCATAAAGTGTGTGTTTGGAGTCAAGGGAGGCAAATGCCTTGGCTTCCTTGTTGATGAGAGGGGCATTGAAGCTAACCCCGACAAAATCAGAGCCATCTTAGAAATGCAGACCCCTAGAAGTGTAAAGGAGGTGCAGAGGCTGACCGGATGCATAGCCGCCTTGGGCAGGTTTCTTTCAAAGTCGGCAGACAAGAGCTTATCTTTTTTCAACACCCTCAAGAGAAAAGTGTTCCAATGGGACGCAGCAGCCGAGATCGCCTTCCAACAGCTAAAAGAACACTTTGCCTCTCTTCCCAAGTTGGTTTCCCCTCTGCCAGGGGAGACATTGTTCTTATATTTGGCTATATCAGAATACTCTTCTAGCGCAGTGTTGGTTGCCGAGAGGGATAGATCACAACACCCGGTATATTTCGTCAGCCATGCTTACAGAGGAGCAGAGTCAAAGTATTCCCAAATTGAGAAGTTGGTGTTCGCCCTAGTCATGGCAAGCCGAAAGCTGAAGCCATACTTTCAGTCTCACCCCATTAAAGTTTTGACTAGCCATCCTATAAAGAAGGCAATCGAAGGTAGGAACCACTCAAATAGAATGACAGATTGGGCAGACCAGCTTGCAGATTTCGGTCTTGAGTAAGAGCCTAGAAGGGCAATAAAAGCACAAGCTCTAGTAGACTTCATCGCCCTGATGATGATGGACCCAAGCCATGACAATTATATGTAGATGGCTCCTCCTCCAAAGCAGGAAGCATGGTCAGAGAAACTACTTCGCCGTTGTCCGAATTTCAGATCAAGCATCTTCCAAGGACAGATAACCAACAAACTGATGCCCTTGCATGAATGGCTAGTTCTGCCCAAGGGCTCGGCCCTCGCTCTATAATATGGGAAGTTCTCAAACAGCCAAGCATCAATGCACCTGCAGTTCACTAATTGGACCGGTCAGATACTTGGATAGATCAAATAGTGCACTACATGCGAGACAACAAACTCTCAGAAAATCCTAAAGAGGCCGACACAATTAAGAAACGAGCTGAATGGTTCGTTTGGCACGAAGGAAACCTATACAAGAAGTCGTACACTCATCCCCTCCTCAAGTGCATCACCCCAGAAGATGGAGATTATGTGCTACAAGAAATACACCAAGGAGCTTATGGAAGTCATCAAGGGGCTCGATGCATAGCAGGAAAAGCACTAAGGGCAGGGTTTTATTGGCCTACCCTAAGGGAGGATGCGACCAAATTAGTGCAAAAGTGCGACAAGTGTCAGAAGTTCGCCAATGTGCAAAGGCTCCCCTCGAGCCCGTTGTAAACAATCATCGCCACCCTACCATTTGACAAGTGGGGCATGGATTTGCTTGGACCATTCCCAGCAGCTTCGGGGCAGAGAAGATTCCTCATGGTCGCCATAGACTACTTCACTAAGTGGATCGAGGTCGAACCCCTAGCCTCAATCACTGATAAGCAAATTCAAAAGTTCATATGGCGTAACATCATCACAAGGTTTGGCGTGCCCAGAATTCTCGTATCAGAAAATGGGAGACAATTCTATAGTCGACCGACTGTTGAGTATTGCGAGAGGTTTGGAATACACACAAATTTTAGTGCTGTATCTCACCCTAAAGCGAAGGCCTAGTTGAGGCTGCAAACAAAATCATACTCCACGGCCTACAAACTATGTTGGAAGGGGCCAAGGGGTATGGTCAGCTAGAACAACTCCGAAAGAGGCAACGGGCCAAACCCCGTTCGCCCTTGTTTATGGCAGCGAGGTTGTGCTACTAGTCGAAATAGGGATTCCATTGCTCAGGATCACATTCTACGATTATATGGTGAATGAAGAAAACAAAAGCATGGATTAGATCTATTGCCTGAAATAAGGGGCAACGCCCTACTCAGATCAATCGCACAAAAACAGAAAATGACCCGTCATTCAATAGGAGGGTCAAGGAGAAGCAGATCAGAGTAGGAGATTGGGTGCTACGCAATATAGAGGCCACAGGCCGCAAGCCCGAGCTAGGAAAGTTATCGCCCAATTGGGAAGAGCCCTATAAGGTCACAGAACAAGTTGCAAACGGGACCTTTCGCCTAGAGTCTCCCAAAGGCAGAGCCTAAGAAAGGTCATGGAACGCGGAGAACCTCAGAAGGTTTTATGTTTAAATTCATATTGTTCAATATTCAACGCTTACACGATGTAATGGGGGCATGGGTACTACATATAAAGGCTATGTGAACATTTCATCATTGTAAGACGTTTGGTCATAGAATATGTGCATTTGTTGCCACAATAGTAATCAATTTCCATTAAGAGAAAACTTTATATTTTCCATTCGAAATTTTCATTTCCATTTTACCACTAAGTTACAAGTTTACCATCATCGCCCATCCAAGGGGTTCATTAGCCCGAAGGGGCACCAAACACATCATCGCCCAACCAAGGGGCTCATTAGGCCCAAAGGGCACCAAACACATCATCTCCCATCCAAGGGGCTCATTAGCCCCAAGGGGCACCAAACACGTCATCGCCCATCCAAGGGGCTCATAAGCCCTAAGGGGCGTTAAACACATTATCGCCCATCCAAGGGGCTCAATAGCCCCAAGGGGCACCAAACATATATCGCCCACCCAAGGGGCTTGGCTCCCCCAAAGGGCATCAAACATAATAAATACAAGTAAACATAAGTGTGCCAGAACTATGTGTTTCTTCATTGATGTTGCTCTAAATACAAGTCTACTTGAAAATAAAGGAATACAAAAACAAGGAAAAGCAATAAAAAGAAAACTAATCATGATGAGAATGAGAGCTAGAGCATCATCCTCGGAAGCATCATCCTTAGAACCACCCTTTTTCAGCACATGATATCGATGATTGCCCAAGGGGTATTGATCAACAGTTGGTTAATGCTCTTGGGCTTGACTACCTTGGCCCTCATCACAGAGCGAGAAATTCTTCATCATCTCATCAAGCTCGCTCTTAAGGATTTCTTGGTACTTGCCATAGAGAGGCTCGAACTGAAGGTCAGGGTGAATAAGTTCAAAGGCAGCCTGTAGGCGACGGACTCCCGTTTCTTGCCCTAACTCGTTAGCTTCGACGCACTCTTCTTCAAGGTGGGCCCGGCCGTCTGTTGTTTGGAGCCAAGCCTTCGCTGTCTCTTGTTGAGTAGCACCAGTTGCCTTCAATTGATCCTCAACATTGGCCAACTTTTCCTTTGAGGACTCTAACTCCTCTAGAGTCGTCTTCAACTGTTCCTTGACCTGATTCTTTTCTTTTCTGAGCCGGAACTTCTTTGTGATAGCTGTTTTCTTAAGCCTCGTCATCTGTTCGAGCTGCGACCGTAGGTTGGCAACTTGATCCTTAAGCGAATTGACTTCTTACATAAGTGCATAATTTTCCTTAGCTAAGCCTGTGACCATAAGCCCTCGCTGTGCAAATGCGGCGGCCCGTACCGAATACTGAAGATGATGAAGTAAGGGCGTGTTAATCACGGTACAACTGTGAAAGTAACAATAAGGAAAAAGAGGGTCACAAACCTCAGCCCATGATTGCTGCATGATCTTAAACTCTTCCTCGTGATCCAAGCCTTTAAAGTGGTCCGCATCAACAGTCGAATAAAGGTGACCTAATGCCAACTCAGCATGCGCCTCTTTTCCCGAGCCATCGAGGTCCCAAAACGAGGCCCTACTAGATGAGCCACTCCCGTCATTGCGCCTATTCCTTTTAGGGCTTGGCGGCCGCGGAGGGGATGACACCATCTGCTGAGGGGATGGCACCATCTGGTCATTGCCTTCTAGCATTATTAAAGGCTGAGCTTGGTAATCTTCAGGAGTCGTACTAGAGCTTTGCCCTGGTATCTCCATCGGGACTGAGGTAACTTTCCCCTGGGTCCTCTACAAAAATGACAGATTAGTGAGATTCAAACCATTAAATGCATTCAAAGTCAACAAAGATTGGTGGGAGAGGCATCTCTCTGGTTTCGTTCTTTAGTAACTTCCTCACCGCGGCAACTTGCAGGGCAAGGGCTTTCTGAGTTTTCAATGCTTCCGAATCCATGAATCCTGCACAGAAGTAGGAAAAAGTTAGAACATCAACACAATACCTATAATTATAATGCGTGCGGAAGACCCCCCTCTAGCATACCCTCTGAGCGGAAGCCAAGGCCAATTGTACAAAGCTTCTTTTCATCCTCTAGAAAGGCTCGGTTGGGTATCCAATTCATGGGTAATTGAACAGCGTCGCCATTGACCACGAGACCCTTAGTTTCCAACAAAAGGGCAACTACAGCTTCCTTCCTGTTCATGGGTGGAACGTCGAAATTTAAACTCACATTGAGTTCTCCTAAATTCGGGATCAATGGGATGTCCCAAGTACGACAGTAAACAAACATAAACTGGCCACGCCAGTGTTTGACGTTTGATTGTTGGTCGTGCACCACTTTGTAGCCATTGCGGATACGAAAGGCCCACTAGCCAGGACCGAAATTTTAATCCTTAGAGGGTATCAATTTGAACAAGTTTCTCCAAAACCTTAAAGTTGGAGTTTGCCCTATCATGGTACAAACCACCAAAAAAGAGTACACTTTTAGCCAAGAGTTAGGCGTCAAATTGCAAATGGCTAAGTTGTACTCCCGCAACAAAGTCCTGACAAAAGGGTGAAGGGGAAAGCGCATTCCCTGCTTCAGTAAACCCCAATATACAACGGTACACCCCGGAGGTTGAGTCGTGGGAGTGTCCCCATCTTCAGGAGCATACCCCACGTATTGGCCGGTTACACCATACTGCTCAATCATGGACCGTGAGGTTTAGCCTAGGCAGATTTTTTCTTGAAACACCGCCCTCAACCCATAAGCTTATAGGCCTCCCCTAAGTGGCTGCGCGTTGTCCTGGTATTTGCGTTCTTCATTGTCCTGGTCTTCAGCAGCCTCTATCACTATAACTACACCATTCACAAGGTGCCTATTAAATAAACCATCTCCCTCTGAGAAGGCCACAGTCACCTCACCCGGACCATAGTCCTCCTTATAAGACGAGTACGGAGACCCGCCAGGGAAATCCGGCAACACATCGGCATAGGGGATACCGGAGGTAGCAGAACAATCTTGTGCTACTTCCACGGCGGGTTCACCTTGTTCAACCCACCATGGTTATCTAATGCTAGAGGAACTTGACGATGATACCATTAAAGAAAGAAAGCATAAAAGAACAAAGGCGAACCTTAAATGTAGTGTCTTACAACTAAATGAAGCTCCTGCTGATGCTAAACTACGATCACCGCCTCGACTACCTCCGAACAAGAGCGCACAAGCTTCCTTCCGCCAAACAGTGTTGCAAACGCTTTCTCTCACTAACTTTTATCACTACTTTATCTCACTAGAAATCTTTTGAGAATGAAATTGTGAATGAGAAATGTGTGTTTATGTGGCTATATAAAGAGAAACATTTGCCTCGAAAAATGAGCCAAAGGACACTTGTTACTCATGCGAATGAAGGGTGTCACTGACACTTGTTACTCATGCAAGGGAAGGCTGTCACAGACACTTGTTACTCATGCAGAAGAGTATGTATACTTATCATCGCGCCCCCCCCCCCCAAGAGGCTCTTAGAAAGAATCAATTATATCATCGCCCATCATAGGGGCTCATTATGGGGTGGTCCAAGCCCGTACCGTTCCAAGGTAGGCCTAAAAATGAGACCGTAATCGGAAAAATGGCATTTTCACCATGCTAGAGGCCTTTTTTCGCAATTCTGGTGGGCCAGAGCTCCTTTAGAACTCCACGTAGAGCTCGAAAAAAATACACAAGTTAAAAAAAAAGTTTGTTCGATTCGGACACCCGGGGACCAAGTTATGGCCTCCCAAAGTATTCGTCAAAATTTACTAAGTAACGGACAACATTGCTTTCCGTGGGTGACGAGATGGGTCATTTTTAAGCATTCTTAAAAATAATATATGGTTCCCGAGACCACATGACACCCGAGCGCCAAAACGACCTCTTTTATGAGTTGGAAAGATGTGCAAACGCGATCAAAAAAGTCCGAAACCATTGGTCGAGGGTTGAATTATCGCCCATAAAGATAAGGGGCTACAATGCACAAGAAGATCATCGCCCAACATGGGTTGGCCTAAGTCAAAATCGCCGCCCCTCCAAGCTAGGGCTAGGCCTAACGTGTGCTGGTGCGAGCTGGTGCCCAGCAAGCATGCTAGGCATCAGCGCCCAGCTGCTGGTGCGTGCTGGTGCCCAGCAACGCTGCCAGGCAGCAACGCCCAGCAGCAACGCCCAGCAGCAAATTGCCAGGCAGCATCAGCGCCCAGCAGCAAACTGCCAGGCAGCATCAATGCCCTAGCTACCAGCATTAGCGCCCATCAGCAGCTAGCTGTCTGCCAGAGCGCCCAGCAGCTAGCTGCCAGCATTAGCGCCAAGCAGCAACTAGCTGCGTGCCAAGCAGCATCAGCGCCCAGTAGCAGCTAGCTGCGTGCCAGGCAGCATCAGCGCCCAGCAGCAGCTAGCTGCGTGCCAAGCAACATCAGCGCCCTGCAGCAGCAAGCTGCGTGCTAGGCAGCATCAGGCCAGCAGCAGCTAGTTGCGTGCCAGGCAGCATCAGTGCCCCAGCAGCAAGCTGCGTGCCAGGCAGCATCAGTGCCCTAGCAGCAAGCTGCGTGCTAGGCAGCATCAGTGCCCCAGCAGCAAGCTGCGTGCCAGGCAGCATCAGTGCCCTAGCAGCTAGCTGCGTGCCAGGCAGCAACAGCGCCCAGCAGCATCAGCTAGCTGCGTGCCAGGCAGCAACAGCGCCCAGCAACATCAGCTAGCTGCGTGCCAGGCAGCAACAGCGCCCAGCAGCATCAGCTAGCTGCGTGCCAGGCAGCATCAGCGCCCATTAAGTGTGCTCGACTTACAAAAAAAAAAAAAAAAAAAAAAAAAAAAAAAAAAAAAAAAAAAAAACTTTTACGAAGACGTGACTTAAATACAGCCCATGTCACCGAGTCGATTGATTTCATTCGATCAATATTTTTCCGACAAACTCCCAAACCGCATAGTGCACTTTACGACTTTGTCGTGGGGCTAATGTTTGGACCCCCTGTGGACCCACATTCATTAAATACAGAAATTACCAAAATGCCCTTAGTTAAACCCTAAACAAGATAATTCAATCATCATGCACAGCACGCATCCCGAGAAACCCTAATATAGCTTAACAGGGCCTAACACGGCCCAGAACAGCCAGAAACCCTAATCCTAACCCTAATCAAATTAGTTAATCCTCTCCTATAAATGCTAATCTTCACAGATTAGCGAGTTAATTAATTTTTCCACACTCTCTCTCTACAAATTCTCTCTCTAAACACAGTTTACTGACTTGACCATCGGAGGGGCTTTCTCGGGAACACCCCCCAAGGCAATTAACTTTCGTTGTTTTGTAGGACTCGGTTTGACCCCTACAACTCCGATCCGAAATTCTTTTGCAGAAACACCAACAAACTCCAATACCGCGGAGTGCACTTTACGACTTTGTCGTGGGGCTAATGTATGGACCCCCTGTGGGCCCATGTTCATTAAATACGAAAATTACCAAATTGCCCTCACCTAATCCCTAAACAGGAAAATTCCATAATCATGCCCAGTACGCATCCTAAGAAACCCTAATATGGCCCAACTTAGGCCCAGAATGGCCAGGAACCCTAATCCTAACCCTAATCAAGTTAGTTAATCCTCTCCTATAAAAACTAATCTACACAGATTAACGAGGTAATTAATTTTCTTTACTCTCTCTCTCCCTACAAAATTTCTCTCTAAACACATTTGACTTACTTGACCATCAAATGGGCTTTTCTCGATAACACCCCCGGAGGCAATTGACTTTCATTGTTTTGTAGGACTCGATTTAACCAGGCGAGCAGGCTCTCTCACAACTCAGATCCTGGAATTCTTTTACAGAAACAACTTGCAATGGAAAATGTAGCATCCCTATATGTCCTTGCCAAGGAATTTGACAAACAATGCTTTTCAAATTGTATAAAAAATACGAGGGGGAGATGTTGGCTCAAAATTGCAATTATATAAGTTGTTGACTTGTTAACACAGATAGCCCACCTGACTAACTGAACCTTAAGTCTTGAAAACTGAAAGGGGAGGAAGAAGAGATGGTCCACATTGAAACAAAGCAAACGGGAACATAAAAACAAGCACGAACTACATACCTTGTAGTGATTGTTCATACTTCTGGAGTTGCTGTAAGAAGCCGGCATTAGGTGATGCCTGTCGCCTTTTGCTTCTCACATATTCAAGAGCTTGAGATAGAGTCATGCCGTGCTTTTTGATCAGATACGCAAGAATAATAGTCACACTACATGGCATCAAGAAAGAAAGAAATACTATTAATTCCACTTTCAGATCACATGGTCACAAGATCTGAAACATCAAGCCCTCCTCCCTCCAATTACAATTTGATACAGCAACATAGCATGATAACAACCTGACTGAACAAGACTTAAAATGTTGCACTCATTTATAGTTCTAGGGGATAATTTTCAATATGTAATGAAACAGCTTGTCATTTAAATCACTTTTTTTTTTCTTTTTTTTTTTTCTTTTTTTTTTTTTGGTTTAAATTTTTTTTTGGTTTAAATTTATAGTTCCATTCAACTCATGTGTTTAGATCAACCGTCCAGATTTGAAAAAAAAAAAAAAACGAAACCATTACTCTTGTATGACACCTGATTTCAACAATCAGTTTCAATACTGAAAAACATGCGATTTAGCCTACCTTCTGGATTTCCCTGCAAAGCAGTGAACCAATACTCCACCACCTGACCTTTTAGCTTCATCAATGAAATCAATACATTCATCGAAGTACTGAGCAAGATCAGTCCATACTGTGTCCACCACTGCCTCAATACCAAATTGAAAGAAAAGGTAAGACAACGAGATCATTATGCAAATAAAATTCAAAGATATTAGCATATGGGACATTAATATTCCGACCTTACATCAGCATACTTTATAAAAAGAAAGGTCTTAATATACATGAAAGCAATTTTGGATGAGACACAAAGCTAATCTAAGGAACAATTCGAACAAACAATAACATAATTGGAAATGAGAAGCTTAAGTTACATAGCAATCTATAGGATACAGAGGGATGATTTGCAAGTATCTAAAAATTTTACTTAAAGTTGAATCAAGGAACATCAAATTCAAGTTAGATACATGGGTATCAAAAATCCAAAAGGTCATATTGGTGAGATTTATTAACAGCTTCCATGAAAATCAGATACACCTGGAAGTCTGAGGACCTTCAATTTCCATACCCTTAGCAAAAGTCATGAAGCAATGATCTGCTCTAGTCACCAGTGATATCGTTTTTTTTTTGTCTCCACTATAAATAGATCAAAGCAAGGCATTCGGCTTAATGCAGCAGCGATTAGAACATCTCATCTAAATTTGTCTAAGTTAAAGGAGAAGCAATGCAACCTTTATCTTAAATTGCTTTCTTTTGGCTTCAGTAGCAAAAGATAACAATACATAGTGTAATTTCTATTCCATGCAGCAATGTATGCAATTATGCAGGTACTGGGCTACAGGCTACAGTGTCCTTAAACTTAGACGAATTTTCTGGGGGGAAATTACCTTCAATGATTTTATACGTGAAGTCTCGTCGATGAGCAGGACGAATATAACCAGCCACAGTCAAGATGTGAGTAATATTATGCTGTTTCAATGCAGCTTTGTTATTTGCTGCTGCAGCAGACCCCACGAAGAGACCCTAGAAAACACCGTAAGAATAAATTTAATTGAATCCAACATTTTAGAAATCTTTATCACGAGAAGCAAGTTCAGTAAAATGAATCATAAATGTTACCTCTTCAATTTGACACAGTTCATTGTCATCGTTTACAAATTTTGTTGCACAGATAGCTCGCCAAAGTGCCTTTACCCTATCCTTGTAACTCTCATCCAAACGATTCATTACAAGAATACAAGTAATTCTAATGATCCCTCACAATACACTTCTTCAAAATTGCCTGACCAGTCATTTGATGCAGTTAATATTCAGAACTTAGTACAAAATAGTAGTTTGATCCACAAACTCATGACTAGTGATATATAGGCCTACAACGGTAGAAGTTGAATATTCGAGTTGCTAATTAGATTAGCAAAAGTAGCAGTAAGGGTCATTACTTTAAAATCCCGAATGCTACAAAGACAATCATGCTTAATGTATAGCAGGTTGTCATACACTGAATTCACATATACTCCATACAAAAATATACTGATTTTCTTTCATTTCAAACGAAATTTTAGCAACTTCTCTTATTCAAAACAGCATCAGTTTCTTTCATCCAATAAAAAAGAAAAGAAACATAGATTGCGATATAGTCGGGTTGCCAAATGCCAATATAAGCTACTCTCTCTGTATCAAAAAGTTCTAGCCATTTAGAATCTTGCAACTATGCACAATTTGAAAGAATCTTCTAAATTATTCCTATTATAATTTAATAATAAGAAAATTTATAGTCTCGTGGGTCTTGTTTGATTCGTGTCAAAGTTTCTTAATTTTTATTTATGTGTAATTAGAGAAATCCTTGCATTGGAACATGAAGAACTTTTTGAGATGAAGCGAATATTCGAATAATTAGAGTGCTAAAAATCACTAGCATAAATAGCTCATTGGCAAACTACTCCTACTAATTAAATTCTTGATTTGAGATTGTGCAATGCATAACCCATTTTCATTCCACAGATAATAAAGTTCAAATCTATTCCTATGCA